>NW_022631075.1:8150082-8351031 GCF_010015895.1 Lontra canadensis | reverse complement strand
TTTTGTTGTCTGATTGCTGAGGCTAGGACTTCTAGTACTATGTTGAATAGCAGTGGTGATAATGGACATCCCTGCCGTGTTCCTGACCTTAGCGGAAAAGCTTTCAGTTTTTCTCCATTGAGAATGATATTTGCGATGGGTTTTTCATAGATGGCTTTGGTAATATTGAGGTATGTGCCCTCTATCCCTACACTTTGAAGAGTTTTGATCAGTAAGGGATGCTGTACTTTGTCAAATGCTTTTTCAGCATCTATTGAGAGTATCATATGGTTCCTGTTCTTTCTTTTATTAATGTGTTGTATCACATTGATTGATTTGCGGATGTTGAACCAACCTTGCAGCCCTGGAATAAATCTCACTTGGTCGTGGTGAATAATCCTTTTAATGTACTGTTGAATCCTATTGGCTAGTATTTTGGTGAGAATTTTTGCATCTGTGTTCATCAAGGATATTGGTCTGTAGTTCTCTTTTTTGATGGGATCCTTATCTGGTTTTGGGATCAAGGTGATGCTGGCCTCATAAAATGAGTTGGGAAGTTTTCCTTCCATTTCTATTTTTTGGAACAGTCTCAGGAGAATAGGAATTAGTTCTTCTTTAAATGTTTGGTAGAATTCCCCCGGGAAGCCGTCTGGCCCTGGGCTTTTGTTTGTTTGGAGATTTTTGATGACTGTTTCAATCTCCTTACTGGTTATGGGTCTGTTCAGGCTTTCTATTTCTTCCTGGTTCAGTTGTGGTAGTTTATATTTCTCTAGGAATGCATCCATTTCTTCCGATTGTCAAATTTGTTGGCATAGAGTTGCTCATAATATGTTCTTATGATTGTCTGTATTTCTTTGGTGTTAGTTGTGATCTCGCCTCTTTCATTCATGATTTTATTTATTTGGGTCCTTTCTCTTTTCTTTTTGATAAGTCTGGCCAGGGGTTTATCAATCTTATTAATTCTTTCAAAGAACCAGCTCCTAGTTTTGTTGATTTGTTCTATTGTTTTTTTGGTTTCTATTTCATTGATTTCTGCTCTGATCTTTATGATTTCTCTTCTCCTGCTGGGTTTAGGGTTTCTTTCTTGTTCTTTCTCCAGCTCCTTTAGGTGTAGGGTTAGGTTGTGTACCTGAGACCTTTCTTGTTTCTTGAGAAAGGCTTGTAGCGCTATATATTTTCCTCTCAGGACTGCCTTTGTTGTGTCCCACAGATTTTGAAACATTGTGTTTTCATCATCATTTGTTTCCATGAATTTTTTCAATTGTTCTTTAATTTCCTGGTTGACCCATTCATTCTTTAGAAGGATGCTGTTTAGTCGCCATGTATTTGGGTTCTTTCCAAATTTCCTCTTGCGATTGATTTCTAGCTTCAGAGCATTGTGGTCTGAAAATATGCAGGGAATGATCCCAATCTTTTGATACCGGTTGAGACCTGATTTAGGACCTAGGATGTGATCTATTCTGGAGAATGTTCCATGTGTACTAGAGAAGAATGTGTATTCTGTTGCTTTGGGATGAAATGTTCTGAATATATCTGTGATGTCCATGTGGTCCAGTGTGTCATTTAAGGCCTTTATTTCCTGGTTGATCTTTTGCTTGGATGATCTATTTCAGTGAGGGGAGTGTTAAAGTCCCCTACTATTATTGTATTATTGTCGATGTGTTTCTTTGATTTTGTTATTAATTGGTTTATATAGTTGGCTGCTCCCACGTTAGGGGCATAGATATTTACAATTGTTAGATCTTCTTGTTGGACAGATCCTTTGAGTATGATATAGTGTCCTTCTTCATCTCTTATTATTGTCTTTGGTTTAAAATCTAATTGATCTGATATAAGAATTGCCACTCCTGCTTTCTTCTGATGTCCATTAGCATGGTAAATTCTTTTCCACCCCCTCACTTTAAATCTGAAGGTGTCTTTGGGTTTAAAATGAGTTTCTTGTAGGCAACATATAGATGGGTTTTGTTTTTTTATCTATTCTGATACCCTGTGTCTTTTGATTGGGGCATTTAGCCCATTAACTTTCAGGGTAACTATTGAGAGATATGAATTTAGTGCCATTGTATTGCCTGTAAGGTGACTGTTATTGTATATTGTTTCTGTTCCTTTCTGATCTACTACTTTTAGGGTCTGTCTTTGCTTAGAGGACCCCTTTCAATATTTCCTGTAGAGCTGGTTTGGTGTTTGCAAATTCTTTTAGTTTTTGTTTGTCCTGGAAGCTTTTATTCTCTCCTTCTATTTTCAATGATAGCCTAGCTGGATATAGTATTCTTGGCTGCATGTTTTTCTCGTTTAGTGCTCTGAATATATCATGCCAACTCTTTCTGGCCTGCCAGGTCTCTGTGGATAAGTCTGCTGCCAATCTAATATTTTTACCATTGTATGTTACAGACTTCTTTTCCCGGGCTGCTTTCAGGATTTTTTCTTTGTCACTAAGACTTGTAAATTTTACTATTAGGTGATGGGGTGTGGACCTATTCTTATTGATTTCGAGTGGGGTTCTCTGAACCTCCTGGATTTTGATGCTTGTTCCCTTTGCCATATTGGGAAAATTCTCTCCAATAATTCTCTCCAATATACCTTCTGCTCCCCTCTCTCTTTCTTCTACTTCTGGAATCCCAATTATTCTAATGTTGTTTCATCTTATGGTGTCACTTATCTCTCGAATTCTGCCCTCGTGGTCCAGTAGTTGTTTGTCCCTCTTTTGCTCAGCTTCCTTATTCTCTGTCATTTGGTCTTCTATATCGCTAATTCTTTCTTCTGCCTCATTTATCCTAGCAGTGAGAGCCTCCATTTTTGATTGCACCTCATTAATAGCTTTTTTGATTTCAACTTGATTAGATTTTAGTTCTTTTATTTCTCCAGAAAGGGCTTTTATATCTCCCGAGAGGGTTTCTCTAATATCTTCCATGCCTTTTTCGAGCCCAGCTAGAACCTTGAAAATCATCATTCTGAACTCTAGATCTGACATATTACCAATGTCTGTATTGATCAGGTCCCTAGCCTTTGGTACTGCCTCTTGTTCTTTTTTTTGTGGTGAATTTTTCCTCCTTGTCATTTTGTCCAGATAAGAGTATATGAAGGAACAAGTAAAATACTAAAAGGGTGGCAACAACCTCAGGAAAATATGCTTTAGCCAAATCAGAAGAGATCCCAAATTGTGAGGGGAGGGGGGGAAGGGGATAAAAAGAGGTTCAGAAAGAAAAAAAAAAAGAAATAAAAAAAGAAAACCAATAAAAAAAATATAAAAAAGGAAAAATATATATATATATTAGATAAACTAGTTAAAAAATGTTAAAAAAGAAAAGGCTAAAAGTTAAAAAAATTTAGCAGAACAAAAAAAAATTGAAAAAGAAAAAAAAAATTAAATTAACTGCAAGGCTAAAGAATCATGGGGATAAAGCCATGAGTTTCTTGCTTTGCTTTCTCCTCCTCTGGAATTCCGCGGCTCTCCTTGGTATTGCAACTGCACTCCTCGTAAGTGAACTTGGTCCTGGCTGGGTTTCTTGTTGATCTTCTGGGGGAGGGGCCTGTTGTAGTGATTGTCAAGTGTCTTTGCCCCAGGCGGAGTTGCACCGCCCTTACCAGGGGCCGGGCTGAGTAATCCGTTCGGGTTTGCTTTCGGGAGCTTTTGTTCCCTGAGCGCTTTCCATAGAGTTCCAGAGGATGGGAATGAAGATGGCGGCCTCCCAGTCTCTGGCCCGGAGGAGCCGAGAGCTCGGGGCCCCACTCCTCAGTGCGCCCTCAGAAAACAGCGCCCAATTACTCTCATCTGCCTGGCCTGCGGCCGCGCTCCGAGCTGACCGAGCCTGCGACCGGTTCAAGGTAAGCCCGAGCTGTGAGCTCACTCCTCGGCTCTGTCTCTGTAGCCGGCTTCCCCGTTCTAATACCTGCAAGCTCTGCGACACTCAGACACCCCGATCCTTCTGTGACCCTGCGGGACCTGAGGCCAGATCAGCCCCGCGTGGGCTTCACCCCAGTTAAGCCTCTGGAGCGATGTCCCTCAGCGGAACAGACTTTTAAAAGTCCTGATTTTGTGCTCCATTGCTCCGCTGCTTGCCAGGAGCCGGCCCCTCCCCCCGCGGTCTATCTTCCCGTCGCTTTGGATTCACTTTTCCGCCAGTCCTACCTTTCAGAAAGTGGTTGATTTTCTGTTTCTAGAATTGCTGTTCTTCTTCTCTTTGATCTCCCGTTGGATTTGTAGGTGTTTGCAATCTTTAGATAAGCTATCTAGCTGATCTCCCGCAACCTGAAGTAGTGTCAGCCTGCTACTTCTCCGCCATCTTGACTCCACTGCCTGTATCCTGCAGTTTTACTGACTATTAGTTCTAACAGTTTTTTTTATATCTTTTAGGGTTTTTTAATATATAAGACCATATCACCTGCAAACAGATTATTTTATTTCTTCTTTTCTGATTTGGATGCCTTTTATTTTTTTTTCTTGTCTAATTGTTCTGGATTGGACAAGTAGTACTATGTGGAGTAAGAATGGTGAAAGTAAGCACCCTTGTCTAGTTCCTGATGGTAGAGGGAAAACTTTCAATCTTTTACCATTGAGTACAATGCAGACTGAGGGCAAGTCATATATGGCTTTTATCATGTTGTGTTTCTTTGATACCAATTTTGCTGAGATTTATAATGAAAAGATGTTGAATTTTGTCATATGCTTTTTATGCCTGTATTGAGATGATCATAAGATTTTTACCTTCCATTATGTTAATGTGGTATATAACATTATTGATTTCCATCTGTTGAAATATCTTTGTGCCTGAGGGTTAAATACCACATGATCATGGTGTATAATTCTGTTAATGTGCTAGTGAATTCAGTTTGCTATTTTATTGAGAAATTTTGCATCTATATTGATCAGGGTTATTAGCTGGCAGTTTTCATTTCCTGTAGTGTTCTTATCTGCCCTTCGTATGTGGGTAATTCTGGTGTCATAAAATAAATTTGGAAGTATTCTTTCCTCTGAAATTTTTGGAAGAGTTTTAAGAAGGATTGCCATTAACTTTTCTTTAAATGTGTGCTAGAATTTATCCATGATGTTATCCCAGGACCCTGGAATCATGACTTGAGCCAAAGGCAGATGGTTAACTGATTGACGCACCCAGGCACCCTGTGAATTTTCTCTTTTTGTTTGTTAGCCTAGCTAACAGTTTGTTAATACTGTTTTTCTTTTCAAAAATGAAGTCTTTGTTTCATTGATCTTTTTTATTGTTTTTCTGGTTTCTATTTTATTTATTTCCACTCTGATTTTTGTTATTTCCCTCCTTCTGCTAACTTTGGGCATAGTTTATTCTTCTGTTCAAATTACTTATTATAAATTTAGGTTAGTTATTTGAGATCTTTCTTTTTTCTTAATGTAGGTACTTATTTCAATAAAATTCTCTCATAGAACTTTTTGCTACATCCCGTAAGTTCTGATATGTTGTGTTTCCATTTTTGTTTGTTTCATGATATTTGGTGATTTATGTTTTGATTCTTCTTCTTTTAAAAGATTTATTTACTTACTTTAGAGAGAGAGAGAAAGAAAGAACATGTTCAGGAGGGGGAAGGAAGGAGAGGGAGAAGGAGAGAAGCAGACTCCATGCTGAGCATGCAACCTGATGTGGGCCTTGATTCCAGGATCCTGAGATCATGACTTGAGCTGAAATCAAGAGTCAGAGGCTTAATGGACTTAGCTAATCAGGTACCACTTGATTTCTTCTTTTATCCATTTCTTGTTTAGTTCTGTATTGTTTAATTTCTACTTATTTGTGAATTTTCCAGTTTTCCTCCTGTTACTGATTTTTAGCTTCATACCCTTGTGGTCAGAAGATATACTTGGTATTATTTCAGTATTCTTAAATTTGCTGAGACTTGTTACATATTGAACATATGTTTTATCTTGGGGGGATGTTCCACGTGTATTTGAGAAGAATGTGTATTCTACTGCTGTTGTATGGAATGCTCTACAGATGTATGTTATGCTTATTTGATCTAAAATGTTGTTCTAGTCCAGTATTTTTAAATTGATTTTCTTTCTTCATGATCTATCTAGTGTTGTAGATGAGGTATTGGAGTCCCATACTATTAATATATTGTTGTCTACTTCTGTTATAATTCACTTAGTATCTTTAGGTTCTCCAATTTGGGTGTACATATATTTTTAATTGTCATATTCTCTTGATTAATTGACATCTTCATCATTATATAATGACCTTTTTTCTCTTAGAGTTTTTTACTTAAAGTCTATTTTGTCTCATAAGAGTAGTTATCCTTTTTCTCTTTTGGTTTCCATTTGCATGGAATAGCTTTTCCATCCCTTCAAGTGGAGCCTATGTATATCCTTAAAGTTGAAGATAGTCTCTTTTTTAAAAATTTTTTCAAATTTTTTAATAAACATATAATGTATTATTAGCCCCAGGGTACAGGTCTGTGAATCACCAGGTTTACACATGAAGTTAGTCTCTTATAGGCAGCACTTAGTTGGATCTTGTTTTTTTTTTTTCTTTTTTCTTTTTTTCCGGGTTTTTTCTTAATCCCTTCAGCCATGCCTTTTGACTGGTGAATTTATTCTATTTACATTTAAAGTAGTTTCTGATATGTAAGGCTTACTAATGCTATTTTATTAATTGTTTTCTAGATATTTTATAGTTCCTTTGTCCCTCTCTTGCTTACTTTCTTTGGGAATTGATGATTTTCCATAGCAGTGTGCTTTTATTCCCTTCTTTTTATCTTTTTTATATCTACCATAGGTTTTTTTTTAATATTTATTTATTTGACAGAGACATAGTGAGAGAGGAAACACAAGCAGGTGGAGTGGGAGAGGGAGAAGTAGGCTTCCTGCAGAGCAGGGAGCTCGATGCAGGGCTTAATCCCAGGACCCTGGGATCATGACGTGAGCCAAAGACAGATGTTTAATGACTGAGCCACCCAGGCGCCCCTACTATAGGTTTTTGCTTTGAGGTTGCCATAAGTCTTACAAACATAAAACATTTTATACATATAACTAGCTAAAAACAACTTCAATTGCATTAAATAAACCTTACCCTTTTAATTCCCTTTCAACATTTTATGTTTTTGATGTCACAGTTTACATCTTTTTATATTGCATATCCATTAACACATTATTTTACCTGTAGTTGTTTTTAATACTTTTGTCCTATAACCTTTATACTAGAATTAAGTGATTAACACATACTATAGTACAGTATTGGAATATTCTGAATTTGATTATATACTAATCTTTACCAGTGTGTTTTATATTTTTATATTTTTCATGTTACAACTTACTGTCCTTTTGTTTGAGCTTGAAGAACTCTGGTTAGCATTTCTTATAAGGCAAGTGATGAACTCTGTCAGCTTTTGTTTGAAAAATTCTTTATCTCACCTTTATTTCTGGACAATTTTGCTGGGTAAAGTATTTTTGATTGGCAGCTTCAACACTTCAAATATATCAAAGCAGTCTCTTCTAGCCTGCAATATTTCTGCTGAGAAATCAATCAATAGCCTTATGGAGCCTTGTATTTGATGAATTTTTTCTCTTGCTACCTTAATTTTTTTAAAGCTGGTTTCATTGTAATGTGTCTTGGAGTTCTTTTTCATTTGAAAATTGGTGACCTATGGACGTAATGAATTTAGATGTTCAAATCTCCTCAGATTTTGGAAGTTCTCAGGCATTATTTCTTGGAATATACTTTTCCTCATTTCTCCTTCTCTTCTCTTTCTGAGATTCCAATAAAGAATAGCTTATTTATATAACATTGCTTATTTTAATGGTATCTGATATTTCATGAAGGCTTTCTTCAGCCTTTTTCATTCTTTTTTTCCCTCTGATAGAAAAAGGTCAAATGTCCTATCTTGAACTTCATCGAATCTTTCTTTGCTTGTTCCATCATTTTGTTTTTCTTTCTGGGATTCAACTTTCACATATGTTAGCTTTTCTTGTGTATTCTTTATATCTCTTCTTTTATTTGCTTTCAATTTTATCTTTAGATTTTTCTCACCTTGGAAAGGATTTTTATCATATGTTTTCCACTTCATTACTTTCTTTTCATCTGTTAAGCTCATATATTGCATCATCCCTGAATTTGGTTACTGAACTATTCAGTTCTAGAATTTCTATTTGATTTTTTTTCAAACTTACATTGTTTAAATATATATATATATATATATATATATATATTTTTTTTTTTTTTTTACACACCAATTTTTGTTTTTTTTTAAAGGTGGTGAGCATACATTATAAAACATAAGAATTAAAAATAAAAGCACTGAACACTTGTTATGACAAGCATGGAGTATTATATGTAAGTGATGAATCACTAAATTCCATTTTTGACAAATTTCCATATACCTGGTGTACAATGTGATGTTTTAATATATATACACATTGTAAAATAATTATCACAATCAAACTAATTAACAAATCTATCACCTCCCATAGTTACCATTTCTCGTGGTGCAAACACTTGAAAGCTACTCTATTAGCAAATTTATTGGTAACAGAAAGTAAAGTGGTAGTTACCAGAAGTGGATCGGGGGATGGTGGATAGGGGAAATGGTGCATGGGGGAAAAATGGAAGAAATTGATTAGAGGGTTCAGACTTAACAGTAATAAGATGAAGTTCTAGAGATCTAATGTACAGTATGATGACTATAGTTAATAATGTTGTTAGAAGGGTGATGGGTATTAACAAGGTCACTTGTTATGATGAGCACTGGGTATTATATGTAAGTGATGAGTCATTGAATTCTACTCCAGAAACCAATATTGCATTGATGTTAGCTACCTAAAATTTAAATAAAAAAATAATGTTGTATATGTATTATAATATCAAGTTCCTTGCTAAAAGTTTCAAGTTGAGTGTTTATTCACATGAACATATTAAGTATATTTGTGTTATACATTTTAAACTTGTGTTCTATAAGTTCTGTGGATTTCCTCTTCTACCTGTTTTTTGTGCTTTTTTCTTCATGTTGTAATGTCTCTTTTGTGCCTGGTTATCTTTGGTAGTTTGCTGGACATTGTATTCTTAATAAACATTTTTTCAAAAATTTTACAATAGTTTTAAACTATATGGAGAAATTACAAAGATAACATAGAGTGTTTCTCTCTAGCCATTACCCACTATCTTCTATTGTTAACATTTTTAAAAAATATGATGCATCTGTCACAATCAATGAATCACTATCAATACATTATTATTAACTAATGTCCATACATTATTCCAATTTTCTTTTTTGTTACCTCATTTCCTTTATTTATTCCAGCACCCTATCTAGGATAACATGTTACATTTACTTGTAATGTATCCTTAGGCTCTTCTTGGCTGTGACAGTTTCTCAGACTTCCCTTTCTTTTATGACCTTAATAAACTTTAGAAGTAATGGTCAGGTATTTTATAGAATGCTCATCAGTTAGGATTTGTCTGGGTTATGTTATCATAAGGTTTAGATGTAGTTACCGTAAGAACATCATACTAGGGGGATGCCTGGGTGGCTCAGTGGATTAAGCCTCTGCCTTCAGCTCAGGTCATGATCTTGGAGTCCCGGGATCGAGTCCCGCATCAGGGTCCCTGCTCAGCAGGGAACCTGCTTCCCCCCTCTCTCTCTCTGCCTGCCTCTACACTTACTTGTGATCTCTGTCTGTCAAATAAATAAATAAAAGCTTAAAAAAAAAACAATCATACTAATTTTAGGTAAGAAATGATTCTCCAAACATCTATTATATGAATGAAAGAAAGTCCATCACAAAGAATTAGTACAGTTTGTCTGGAGGAGTCAAATTGTGAATAGAGTTTGGTGATTTTCAATGGCTATTTTGGGGGGGGCCTCAGTAGTTTATTGGATCTTTTATTATATGATACAAATATTCCTTAAAGGTGAACCTTAGGTCTTCACTTAAGGTGTAACATTTACCAAAGAGGTCAGTGGCTAAAGTTCATTTCATATGATAAAAAGGAGATCTAGAGGGCACCTGGGTGGCTCAGTGGGTTAAGCCACTGCCTTTGGCTCAGGTCATGATCTCAGGGTCCTGGGATCGAGTCCCGCATCGGGCTCTCTGCTCAGCAGGGAGCCTGCTTCCCTCTCTCTCTCTGCCTGCCTCTCCATCTACTTGTGATCTTTCTCTGTCAAACAAATAAATAAAATCTTTAAAAAAAAAGGAGATCTAGATATTTGAAAAACAACACATAAAATTATCAGAAAATTGGAAGTAAAATCACAATATACATAGTATTTTAGTAACAATGGTTTTGTGTTACATCTGTGGATTGTGCCATCATTAACTGCTTCTTCAATTGAAGAAACTATTTTGAAACAATATAGAGTAAAATCTAAGTGCATTCAGTAAGAATAACATTATGGCTAAAACTAGAATTATGGATAACTGGAAAATATTCAGTATTTTTTGGAAAACCAGGATGTTTTGTGTTTAATTTATAGATGACAACACTCTCTTGGCTCAAGCTTGGGCTTTCTAACTATTTCTTAAACTAGGACATTTTCCTGCATCATTTAGGATGACCATTTTCTCAACACTCAGGCAACAAACATTAAACTTTTTTAAACTTCACCCTCTGTTAAAGGAGTTAACCTGAGGAAAAAAGGCCCCTGCTAATCTTTCAAAATTATTTATATTAAAAAAGGAATAAACAGCTTACAATCATGAGTATCAGGATCAAGGTTTCTGGAGGCCACCAAAATGTCAACATTTAGTGAAAGGGAAAGGGAAATCCCATATAAAAGAGAATGGGAGATGGTATAGAAAATCAGCAGCTAAGGCAAAAAGGAGAAATTGCAGAAATGAATGAAGGTGAATTTATTGTAGGCATTTCACATGTCAGAAAGAGGGCATAGAAATGGCCAGCTTCTCAGAAAGGGAGTTTCTCTTAAAAGAGGATAATGGCATATGAAATTGATGAGGGGAATTTAAAAGGACGAAAGTGGCAATATGGTATCAACAAAACACCAAGTTACAACTTGGGAAAACAAGAGATGACAAACTGAGGGGCAAACTACCATCTGATTGTTATGGGATCAGCCAGGGTCTCTCAAGCATTTTAGTTCTGTACCTCAGCTCATTGTGATCCTCAGGAGGAATAGTGACATTTCTGTGACACAGTCAGTGTCCTGATTTTTTTTTCATTACATAGATTATGACTAAAAACTTATCTCTTCTAAGGACAGGTTCTAATTCATGAAAGATAAACAATGCTAAGTAAATGACAGCCAAGTAAATGACAGCTCCTATAAAGACAAAGTAGAATTTTATATTTACCACAGCAAAAGTGGGTATAGATTTTTTTAAATGCACATTATAGTTCTTGAACATGGAGGAGAATTCAGAGATGCTGTGTACCAATAGAGCATTAACTGAATTGAGTTTTAAAACTGCTGGCTGCTGAAATTAGGGGTCTCTGAGGGGATCATGAACACTGGATTGTTAAACATAGGTATTTAGTAGTATTGGTAGTTATAATCAAGCTGTTTAATGAAGCCTTATTCCCCCCATGCTGTTACTGTATATGCCCTATTTTGTGAGCCATCAACTTTTGTTCTTCACATTGTACATCCTTATCAATCAAGAGTTAGTCAACAATGTTATGGGACTCTTTAAAAAGCATCATTGTATTAACCACCTTCATTTCACAGCTTTATATTTGGTCACTTTCCTATCCCTTATTTCATTTGATCCTCAGCATAATCCAGAGAAGTAAGTTTGACAGAGAACTATTTTTCTTTGTTTAAATAAATGTAGCTCAGAAAAACATTCAATGACTTATGTAAACTTGCATAACTAGTGAGTGGCAGCAATTGAACTCTACCCCATGTCTCCTGACATATAGTTCTATGCTCTTTCTGTCACACCATGCTTTCATTTTTAAAGTTCTTGCTACTTTGATTTTTCATTTATTACATTTCTTTCTTCTTGTACTCTTTATATTTTCTCTATTGCTAAGACAGAAACCAAAGCTATATTAAAGATTGGTCCTTCTAAATAACATGGAAATACCTTGTGAGGTGAAGTTGCTAAGTTCAAAACTGAATTTATGGCTAGATAGAATAGATAAATTACACCATTCACATGCATTCATACCTGTATTATGGGTTCCTGATCTCCTTAACTCCATCTACTCTTTCCTCCCTTCTCCTTGCTGTTCTCTGTGTATTTGTGCGTACATAAGAGAAGAGACAGTTGGAGTGAGGAAGAAGACTGACTTATTACTGTAGATGATTAGGGGATTTTGGATTCCATCTCTGTGAGAGGTATCTTAAAGATTATTACCTACCAAGCATTAATTGTCTACTATGTATCGAATGCTATATCAGTTTTTTATCTATAAGGAATAGTGTGATATCCTAGTTGCAAGGGCCATTCTTCATCCTAATATTACTCTGATATTTAGGTAACTTCTTTGAAAGGTAGGATATACTCTTTTTCTTCATAATCTCTATAAGAGGTTAAGAGGTACATTTTAACAACTAAACAATCTGAGATTTTTCTTTAGTTATATCTACTTGCTTGCTTGTTGTCTGAAATGAGTACTATGCAGGGGGCTGGGCCTAGGTAGATCAGAACACATTCCATGAAGCCTGAAGATGGTTTCCTTTCCAACTGTAGGAGAAAAGGTTTTATGTCATTGCTAAAGACATGGAACTTGATTCTTTTTTTTTCCTCTTGAGTAATTAATGCCAGGCTTGATGGCAGATCTGGGTGACACACCTCCTTGGAAAACCAGGCCAGAATGGAGACCCTGAGTATTTTACAGACTGGTTTATAGCAGAGAGTGACACTGAAAAGGAGATAGGAAGGAAGGGAAGACATATTTTGATTCCATACAATTTTTAAAAAGTCAGTCTTAACTAAAAATCTTTAGTACCTTAATTACAGAAGGTGTGAAAAGGATTTCCAAATAGGAGAGTGAGAATTCCTTCCATAGCTATGAGAAGTGTATGTGTAGAATCTAACAGGATGAGGCAACATAAAAGTGATGGTCCTACCTTGTATGATATATGATCATAAATGAATTGTTTGATTTAATTAAAATACTAAAGTTGGTATAACCAATTGAATGATATTGTCATTTACATGAATCCCTTGCAGTACTAAATCTTGTTATAACGAGGTTGTCAGAATTCTCAACATTGCAGAAACTCAGCCTTGGGAATTGCCTTCTGACATCATGACTTAACTTTTTAAATCTCCTCTTTTGTGACAAAGTTTTATTCTTTAAGTATTTATTATTTATTTATTTATTCTTTTTTCTTTTATTATATTATGTTAGTCACCATAACAGTACATCATTAGTTTTTGATGTGTAGTGTACCATGATTCATTGTTTGTGTATAACACCTAGTGCTTCATGCAATACGTGCCCTCCTTAATACCCATTACCAGGTTAACCCATCCTCCCACACCCCTCCCCTCTGAAAATCTCAGTTTGTTTCCCATAGTCCATAGTTCCTCATGGCTATGGAAGGAATTCTAGCTGGTGTAAGGTGGTATCTCAATGTGGTTTTTTTTTTTTTTAAGATTCTATTTATTTGACAGAGAGAGAGTCAGAGGTCACAAGTAGGCAGAGAGGCAGGCAGAGAGAGAGGAAGGAAGCAGGCTCCTTGCTGAGCAGAGAGCCCAATGAGGGCCTCGATCCCAGGACTCTGAGATCATGACCTGAGCCGAAGGCAGAGGCTTAACCCACTGAGCTACCCAGGTGCCCCTCAATGTGGTTTTGATTTGAAACTCCCTGATGGCTAATGATGATGAATATTTTTTCATATGTCTGTTAGCCATTTGTATGTCTTCTTGGAGTCTGTTCATGTCTTCTGCCCATTTTTTGACATGATTATCTGTTTTTTGAGTGTTGAGTTTGAGAAGATATATTTAAATATTATATATAAATAAAAGCCATTTAAATGTAAACCTTATGAATAATATGTCTGGTTAAACTGAATAAATACCACTTGTGAGTCAACAAAACACTGCTTATGTGCTTATAAAATTTGAGAGGCAGTACAGGGGGTTATGGGGGGTAGGGAAGGAAAAAAAATGAAACAAGATGGGATCAGGAGGGAGACAAACCATAAGAGACTTGTAATCTCATGAAACAAACTGAGGGTTGCTGGGGGTGGGGGGTTAGGGATAGGGTGGCTGGGTTATGGACGTTAAGGTGGGTATGTGCTATGGTGAGTGCTATGAAATGTGTAAACCTGATGATTCACAGACCTATACCTCTGGGGCAAATAACACATTATATGTTAATTTTAAAAAATGGTGCTGAAGTCTATTTACTAGGCATATTTTTAAAACAGCACTTTGAATGGCATTTTTGAAATAAGCATTTTGCAAAAAGCTTTTGCAACAGCATCCCAGTCTGATCACTATGAGAAAGATACCATTCCTCATTGAGAAAATTGGTCTTAGTGTATCATGGCCACACCTTGCTCAGCCTTCCTTTAAGCTCTTACATTGTAAATTATTCATAATAATCCTATTTGGCTTTGCCCATTTCTCATTTCTTTTGTTCATATCAATAAGCATGCATTTTCAGCTATGAGTTTTTCTAAGGGAAGCTTAATGGAAAGAATAATCAAATTAATATATTTTCATTTACACTTAAAACAATTCTAGACTTTGGCAGTGTTTTCCAATTGCTGGTCTTTAATCCCCATGTTGGCCAATGTGTTCTAGTTAAGTATCCATTTTGTTATAGGCAAAAAAAAAAAAAATAGCATCTGTCTCAATATCTAATTAACAACAACAATAACAAAACAAGTTAGTTTTAAACATTTCCCCTTAATACAGTTCAGTTTGAGAGATATCTAGCATACACTGAAAGAATATGTCGATAAATAATCAGATGGGTATGCTCAAGTTCTAGTTTTTGTGTTGATCATCATTCAGCTCAAATACTGCAAATTTCCAAGATGGTTATGATCATTTTATAATTTTGTTTCTATTCTTATTCATATATTTACAAAAATGTATATACTTAATAAAATATTAATTTAAGGAAGGAAGTACCAAAAATACCAATGTTAAAATTTAACATGTCAAAAAAGAGAATGAAAAAATATTAATGCATGTATCTTAAGATGCTTTTTTTTTTAAAGATTTTATTTATTTGACAGAGATCACAAGTGGGCAGAGAGGCAAGCAGAGAGAGAGAGAGAGAGGAGGAAGCAGGCTCCCTGCAGAGCAGAGAGCCTGATGTGGGACTCGATCCCAGGACCCTGAGATCATGACCTGAGCTGAAGGCAGAGGCTTAACCACTGAGCCACCCAGGTGCCCCTTAAGATGCTTTTTTAATTAGATTCATAAATTGCCCACATCTGATCAAATTCTTGTTCAGTATATCTATCTCTCTATATAGAGATTTATACACACACACACACACACATACATGTTTGTTTATTTATTTATTTATTTATTTGAGAGAAAGAGTGCAAGAGTGCGTGTGAGAGTGTACAGCGGGGAGCAGCAGTGGTGGAGGGAGAGAGAAATTCAAGCAGACTCCCTGCTGAGCATGGAGCTCATGTGGGGCTTGATCTCATAACCATGAGCCAAAACCAAATTTTGGATGCTTAACTGACTCTGCCACCCAGGTGTCCTTCTTATTCAGCATATTACAAGTTTTTTGAAAGGCAGACTAATGTTGTAAAGATGAAATAGAATATTAATGATATCCTTTTTGTCTTTTTCTTTTTCTTCTTTTGAGAATAAAGACCACATGTGTAGTAAATTATATGGGAGAGAAAAGCTAGTGAATAAAATACCAAAAACTTTTTTCTTAAGTTGTGATTTGGAATAAGAGCAATAAAATTATAAAAATAAAGCAATTCTTTCTTTAAATGCAAAAATGCAAGAGCTAAAAAAAAGCCAAATGTTGTCTATTTTTGGTGCTATAACATTTAGCTACATTTCAACTTTCCTTTATATAAACATTTGATTCCCTAAGCAGAAATGGCATATCATTTAGGAATTTATAGGTTGACATTATGCTAATATTACATAAACTAAATTAACATTCTTTATTAAATTATTATAATTAAACATTATTTTAGAAATAAACTTCATCTTAATATGTATAACAATATACTGATCAAAATAGAGTATTTTTCTTTTTGCCTAAAATGTTTTCCTTATTACTTCATAGAAACAACAACAAATATTTTTTTAAGTATTTTCTGAATGATTTCTTAGGTCAAAAAAGGGAGAAAATAGTTTTCTAAAAGAAATTATATAAGAAATTAGTATGAAAATTTGTTTCATTTATGTATTTGGTGGCTGGAATATTTTCTGTAATTGAAGTAATTGTTCTTAAATGAATGAGTCTTCATTTTCTCTTTTTTTTTTGCCAGTTCTTTTTTTATTATTCTTATTATTATTTGCCCCAGGAGTATAGGTCTGTGAACACTTCATAGCACTCACCATATCACATACCTCACCAATCTCCATAACCCAACCACCCTCTCCACACTCCCCCTCTCCCCAGCAACCCTCAGTTTGTTTTGTGAGATTAAGAGTCTCTTATAGTTTGTGTCTCTCCTGATCCCATTTTGTTCCATTTTTTCCTTCCTTATACCCCAAACCCCCCACTTTGCCTCTCAAATTCCTCATATCAGGGAGATCATATGATAATTGTCTTTTCTGATTGACTTATTTTGCTCAGCATAATGCCCTCTAGTTCCATCCATGTCGTTGTAAATGACAAGATTTCATTTCTTTTGATGGCTACATACTATTTCATTGTAGATATATACCACGTCTTCTTTATCCATTCATCTGTTGATGGACATCTAGGTTCTCTCCATAGTTTGGCTATTGTGGACATTACTTCTATAAACATTCAGGTGCACGTGCCTCTTTGAATCAGTACATTTGTATGTTTAGGGTAAATACACAGTAGTGCGATTGCTGGGTTGTAGGGTAGCTCTATTTTCAACTTTTTGAGGAACCTCCATGTTGTTTTCCAGAGTGTCTGCACCAGCTTGCATTCCCACTAACAGTGTAGGAGGGTTCCCCTTTCTCCACATTGAGGCTTCATTTTCTGATTTGAGTCTCTCTTTTTTTTTTTAAGTTTATTTTTGGGTTCTGTGAGTGGTGCAGTCATTTAAGTATCTGACTCTTGGTTTTGGCTTAGGCCATGATCTCAGGTTCATGTGACTGAGCCCTGTGTTGGCTCTGTACTCAGAAGGGGGTCTGCCTGGGATTCTCTCTCTCCCTCTCCCTCTGTCCCTCTCCACCATGTTCACTCTCTCTCAAATAAATCAATAAATCTTTAAAAAAATGAAGTTTATTTTTAAGTAATCTCTACACCCAATGTGGGGCTTAAACTCATGACCCCAAGGTCATGAGTCACATGTTCTTCTGACTGAGCTAGCCAGGTGCCCCTGAATTTGAGTCTTTTATCAAGAAATCAACATCTGATTTTTTCTCCTGCTCCCAAAATGAAATAAAGTGGAAATGGGCACCTAACTTCCTGGACAGAACAGACCAACAAGATCTTTTCTCAGTGAGAAGGGGAAAGCTGCCAGGTAATAGGATTGACGTCTGTTGAATAATGAAATTGTTGGAAAGGGGAATCAAGAAATGTTTTGAGACTCCCAAGAAATGTTTTTAGACTTCAATAGACTCCACTTGAGTCTTGAAAGGTCATTTTAGGATAAATGAAAGGAAAACTTTACATAGCAGGTGGCAAACTTAAGGAACTCATTACACTGAAATGTGAGTAAGTCAGGGAACATAATCTCAAAAAAGACTTAGATAAACATTTCAGTGATAGATCTAGAATAATTGAAGAAAATGAAACATTCCTTACATGTCTTGTGGTTACTGATTAATTTAGATAAATTTTTACCATCTTATTTTATGTTTTCTATGTGTCTACTTTTCTGTGCTTCTTATTTTCTTATCTTTTTTGTCTTCTTTTGGGTTGACTAAATTAAAAAAAAGAACATTTTGTCCCTTGTACTTGTTTGGAAATCATACATTCTTGTTCTCCTATATTATTTATTTGCCTTAAAATTTCATCATACATGTTCATCAAATTCTAAACAATAGTGTCTTTAAATTCCCACCAAACAATATAAAGCTCTTAAAGACCTTAAAATTCAAATACCCATTCTGATCCTATATAGTGTGATTGTCCACTAATTATTATTTTTAAATCTCAATAATTAGTAATTGTTTTTACTGTCTATGCTTATTTAGATTTTTTTTCACTTGTTTAACAATTTCTTTATTCATCATTTTTTTCCTTGTAACTCAGTCATACTTCTGGAATAATTTGCTTTTTTCCTAAAGAATATCTTTTAGACTTTGCTTTAGTGGTTTTGTGTGTGTGTGTGTGTGTGTGTGTGTGTGATAAACATTTTTTCTTTGAATTTTTGTTCTCATTCTTAAAACATAGTTTTGATACCTACATAATTCTTGATTGATTGCTTTTCCTAAGCAATTTGAAGATTTTGTTTCACTATCTTCTGGAGTTCATTGTTACTATGGAGAATCCTATTCTCAATCCAGATATCTTTATAAGTTACCCTCTCTTGGGGTGCCTGGGTGCCTCAGTCAGTTAAGTGGCTGCCTTCGGCTCAGGTCATGATCCCAGGGTCCTGGGGTCAAACCCCATATCAGGCTCCCTGCTCAGTGGAGACCTTGCCTCTCCCTATCCCTCTGCCTGCTGCTCTGCCTACTTGTGCTCTCTCTCTCTATCTCTCTGTCAAATAAATAAAATCTTTAAAAAAAAAAAGGTTACTGCTCTCTTCTCTGTGGCTATATTTATGATCTTTTCTCTATCTTTGATATTTTACAGTTTTATTATGATGTGTCTAAGTGTACTTAGGATCTGCTGTACTTCCCAAAGCAGAGGATGCATGTCTTTAATTATGGAATCTTCTTGGCCATTATCTCTTTGAATATTGTGACCATCATTTTCTTAATTCTCTCTTTCTAGAACTTCAGTCAGACACATATAAGGCCTTTCCACTATATCTTCTGTATCTCTGAATTTCTGTTTCATGTTTTTTATGTTTTTCTCCTTGTATTTTAATCTGGTATTTATACATATTTAATTTTTCAGTTCACTTATTCTCCTCAGTTTCATCTAATCTGTTTAACCCATCCAGTGAGTTTTAATTTCAATCACATATTTAGTTCTAGATATTTTTTTCTTTTGAAATTTGCCTGTTTTTTAAAAAAGATTTTATTTATTTATTTGACAGAGAGAGAGATCACAAGTAGGCAGAGAGGCAGGCAGAGAGAGAGGGGGAAGCAGGCTACCTGCGGAGCAGAGAGCCCGATGTGGGACTTGATCCCAGGACCATGTTGGAGGCAAAGGTTTAACCCACTGAACCACCCAGGCACCAATTTGCCAGTTTTTAATCTTATAAAGTTCTTATATCTGAGATCTTTGATTGAAAATATTTTTATAATTTAATAATAATATAATAACATTTTAAAATATTATTTGATTGAAAATAAATATTTTCTTGTTTCTGCTAATTATAAGCATGATTTTGCTCTGGCTGAGTTAATTTTGTGTGAATTTTGAGGGTCCACGTTAAGGGTGTTTTCCCCCAGAGGAGATTTTTGTTTGCTTCTTCCAGGTACCAAGATGTGTTTAATATTAATTCTTGGCTTTGGGTTTTCTGAGGATGGTATAAATATAAACCCCAGACATAACTGAGGGAAGGCCTATTGTTTCTAATCTCAGGAGAGATCATTTCTCTAGACCTTGAACTAAGGAAATAGGCAGTTTTTCTTCTGGGCTTCTGTTACATTCAGGCTTTTTTTTTTTTTTTAAGTGTTTACTAAGGGTATGATCTCTTGAGCTTCAGCAGTTATTTCAGGTAAGGTGCCCAACTTGTTCTTGCTTTGTCCCAAGGCCCAATTTTCATTACCTAAAGCATATGTGAATTCCTCCAAATCTGGTTTTCTGTTACCTGAATATCCCCTCAAACAGTCCTGGGTTTTGCTTTTGTTTAGAGATCTGTTTTTACCCTGTCTATCTCTGTTTCTCTACCTCCCTCTTTATCTCACTGTCTGTCTCCCCACCACTGACACCTGACCCTTAAGATATTTTTCTTTATCACAAGCTCAGCAATGCATTTACAATTATATTTGTTATCATTTACCTACAGTGTAGGTGTTTTGAAGGAGAAGGGCTTTTTAGACTATTCATTCTTCATACTAATGGAAGTAGAGTCTACTCTTATATCTTAAGTATTCAATAAACATTTATTGAATAAAGAAATGCCAGGGAAGACAAGACATTTTCATCTGAAATGGCTTAGAGCTCTGTGCCAGGATTCTGGGATGGATGTATGGAGGGTGAAAATTTTTATTTTTTGTTTTTTTTTTAGTATTTTCCCCTAGAATGTGTACTTCATTTTTCTCTATCCTCCTCATTGCTGTAAGTTTAGGAAGGAATGTTGTGTGTATTTTTAAAATACTTACCAAAGTATGGAGTTATTTGGCATAGTAAAGGCATGGGGTAAAAACCCAGTCCCCCAAATTCAAAATACGACTTATTCTTGGTATGTATCTTTTAATATTTTTCATAATTTTTACTTTTGGACTTTGTTTTATATGACAAGGGAACAAGTGAAAGGAAGCTCATATCAGTAGCCAGAAATAAGTCCTGAAAAGCCAAGACTATGATAATTAGAAATATCTCTGTCAATTTTTCAGAGACCATGAAAGCCGGCCAGGATTTTCTTAGAAAGCATGAACTAATATACTTGGTATCAGGTACTATGGTACATAGTTTTTGGGAGCATTGAGAAACTTTATTATTGTTTATGTGATTTCATGATAGTTTTCTTTCCTCCACAAAATCTGTGAAGAAAAAAAAATGTGGCCACTTACTGCTGTCTGCTTATTGCTGACATGACACTCATAAGTAGACCTGAGTGCTCTGTTGAACTGAAATTTCTCAGAATACCAGCATTAGATAAGGTCACTCTGTGACTATGAGATAGCAAGACAAAACAAGACTACTTTGTAATCATATCTGAACACAGACAAAAGCAAAAACACTTTCCAAAACACAAAAATGATCTTACATCTTCTATTCTGGTGAATGAGTGACTGCTACTTTTTAACCAATTACAGTTTTAGCTTCGATGCATTTCTTATGCCTCCTACAAAAAAAGTATTGAGTTCAAAAACTTTCAAAAACTAATGATGTGCTATACAGTGGCAAACTCAACATGATAAAACAAAGTATTGAGTTCAAAATAGAATTACCACTGCTTCTTGAAAGAGCCTAATCCTGAGCAACACTTTGTGTATACTTAAGAGTATACACAAAGTAACTAAAAGTTAACCCAAATCCTGTAATAAGTTTCTTTCACTAAAATGCTCCCATAGTATCCCACCGTGTACTGTCCCCTCATTGCAATGAACTAATAAATGTAAATTTGTTCAATGATAGGTATGTTTCTGGTGGTCTTTGGCTAGAGGGCATTGACTCCTGGATGGCATACAATTGTATTTTTTTCCCCCCAGTTAGGACAAATGTTATCTTGTAATTTTTATTAAATATTTTCAACAGGCATTGGGCAGACTGGTTTCAAAAAGCATGGATCTGAACATTTCCATAACTTATTGTCACTAATGATGTAGATATGTATGGGAGTGTAATGGTACTCTATCTGTCAAAAAGAATAAGGAAATGTTGAACTTAGACTACTTTTATTTATTTTTTTTTTTGGTTTTTCAATTTCTTTTTTTTATTGATTTAAAATTTTTTTTTTAATTTTCAGCATAACAGTATTCATTGTTTCTGTACCACACCCAGTGCTCCATGCAATCCATGCCCTCTCTAATACCTACCACCTGGTTCCCCCAACCTCCCACCCCCTGCCCCTTCAAAACCCTCAGATTGTTATTCAGAGTCCATAGTCTCTCATGGTTCACCTCCCCTTCCAATTTCCCCCAACTCCCTTCTCCTCTCTAACTCCCCTTGTTTTCCATGCTATTTGTTAGGCTCCACAAATAAGTGAAACCATATGATAATTGACTCTCTCTGCTTGACTTATTTCACTCAGCATAATCTCTTCCAGTCCCGTCCATGTTGCTACAAAAGTTGGGTATTCATCCTTTCTGATGGAGGCATAATACTCCATAGTGTATATGGACCACATCTTCCTTATCCATTCATCCGTTGAAGGGCATCTTGGTTCTTTCCACAGTTTGGCGACCGTGGCCGTTGCTGCTATAAACATTGGGGTACAGATGGCCCTTCTTTTCACTCCATCTGTATCTTTGGAGTGAATAGCCAGTAGTGCAATTGCAGGGTCATAGGGAAACTCTATTTTTAATTTCTTGAGGAATCTCCACACTGTTCTCAAAGAGGCTGCACCAACTTGCATTCCCACCAACAGTGTAAGAGGGTTCCCCTTTCTCCACATCCCCTCCAGCACCTGTTGTTTCCTGTCTTGCTAATTTTGGCCATTCTAACTGGTGTAAGGTGTTATCTCAATGTGGTTTTAATTTGAATCTCCCTGATGGCTAGTGATGATGAACATGTTTTCATGTGTCTGATAGCCATTTATATATATGTTAGACTACTTTTAGAAGATTTAGTTGATTCTGTATTGATGACACTCTTAGCTGATACTAATTTTCTAGTGTTTTCCATTAGCATTATGGGAATATTCACAACTGGTTATTGACTTTCATCTGTGCTCATTCTGCTCCATTTCCAAAGAACTAGGACAACCACTTTGGAATCTAGTTCTCTGTGAAGCAGACGAGAAATAAGAATTACACATTTGCCTTTTAGATTTTTGGTAGCATAATCTCATGGGTCAGGTAAAACCAGTTTAATGTAAATTTGGAGTGTAACAAATTACGGTTTGTGAACCTTTCAGAGGAAGAAGGAAGTTCTGCTGAGATAGCAAAGGGCACTGGGGAATTCTGAGTTGATTTCCTACCCTCAGAGCATTCGGCCTGGATTTGTGAAAATGTTAAGAATGATGAATGAGCTGTAAATAGAAGATTTCTCTGACTGTGAGCCATAAACAGTCATAAATGGATTAGACTGAACAGCTGGGAGCAAAATCGTGGGCATTCTGCAGGCACACAAGACAGGCTGTGGACTGTAACTAGCATCCCACCCTATTGATTAGCTGTTCTGTGGACCATAATAAAACTATCATGGTTAATTGCTAGAAAGAGACACACACCGAGAAACAGGCAAGTTAAGGTATCAGCTCTCTGGTTTATTGTTCAAAGTCAACATAATTTGTTTCATTATAGCACTTTCACTGCAGGATCTATAGGCTTCAATCAACACCCCCCCACAAAAAAAAAAAAAAACACACATATTTTGGGCATAAGAACATTTTATTACATTTTGTTGCTTTCTAGTTATTATGGGTCAGTGACTTTTCTAGCCAGGACTGTTCTGATTTGCAAACATTCTAAAGGAAAAGCCCAGATTTTTACAACGTGGTACAGCCTTGGTAATACTGAAAGGGTGTTTTTCCATTTCAGGCTACGAATTTTCTTCACCAGGTCAACTTGCACTCCCTTAATTTTTTGCATATTTTTACCCACACAAAAATCATAAGAGCAGCAATCCCATAGACCATATAGTTATGAAGGGGAGATTAAGCCTTCTTCATCATTGTTATTTACACTCAAGGGAAAGTAACAAGAATTTGATAAAGGACTCTGGAGTTTCTCTTCCATTTAAGACTTGCAGTATATAAGGTAGAGAATGTTTTGGTTTATGTCATATAGTGTTATAGAAAAAGCTAACAGGATATTTAGTTTTGTGTTCTATCACAGCTTTCCTGTTTGAAAAGGTAATACGTCTTTTGAGGCTTTATTATAATAGGAAATATGAGGAGTATTGGCTATTTCCCTATAATACTTTTACCCTATAGTAAAGTGTATGTGTATGTGCTGGGATCTTAGATCACACATGTCATTGGCACTGGTGGAAATGGGAATGGGTGTGTCTTGCTAATAAAAAATGGAGGGGGTGTGAGAGGTTGGGTGAGCCTGATGGTGGGTATTATGGAGGGCATGTATTGCATGGAGCACTGGGTGTGGTGCATAAACAATGAATTCTGGAACACTGAAAAGAAATAAAAAAATAAATAAAAATTAAAAAACAAAAACAAAAAACCCAAAACAAATGTGATGTGAAGGGAACTTATTTCCAGATATCATGCATGTCTATATCTGGCTTACTGCCACATTTTGGAATGTATATTTTTCCTTCTGCTATATTCCTTAGGTTTCCACACTCAGCAGCCAAAACACCATTCATTTAATTGGTCACACATGCACTCATTGATATATTTGACCCTGTTTTTCTTTACATTAGGACATAGGAAACAAGTTGTTTGCTAGTGGGGTGCAAATTTTCTAAGCATAACCACCCAGCCTGCCTAAAAATCTGATTTGCTCTTGTGGCCTCTTGGTGCCCTACTCTCACAATTGAACCATGCATGTGGGCTTAAATACAGTAATCTGTTTTATTCAGAGCTAATATGTATTTATTAAGCACCTACTATGTTCAAGACAGTTTGGCACTGACAGACAGTGAACATTATTGGACTCATTATCTAAGCACTTTTAGTTTTATTAAGATGAAAATGTCACCACCAGAATTTGTTCCTTTACTAGTACCATAATGTATGCACCCATTTGGGTATTTGTTCTAGGTTTTGTGAAGCAAAATATGAACTTTGGCAAAACAGGGTATGCATCTCTTAGAACAAGAGGAATGGGGTGGGATGCAGATGTAACAGCTTCAAGAAAGAACTCTGGATAAATTGCATTTTTAGAGTTAGTAACTCTCCCCCTCTAAGAAGGCCTTGGAAGAGTTAAGCCCCTAAAATATGAAGAATCCACCCCCCACCCCAGACAAGGGGATGCATAGCTCTTTGATAAAGAGTAAATTTAGTTGTTGAACTGTCTCCCCTGAGTAGGTATTTGAGTTTATCTCTCTCCTCTTGAGCATCCCTAAAGTAGGTTGAATTGTGTTCCCCAAAAACATAGGTCCAAGTCCTAATCTTCAGTACCTGTGAATGTGACCTTATCTGGAAATATCTTTGTGGATGTAATTAAAGTAAGGATGTTGAGATGATATCATCCCGGGTGGGCCCTAAATCTAGTAATTGGTGTTATTACAACAAAAAAGAGAAGGAGGATTTGAAATACAGAGAGAAGGAAAGCCTATGTGAAGGTAGAAGCAGGGATTAATGTGTTGGAGCTGCAAGCCGAGGAATACCAAGGGATACTGGCAGCAACCAGAAGCTAGGTGAGAGATGTAGAATAGTTTCTCTCTCAGAGCCTCTAGAAGGAATCAGCCTTGAAAACACCCTGATTTCAGACTTTTGTCCACCAGAACTATGAGAGAATACATTTCTGTCATTTTAAATGATCAAGTTGTGGTATTTTATTATGGCAGCCCCAGGAAAGTAACAACTCCCACTCTTTATTCTGTACAAAGTTCCCTAGAATGCTTTGCATGTAAATGGAGAGGGATTATTGCCCTTGGTCAATTGACAGTTGTTAGTTTTCTCCCATGCTGAAGAAACCTAATGTAATTTCTTATATGCTGAACTCTACCAGCAACCTAATCATTTATACGATTTGGATTGGATACAAGTATAGCACAACAACAGTTTTTCTTTTCTTATAACTGTTGTCACTATCAATCTTAGAAACACAAAGCACCATTCATTCTGGGCATGATAACATCCTGAAGTCCCTTGCCTCGTCCATATATGTCATGTATATTCAGGTGTTTTTCAAAACAGTTTTATGAGGAATTTTTATTATTAAAAATAAATACTTCTTTTCTTTAAATATTATTAATTTATTTATTTATTCATTTATTCATGAGACACACACACACACACACAGAGAGAGAGAGAGAGAGCGTGAAAGAGAGAGAGAGGAAGAGGGAGAAACACGCTCCCCAAGGAGCAGGGAGCCCGATGTGGGAAACCATCCCAGGACTCCAGGATCATGACCTGAGACAAAGGCAGACGCTTATCCCTCCAACCACTCAGGCACCCTAAAAATAAATACTTCTATAATTCAGATATTAGTGAAATTCTTTCTCCTAGCTGACTCACTAGTCTTGGAATTGGTAAGTCAAGCTCTAAGTCTTCTTTCTCATACATGCTATGATATTCTGTTGTAAGAGGTTCCTTCTTTCTCACTCTTTTGATAACTTTTTCTTTTCTGGGGCACAAATTAGAGAGAGGCAAATCATTTATATTTATGAGTATACCTTTTCTCTTTGCTGTGGTCCTTCTTATGTGTTTCCCAGAGAGGGCTGGCTTAACTCTCAGCAGGTCATAGATGTCTTTTTTTAGCTTTTTTTTTTAAAAGATTTTATTTATTTATTTGAGAGAGAGGCAGTGAGAGAGAGCCTGAGAGGGGAGAAGGTCAGAGGGAGAAGCAGACTCCCCATGGAACTGAAAGCCCGATGTGGGACTCTATCCCAGGACTCCGGGATCATGACTTGAGCCGAAGACAGTCACTCAACCAACTGAGCCACCCAGATGCCCTCTTTACCTTCTTGCTTTAATTTGCTATACTCTCAGTTCAACAGAAAGCAAAAAACATGTCTAGTGTATGATCATTTGAGCCCACATTCTGGTGCACTCTGGATAGATGTGGCATGAAGTGAAATGTTCCCTCTGGAGTATTCTTCCCACTATTCCCTTATAGCTAATGCATGCTGACCTCCAGGATGGGAATCCATCCTTATCTAATAGGTCATTAGCTTGTAGTTTTCCCAGTCCCTTCTATTTAACTTAAGTCTAACCCTGTTCGGCTGCTCATAACAGGGATGGGATCTTATTTCCTCCATCTCCAGCTTCCAGAACTTTATGGGCACAGCTTATCTGGAACATCTTCAAATAAAATGGCAGAGTGCATTGTACTCTTTGTGTGATATTACTGTAGAGAAAATATGTAGGTAATTTGAAGACAGAAGTTTATGCCAAACTGGCCAATGCCTATCAGCAAGAGTGATATAATGACTTTAGTTTTTTCAGTCTGTGATGGGGAACTGTGAGTTTTAAAGGTATATTTTGATCAGAATAACGAAGACCCTAAAAACCAGTTGGAAGAATTTAGAATTAAATGATAAGATAAATGTATTTATACTATATATCCTTCCCAATCATTTAAAAGAAGAATCTAGGTAAACACACATAACAGGGCAATAAAAACCAATTTTAAGAGATATCAGGACATAGCTATCATTACTTCTCCCTTCTCTGATCCCTGCCCTAGCAAATTTTATCTTGAATCTCTATGTTATTCTCATCACAACCTGCACCACCATTGGACATACCATATATTTATTTATTTTGTTTATTATTTCACTCTCCTAATTTAAATATGATTTGCATCTGAGTTAGTATTTTTGTCTCTTTTGTTCTCTGTGGTGTCTGTGGTGTCTCAAATGGTGCAGATACTTAAATAGTTGTTCTTGAATGAATAACCAAACTAGGAACCAGGAAGGGAGTTGCTCTAGATTATTGAGTCATGAAAAAATGAAATAGTCTGAGGGCACAGATAGTGATGATGGCTGGCTAGAACAGGTGAAGCCACTAAGGCAGCACTTGAAGTAATTCTATCCTATCATGAGCAAACAGAACCTGGTCCAGGCTGGTAGCAGGAACAAATAGAGCAAAAAAAGGAGAATCCAGAATCAGTGGTGTGACTCCCATCCTCATTTTCTACCGAAGTCCTCCTTTTCCCATACTTCCTGCCCAAAAAGATGTAAGAGAACACAACATAAAAAGCTCAAAATGTTTTCCACAACCTGTATTCAGGCAGTATCATGAACAATATGATCTTTTGTGAGTCTTTTTCAGGAGTAGGATGCTCTAATACTGTGATTTAATCATCTCCAACTTCCAAACAAAGCTTGCTCCCCTGAAGCAGGAGAGACTCTAAGAGCATTTCTGACTGAGACACATAGAGAGTAAATAAAATTGTATGAATGTTGTTCTAGCACTGTTGTAGCAGGAGGCATTAGTGTTTGTAAGGCTGATACTTTGGAGATATGCCTCCTTTCTCCTCCCTATTAGTGAGCTAACAGTAAATCATGCAACAAGCAGGGCTACTGTGAAGTGAGCCAAGGCAATAGATGGGAATTTTGCTAGAGGTTTATGAGAAACATTTATCTAATTACAGCTGAGAACTCTGATACTGTTGAAATTTCTTGTTCTCATTTCCTCATTCAGTAACCACTATCATTTAGCTGATGTTCCTGAATTAAAGGGGGTTTTCCTAGAATTGGAGGTATCTAAATTTGCTTCTCTTCAAGAGCAAATTTTCATCTTTTGAAAGAATGTTTTGCAGATGCTTCCTGAGTTGCTGAAAATTTTTATTAGTGGCATTTCTATCATTCTCCCTCACTGACCTACAAAGAAAAAGAATAAAAGTCTTAAGGAAGTGGAATTAATAACTCCATTGCAATGCATCATTGAGATAAGCCAGTAATTGCAAGGTCAGAGGGGCACACACAGATAGATTGTTAGCTGGTTATACTATAATGAAAGAGCAGACATCTTACATAAGATTATGAATAATGTTTCTCATAAAGACAGGGGATTGATTATTCCAGAAAACCTTCCCCCTGAACCTGAGACCATCAGCAATTCACAATAATGAAATATTAATAAGAAATTTGAGAATCTACCAGTAGTAAATTTTATAACCCAGTATAATGAGCTTCTTGTTTCTAATTTTGGAAGGGAGCTAAATGAAATATTGAAGGCAGAAACAGGATAGTGTATTTTGCATTGGGGTTCAAATCAAGATTATTTCATCACGAAGAATAGATTTGAAGAGGTAGTGGGTGGGACACAACAATAAGAAGTACATATGATTCTACTATTATCATGTTTAGTGCTATTTCCCTGTGTAACTTTATTTCCCATATAGAGATGATTTCATTAGTTAATATCATTTTAGAGAAAATAGTATTTGGATGTCTTTTTTTCTGTAGGAAAATGTATAATTATACCTTTATAATTATACCTATAAGAGCTTTAAGAATTATATTTGTTGGTTCCCTAGCAACAATAGGAACTCTAGATTTTACAGCTGGAGATCAAAACTAGAATCCTTAATATAGAAATAAAATAAGGGGCGCCTGGGTGGCTCAGTGGGTTAAGCCTCTGTCTTCAGCTCAGGTCATGATCTCAGGGTCCTGGGATTGAGTCCCGCATCAGGCTCTCTGATCAGCAGGAAGCCTGCTTCCTTCTCTCTCTCTCTCTGCTTGCCTCTCTGCCTACTTGTGATCTCTCTGTGTCAAATAAATAAATAAAATATTTGAAAAAAAAAAGATGCTTATTAGTAAAAATACCGCATGTGGTAATTTTGAAAGATGAGTAGGAAAAAAAGGTAAATGATACCATCAATATGTCTTTGTTTTTCTGATCAATATAAAACTATGTGGGTGGCACCTAACACAAATATAATTTTCAGTCGCTATATTTAGTATACACATTCAGCTTGTCTTCTTTGTGGTTATAATTACTCACATTGAGATATCTGAATGTATCAGTACTACACAATTACATTGTTTTCAGGTATAAAAAAAGGATGGTGTGTCACTTTAATACAAATAAAAAGAACATAATTTAGGACTAGTATATATGTTACTGTTTTATGTATGTTGATCATTATAATCTTTTATAATTTAAGTTGTGTCTCCTACAGTAGGGCTATATTGCATACTTTATTTCTCAGTCCCATTTGTGACCAAAAGCATTCATCAAAAGGCAGTTGGGAATGTTCTAAAGTTAGATTGTGATGATGGTTGTACAACTCTGTGAATATGCTAAAAATCATCGAACTGACACTTTAACGGGGAGAATTTTATGGCATGTGAAATATATCTCAATAAAGCTGTTAATCTTTATTTTTAAAACAGTTAAAAGGGCCACTCATTTCCTTCAATCTTTTTTTTTTAAATATTTTATTTATTTATTTGACAGACAGTGATCACCAGTAGGCAGAGAGGCAGGGAGAGAGAGAGAGGGGGAAGCAGGCTCCCTGCTGAGCAGAGAGCCTGACGTGGGGTTCCATCCCAGGACCCTGGGATCATGACCAGAGCTGAAGGCAGAGGCTTTAACCCACTGAGCCACCTAGGTGCCCCCAGGCCCTTCAATATTATTCCTCAGTCTCTTACTCAGTACTTCTTCCAGAGGTAGCAGCATTTTCTGACTGGCCTTATTGCCACTCAGATCCGTCAGGTAACCTAAGTTTGCCAAAAAGAGAAACACTATATTCACCTGATACTGATGAGGGAGCAAAAGGCTAGCTAATGACAAAGCAGACAGCTGGCACCCTACACCCTCCCCCCCTCTTTATGACATGTGTGACATTCCTCAGAAACTCCTGGCTGCCCTACAGGAAGAACAAATGGTTAACTAATAGAGATCACAGTCCTGCAGGACTGGAGTCTCCCTCAGTTTACAAATGTCCTAGTGATTTACAATAACATAACTTCCAGAAACCCATAACTCAGTTCCTGAAGCCCTAACATTGCCCACCCCTCCACAAAATTAAGGGAGACTGAGGTGGAAGGAAATATAAATCAAGTTAAAGTTCTTCTAAACCTAAAGCTCATTGAAAAGGATGTGTGATAGTAGGAATGTGACATTCCACCAGGAAACTCCCAACTGTTTTCATGTTAGTGCCTCATTAGAGGGAAAAACAGCCTTGGCTCAACAATAACCAGGCTTCAGGTATTTTGACAGTCTTCTTTACCATACGACAGCCCTTCTGACTATCCCCTTTGTCCTCACCTCCCCAGCTCCTGAGTAAATAATCAGCCAGTGCTCAGGATCAAGGAGCAGCAGCTGTCTCTGCCCACGGGTCCTGTCCCAGTGCTTCAATGAACCACCATTTTGCACCAAAGATGTCTCAAGAATTCTTTCTTGGTCATTGGCTCTGGAGTCCACCCCATTGAACCTCACTTATATTCTAAAACTTCATCAATAGCAGTCCCCAACTTCTATCAAAATTAAGCCTAACTGGAAGAAACCAAGAGGCATTGTTGGCAGGATGAATTTGAGATACAATGGTCAGATCTTGCTATTAATCATGTTATAGAAACAAAATGAAAACTGAGCACCTGCTTCCCAGAGGCTTCTGAAAGCCCCTGTGCACAGTCAAGAAACCAAGACTACTGATGATGATATACCACAAATCTCCCTATGGTGAGATTGCACATAATGTTTCTTCCAAAAAAAACTTGGAATGATTGGACAAAGAACAGTTTGTCTGGCCACTAGGTTCACCAAAGCCAATACCAGACTGTGGATTGAGGAAAATGAATAGCAGCTCTCATCTCATAATTTATTTAATGTTATATAGATTGTACCAGAAATTCCCAAATGAGGCAGATGTCCAGGATCAGGATCAGGATTATAATTTTGAATACAAAACTGAGTAAGATTTATTGTTTCACACACTGATTAAATTCAGAACTTCATAGAATCCTGCATTTTGTCCTGTATGTTAGTTTCCATATTCATAAATGTTCTTTCCTCTTTACCCAACATACCAACTATTACTTTCAAAATATATTTTAAAAAGTTTCCATGATTTATGGATTGATGCTAATTGCCAATGTGATTATCCAAATGAGTTTAACTAAATAAGAGTAACCAAGTCTCACAGTTACCAACCCACTGATATTCAACTGAATATTTTATAGATGCCTAGTTAGTGCAATATAGGATGGTAGGTCCTTTGGACAGTTTAGAGATGAGGAGGACAGGATTCTGGCCATAAAGACAAAATTTCTAGATGATTTGAATACAAAGCAGAATCAAATAAATACAAAGTAGAGGAGGTATATCATACCTTGGGGTATGATAGGAATCATAGCTGGTTAAGAAGATCAAAAAGTATTCGAAAAAATAAGTAGCATTTCTGGTTAGTCTTGTAAGTTAGGTTATACTTTGACAAATGGAGATAAAACAGAGAAAACTCTTCAGATAGAGGGAGTAACAAAAGCTAAGGCACACAAGTGAAAAAGAAGTAAAAGTGGGACTCTAAATGCAATTGGTTATTTAAAATGATTGATCATTTGACAATAAGTATATGATATATGTATGGTAATCTATTGGCACTGTAGAGTTTCTGAAGGAATATAAATTCTATGCCTAAATCAAGCCAGAACTCTAGAAATCTAAAATATCAAGATACCTGTATTAGTCTCTCACAGAGTTAGCAATTCTACCTGACTTGTGTTTTAATGTTCTAGCCTCTTCTGTTATCAAACTATGTGATAAGAAACAGCTAAAGGAAAAAACAAAACAAAACAAAAAATAGTTTTAGGAAAGCTGTTGAGGAGACCAATTTATATATCCCCCAGTACCTCTTATGATCCCCATTTTGAATAATATATTTAGAACTGAATTCTAGAGAAGGGTGTGTTTCATTTGAAAAACTGGTATGGTTTTTATTTTTTTGGAATTAAACCCACCTTTTTTTGCTTTGGCTATCAGGAAGTTCATACGCTAATTTAAGGCTCAATTGTAGCAAATAGATTTTGCTCTATGGTCTGTATAGAATATTATTTTGAAATTCATTAACTCAGCATGTACTTATTGAGTACTTAACTATATTCCAGGTGCTCAGTATACAGTGGTGAATTAAATAGACATAAGCCCTGCCCTCAGGGAGCTTATAGTTTTGCAGGATATTCACACAGACAATATACAGGTAAACAAATAAACATGTATAATTTATATTTTTCTATTCCCAATTCCCTTTTTGTATTTTTTATTAACTTACTAAATGTGTTCTTATTCTAAACTACCTCTGTGGAATGAGGTAGAATATAAATAAATGCATGAATAAGTAACATAGCCTTATGAAAATGTTGTACAGGGAAAATATAATTTAAGTGAATTTTTAAGTGAATGATGTCAGTTTGTGGGTATTTTTTTTCTTGAACTAGAAGGATGTGTGAATAGTTATATCAACTGATGAAATGGAATTTCCAAAATTAAAATCTTTTGTTCTTAAGATCTTATAGGGAAAAGAGAAAAGCAATTTCTTCATGTATGCTGTCAACTCTAAGCCATCTCATGAAAAAAATTACAAACAAAAGAAGAATTTCACACTATGCAGTCTAGTCCCATTACAACTCTTTTCCACATAAGTGATTTCTATGCCTCTGTCAATGGTGCACTCATTATAATCAAGCCCTGGACTAAAGGATTTGCCCAGTCCTCTCAAATCATTAAAGTATTAAGTGGCAACGGTGTTCCTCAAAATAGATATGCAATCAAGGTACAAATCATATTTTTAAAGCTCTCTTAAGTCATAGCTAAAATGAAATATGATGGCCAGTAATTCACATTTAAAAGAGGCATTTTTTGTGAGGCCATAGTGGGTAGACTGAAATAAGCTAGAGTTATCTTCAACCTTCTGGGACTTACCATTTATTAGGTGCCAGGATCTAGATTACATGCCCAGAAGGTAGAGCGTGATAAGTGTTCAGTAGTGCTAGAAACAAAAATATACCATAGTGGCACAGAGTAAGGGGGTGTTGAGTCTCACTAGAGGGATCAGGTACATTTTAACCTACTGAGTCACCCAGGTGCCCCAGGATCAGGTACATTTTATGAAGAGCTGGCATTTTACCTGGGCCTTGAGAAAGGATTATAATTTCAATAAGTGTAGCATGTGGGTAAGGGCATTATAACTAGAAGAAACAGCATAAACAAAGGGAAGTATAAAAGTTTAAGCACCACTGAATAGTCCAGAGTTTTTAGAATAGAGACTAATAGAAGGATGCCATGGGATATGAAAGTTGGCAATTTTGATAGATCAGAATCATGGAGGATTATAGTACTTGAATGTAGTGTTAGGGAGTTTGGATTTTGAAAGAAAATAATAAGCATTCAATAAATGAATGAATTCATACATACATACATACATACATAAAAATAAATGGCACTTAAGAAATATGGAGATCCCTGTAGATATAATTTTAATCTAATCCTTGATTAAGTCTTTGTTGCATTGATCTTTTGACATTAGTTGAATGTAAAACCTGCAAAAGAGAGATTTTGATCGCCTATAATTTGTAGCAATAAATACTTGACAGTTGTGGTCAAGTGCTCATCTGCAGCATGGGAGGTAGATTTATAGGGCAAGATGTTCAGAAATATACACTGTATGTTTGGATGCCTTAAAATTGTAGCCTTGGGGATTTAAAGTTCATATGCATATCTGTAAAAGATCCAAGAAGGACTGTAAGAAGCTGCGGTGAAAGTAGGAATGTACAACCCTAGAGAAATATGCAAGAGAAGACAATAAATTATATTGGAATATCTGGCAGTCCTAGAGAGAGCTCCGGACAAAATTTTGTGTGGAGGTCTTTAGGCAATCCATCCTTGCAAGGGCCTTGAATGATGTGTTTTATTTTGTTTTTAAAACCATGACCCACAAAACAAATCTAATCTTGGGAGTCCTGTATCTGGAGCTAGTGTCAATTTTATACAGCTGCATATAGAACGTGTTGGGAAAGGCCCTGAAAGACCTTTCTGACAAAAGCTATCATCCTTCCTTAGTTCTGGTCAAGAAGCTAGCCAGCTAGTCGGGTGCTTTTATTCAAGGGGTAGTTTCTCATAGAAGTGACTCATTGTGTGTCACAGTAGTTTTCAGATCTATATTAACAGTAACAGCCTTTCAAAGGAAATTATTCTCTACCTCACTATATAAAATGGACAAAAGTAGAACTTTCCAGTTGAAGCAGAGGGACGCTGAGCTCACTCAGTCTTCTCAAGCACTCTATGAAACCAAAGTTCTGAGAAAAACAGATTATTCCCAGACACATAAAAAACTTTCTAGGAAGGAATATAATGTTAACTGAGAGGGAAACATGGAATTTTAGTCTGATAGGATAGGGCAAACCTTGGTGGAACAGTCAGTGGGAACCCTGAGAAATTGGAGGTAGTATGCAGGGAGTGGAAAGGACAGGAGGTGACTATTGATTGGGTATGAACAATATGAACAGATACTGAAAGGAATAAGGGCCACTATGTAGACCGACATCACACTTTCCCCATATCCAAGAAGCTTCTGTTTTGTTTATCTTCCCTCTTCACTCCATTTCCTGCCTACCCCACATCACCCCACTAACTAAATTTTTCTTTTCTGCTGACTTGATTTCTTGCCTCTTTACCCCTACACTAAAATATTCTGAACTTCTTTGATAGCAGAAAGCCTGAATACTTCCTGAAAATTCAATCTGATACTCTTTCTTCACTTCAGGTTATATCATTATTCTACATTTTCTTTTCTTTTTTTTTTTTAAAGATTTTATTTATTTATTTGACAGACAGAGATCACAAGTAGGCAGAGAGGCAGGCAGAGAGAGAGAGAGAGAGGAGGAAGCAGGCTCCCTGCAGAGCAGAGAGCCCGATGTGGGGCTCGATCCCAGGACCCTGGGATCATGACCTGAGCCGAAGGCAGAGGCTTTAACCCTATGAGACACCCAGGCGCCCCTATTCTACATTTTCAATTGCACCTCCTCATAGGGCTGGCTTATTTTTTCCCTCATTACATAGACATTTCTGTTTCCAGGTCCTATTTAGAGAATATCTTTGGGTGAATTAAAACCATTAATCTGTCTCTTGGCTCTTGTTATCCTGCATGTATCTTCTGCCTTCTTTAAAACTTTATTTTGATCTGTCTCTTTGATTAGTACTTAGAACTTACTTAGCATTACTTATGCAGAGGACATTTGAGAGGAGGGATGGTTAAGATGCATTTATTTGGCAACTGAGGGGACAATCATTTTCCTTCTTTCCTTCATTCTAAGCAAATACTTCAGGCCCAGTCTTGATTGGGGGTGACAGTTTCCACTAAGATTCTCTTCCACTCCCACTTTTGTTGCTCAGAAAGGTTTTTCACAACTCTGCAGGGGCTGCTTTCTTGCCCTGGAAATTTCCTATGTTCTGGATGCAAGGTATTTGGCCCGGGTCAGAACCTTCCCTCTAATCATTCCCTGCATATTCTCAGATCACAGGGCATTGAAACTGGAGCTCATTCACAAGGAAAAGTTTGGAAGGAACTCAAACACCTGGAAGCTAAAGACCACCTTGCTTAAGAATGCTTGGATCAACCAAGAGATCAAAGAAGAACTGAAACAATTCATGGAAACCAATGAGAATGAAGACACTTCAGTCCAAAACCTATGGGATACAGCAAAGGCTGTCCTGAGGGGGAAATACATAGCCATCCAAGCCTCCCTCAAAAAAACTGAAAAATCCAGAATACACCAGCTGTCTCTACATCTTAAAGAACTGGAGAATCAACAACAAATCAAACCAACTCCACACATAAGAAGGGAAATCATCAAGATTAGAGCAGAGATCAATGAGGTAGAAACCAGAGATACAGTAGAACATATCAATGAAACTAGAAGCTGGTTTTTTGAAAGAATCAATAAGATCGATAAACCATTGGCCACACTAATCCAAAAGAAAAGAGAGAAAGCCCAAATTCATAAAATTATGAATGAAAAGGGAGAGATCACAACTAACACTAAGGAAGTAGAAACAATCATCAGAAGTTATTATCAACAGTTATATGCCAATAAGTTAAGCAACCTAGATGAAATGGATGCATTCCTGGAAAACTATAGACTCCCAAAATTGAACCAGGAAGAATTTGACAACCTGAATAGACAGATACATAGTAATGAGATTGAAGCAGTGATCAAAAACCTCCCAAAAAACAAGAGCCCAAAGATACAGATGTAGTGAAAAGAAGGGCCATCTGTACCCCAATGTTTATAGCAGCAATGGCCACGGTCGCTAAACTGTGGAAAGAACCAAGATGCCCTTCAATGGACGAATGGATAAGGAAGATGTGGTCCATATACACTATGGAGTATTATGCCTCCATCAGAAAGGATGAATACCCAACTTTTGTAGCAACATGGACGGGACTGGAAGAGATTATGCTGAGTGAAATAAGTCAAGCAGAGAGAGTCAATTGTCATATGGTTTCACTTATTTGTGGAGCATAACAAATAGCAAGGAGGGCAAGGGGAGATGGAGAGGAGAAGGGAGTTGAGGGAAATTGGAAGGGGAGGTGAACCATGAGAGACTATGGATGCTGATAAACAATCTGAGGGTTTTGAAGGGGCAGGGGGTGGGAGGTTGGGGGAACCAGGTGGTGGGTATTGGAGAGGGCATGGATTGCATGGAGCACTGGGTGTGGTGCAAAAACAAGGAATACTGTTATGCTGAAAAAAAATAAAATTATAAAAAAAAATTGGAAGAAACCACCAAAAAAACCCAAAAAACAAACAAACAAACAAACAAAAAAACAAAACAAACAAAAAAAAAAAAAACAAGAGCCCAGGACCTGACGGATTCCCTGGGGAATTCTACCAAACTTTCAAAGAAGAAATATCACCTATTCTCCTGAAGCTGTTTCAAAAAATTGAAGCAGAAGGAAAATTTCCAAACTCTTTTTATGAAGCCAGCATTACCCTGATCCCCAAACCAGGCAAAGGCCCTACCAAAAAGGAGAATTTCAGACCAATATCACTGATGAATATGGATGCTAAGATTCTCAACAAGATCCTAGCAAACAGGATCCAACAGTACATTAAAAAGATTATCCACCGACCAGGTAGGATTCATCCTTGGGCTACAAGGATGGTTCAACATTTGCAAATCAATCAATGTGATAGAACAAATTAATAAGAGAGGAGAGAAGAACCACATGGTCCTCTCAGTTGATGCAGAAAAAGCATTTGACAAAATCCAGCATCCGTTCCTGACTAATAGCTTCAAAGTATAGGGATAGAGGGAACATTCCTGAACTTCATAAAATCTATCTATGAAAGACCCACAGCAAATATCATCCTCAATGGGAAAAATCTTGCAGCCTTCCCGTTGAGATCAGGGACACGACAAGGATGCCCACTCTCACCACTCTTGTTCAACATAGTATTAGAAGTCCTACCAACAGCAATCAGACAACAAAGAGAGAGAAAAGGTTTCCAAATTGGCAATGAAGAAGACAAACCCTCTCTCTTTGCAGATGACATGATTCTTTATAGGGAAACCCCAAAAGACTCCACCCCCAAACTACTAGAACTCATACAGCAATTCAGTAATGTGGCAGGATACAAAGTCAATGTACAGAAATCAATGGCTTTCTTATACACTAACAATGAAAATACAAAAAGGGAAATTAGAGAATCGATTCCATTTACTATAGCACCAAGAACCATAAGATACCTGGGAATAAACCTAACCAAAGAGGTAAAGGATCTGTACTTGAGGAACTACTAAACACTCATGAAAGAAATTGAAGAAGACACAAAAAGATGGAAGACCATTCCATGCTCTTGGGTTGGAAGAATAAACATTATTAAAATGTCTATACTGCCTAGAGCAATCTATACTTTTAATGCCATTCCGATTAAAATTCCACTGGTATTTTTCAAAGAGCTGGAGCAAATAATCCTAAAATTTGTATGGGATCAGAAGCAACCCCAAATCGCTAAGGAAATGTTGAAAAACAAAAATCAAACTGGCGGCATCACGTTACCTGATTTCAAGCTTTACTACAAAGCTGTGATCACCAAGACAGCATAGTACTGACATAAAAACAGACACATAGACCAGTGGAACGGAGTAGAGAGCCCAGATATGGACCCTCAACTCTATGGCCAAATAATTTTCGACAAAGAAGGAAGAAATATACAGTGGAATAAAGACAGTCTCTTCAATAAATGGTGCTGGGAAAACTGGATAGCTATATGTAGAAGAATGAAATTCAACTATTCTCTTACACCGTACACAAAGATAAACTCGAAATGGACAAAAGACCTCAACGTGAGACAAGAATCCATCAGAATCCTAGAGGAGAACATAGGCAGTAACCTCTTCGATATCAGCCACAGCAACTTCTTTCAAGTTATGTCTCCGAAGGCAAAGGAAACAAAAGCAAAAATGAACTTTTGGGACAAAAGTCAAAGTCAACACACACAAAACAGATAATCATATCAAAAAATGGGCTGAAGATATGAACAGACACTTCTCCAATGAAGACATACAAATGGCTATCAGACACATGAAAAATGTTCATCATCACTAGCCAACCGGGAGATTCAAATTAAAACCACATTGAGATACCACCTTATACCAGTTAGAATGGCCAAAATTAGCAAGACAGGAAACAACATGTGTTGGAGGGGATGTGGAGAAAGGGGAACCCTCTTACACTGTTGGTGGGAATGCAAGTTGGTGCAGCCACTTTGGAGAACAGTGTGGAGATTCCTCAAGAAATTAAAAATAGAGCTTCCCTATGACCCTGCAATTGCACTACTGGGTATTTACCCCAAAGATACAAATGTAGTGAAAAGAAGGGCCATCTGTACCCCAATGATCCTAGCAACAATGGCTACGGTTGCCAAACTGTGGAAAGAACCAAAATGCCCTTCAAGGGAAGAATGGATAAGGAAGATGTGACCCCTATACACTATGGAGTATTATGCCTCCATCAGAAAGGATGAATACCCAACTTTTGTAGCAGCATGGACGGGACTGGAAGAGATTATGCTGAGTGAAATAAGTTAAGAACAGAGAGTCAAGTATCATATGGTTTCACTTATTTTGGAGCATAAGAAATAACATGGAGGACATAGGGAGATGGAGAGGAGAAGGGAGTTGAGGGAAATTGGAAGGGGAGGTGAACCATGAGAGACTATGTACTCTGAATAATCTGAGGGATTTGAAGGGGCGGGGGTGGGAAGTTGGGGGAGCCAGGTGGTGGGTATTAAGGAGGGCACGTATTGCATGGAGCACTGGGTGTGGTACAAAAACAATGAATACTGTTACGCTGAAAAGAAAAAAAAAACAACAAAAATAAAAACAAAACTAAATGTCAGCAGTGTTTGAGGGGGTCAAATAATTTAAGATGGTTATTTCTCCATGATAGATGTAATGATGACACAAGACTGCATATATGATGTCATCTCTTATTTCTATTCCTGCTGCTATTATTTTATTTCAGGTCGTTATTACCCCTCCTTTTAGGTAAGGTATCCTAACAGCCCACCCTTTCTCCATCTTTCTTCCATAAATTCCCTATACACTACAGTTAAGTTATCCTTATAGGGGGGTGGGAGGTTGGGGGAACCAGGTGGTGGGTATTAGAGAGGGCACGGATTGCATGGAGCACTGGGTGTGGTACAAAAACAATGAATTCTGTTATGTTGAAAATAAATTAAAAAATGATTAAAAAAAGTTATCCTTATAAATCCACAGCTTAATCATCTTTCTTTATAGGCGTACTCCTAAATTCCAGTGGCTCCCACTGTCTACCTCTGTTAAGTTTAAATTCTTTTGTACAGCAAGCCTCTTCCAATTTGACTTCAAATTACTTTTCTACTGTTATCATCAAACTCAAGAGCCTAGTTCCTTCAAATCAAACTACTGACATTTCTATCAAACAAAAGTTGAGAAGGTCTGGTATTATATAAGAAAATACTGATTTTTTAAGAATGTTAATGTCTCTCATCAACAAAGTATATTTCCTTACAATTTATAGTTTAATTTTTTTTATTCAACCATATAGGTAACAGAAAGAAAAGATAAACACTTATGTGTAACAAAAATTACACAAACATTCATGTTCTATACTTGTATAACTTAAGGTACTCATAATTAATTCAATTTTACTTTTTTAAAATAATATGGATTCTTCTGGTCTTGTGACGTTTTTTAAAGCAAAAGAACAATATTCTTGAATAAGTGAAATATTTTTTTTCCTATGGAGATACATTAAGGTTTCTGTTGACTTTTACTTCTTTAGAGTTACCATCTTTCTTGTGGCTTCTTCTCCAGATTTGAGCATTTTTTCTGTAAAGTTCTAAGAAGTTGGTTTAGAGAGAATTTACTTCTGAAACTTAATAAACATTAAATTTGGAAAGCCATTTGTCAATCCAACAATGAAAGAATGGCACTCAAAGTTTTGCAGATTTTCCTTCACCTTACCTTAAATTTCTTTTAATTTAATCACTAATGAGCTAAATCACTCTTTAAAAAAATGAACCAAAAGTGTACTCTAATTTAGGTGGCTTCTAGAAAAGCTCAAAAGTTTGTTTCTTTTATTGTCTGTTTATAGTAGTTATATGTAAACCATCTGTCATGAATGCTGGAACACTGAAAAGAAATAAAATGGAAAAAAAAAGAACCCTCCCTCTACAGTAATGTGTACTGTGTTGCAAATGGCACTGAGCAATGTTCTTTCCCCAAGTCAAAATATTCCTATTTTGGTAAAATTTGAGCCTGCAGCTGGCAGTTAGGAGCCAGAATGGCAAAGGGAAATATGATGTAAAAGCAATATGAGTTTGAATGAAATTATGATAAGTGTTAGATGGCACCATTACCCACATCCCCCTAGGCAGGTATTAGGGAAGCTCTGTAACATAATGCTGGAACAGAATTCCAACAGTGGAAGGGAGAGTGGCATTCCAAAGTGGAGTGAAACAAACGTGAATTCTTTGAAGTCCTTCAGGACTTACAGATATGGAATGAGTGCCAGTTTGTATGAGTGCCCAACATTTGTATGTTGGATGAACGATTGAAATACTTGAATATTATATATTTCTGGAATTGCACATTATATATGTTAATTATTATATATAATGTTACTATTATATATATATATAGTGTGTGTTTTCTGCTTGAATGTTAAGAAAGGAAGGTATATTAATGTCACATTTATTTTCAATAATTAGACAATGGGTGTTACATACAAATGAATTTCCAGATGACTGAAACTTACTCATTTGACTTCACAAATAACATGGAGGACATGGGGAGATGGAGAGGAGAAGGGAGTTGAGGGAAATTGGAGGGGGAGATGAACCATGAGAGACTATGGACTCTGAAAAACAATCTGGGGGTTTTGAAGGGGCGGGGAGTGGGAAGTTGGTGGAGCGTGGTGGTGGGTATTATGGAGGGCGTGTATTGCATGGAGCACTGGGTGAGGTGCATAAACAGTGAATTCTGGTACACTGAAAAGAAATTAAATTTAAAAAAAAGAAAAAAATGTTAAAGAGTGAAAATGGGTGAGCCTGGTGGTTGGTATTAAGGAGGGCACATATTGCTTGGCGCACTGGGTGTGTGCATAAACAATGAACCTTGGAACATGGAAAAAATATTTTTTTTAAAAAGTGAAAAAAGTAAAGAGTACAGAAATAATAAATAAATGAAGTCCATTTGCTTGAAAAATAATGAAATGTGAAACTAGTTAACTTGATCATTTTGGGGAAGATAACTTTCCCAATTAAAAAAAATTAGATTAGGGTCTCCTGGCTGGCTCAGTCAGAGGAGCGTGCAACTCTTGATCTTGGGGCATGAGTTCAAGCCCCACATTGGGTGTAGAGATTGTTTAAATATAAAAATTAAAAAAAAAGAAATTACGTTAATATGATCCTGCTTTACTTAACTGAATATCCCAAATATATATTGTTTCTTGATGACTTAGTTTACCACTTTAATCAGTAATTTATAGTACCTTTTTGTTGGGAATGATTCATAAGGAAAGTGACATTTTCATCTGGGATTTGAATGATAGATAGAAATTTGCCACACATAGAAGGGTATAGGTAATATAAGTAGAAGGGATAACATTATCAGCAATATAGATGCTTAGTATATTTTGAGTAGAGTAAGCAGTCTAATGTAACTAAGATACAGGTATGTATAGCCCCTAATATAACTAAGGGGATGAAATATCAGAAGAAACTAGAATATGAATTTGTGAATAAATTATAGAAGACTTTGTAAGTTATTATAAAAAGTATGAATTTCAGCCAATATACAATGGTGAGTTATCAAAGGCTATTGAACATAGCAATGATGCATTCTCCTTGTGATTTTGTTTCTGTGTTTTTATGTTTATATCATAGGCTGTATTAAGGAGTGTTTGGGAGATGCTTGACACCCCTACAATCTCCTTCAGCTTTTCTCCTGCTTGCCATTTCTGTAATCTAATGAAAAGTGATATGCAAGCAAATTCAAGCCCCTTTCTAACCAGATTATTTTCCCCATCCCCTTCCAAAATAGAAATTCTGAAGACACCTCTGCTCTTATTTGTATATATCCACATATCTCAATATCTAAAAAGTGTTTTCTATGTGCTGGACATCACATTCTTCTGTACTTTGTATATATTTTCCCATTTTAATTATTCAGCAATCCCACAAAGTATCCAAAGTATCCCACAAAGTGTCCAAAATTCATGTGGTGGTGGTTAAAAGTCTGGTAGGACTGTATTATGATTTTTTTAACATCTATTTCTCCACAGAGATTAGTTAGAAAAAGAGCAACTGTTGAAGTCATTCAATTAAAAAGCTATTTTGACTTGAAATTGGATATTTCTTCTCTGACTTAATACAGTGAGTGTGTGTGTGTGTGTGCATGTGTAGCCAGTGTTTGAGTGCAAGCAGACACTATTATTGTTGCTGTGTATACTCAGCAATAATAAGATATGTTATTTTTTTATTTTTTAAAATAGCTTCCTTGTATAACATGGGGTTTGAACTCATAACCCTGAGATCAAGAATCAGATGCTCTTCTGACTGAGCCAGCCAGGTACCCCATGAGATATGTTATTCTTAAGAACTGTATTATTTAAATTACTAATTAATTAGATTTGTCTTAGTCTGTACATTTGTGGTCCTCTTTATCTAATATCACGTTTTTCCAGATGTTAGAGCTTTCAGAATTATTTCATACATATTATTTCATACACATTTTCTTATTTGAATTATACATAGTCATGTAAATAAATGCTCAGAAGACAGTTAATGTCTTACCTAAGGTGACATAAATAATTAGTGATTGAGCTAGATTAGAAGTCATAGTTCCTGACTTCTAATTCAGTGTCCTTTCCACCTAATAACAGACACCATATTATCCCCAGCAACTAGCACAATGCATGGACCTAGTAGGAGCTCACTCAATGTTTGCCCAATGGATGAATGAATAAATAGCAGCTAATATTAGTATTGAGTTATGAAATAATTGATAATAAATTGGTAGTAATTAGTGATTCCTAAAGTCTGTTCAGAATCAATCCTTTATTTTAATGATACACTAAGTATAGTTCAAATGAACCATTGTAGTTAACTTCATTGAGGATAAGCTAGACCTCTATTGATTTTGCAGTAACTTCTAGAAATTGTGGTGGTGGTTAAAAGTCATTGTTTTGGTAAAAAGTAATTATGTTTGTTACATATGAAGAATGATTTGTGGCATAGAAAGAAGAACAGTAGATCAGAGACCTTGGGTTCAAATCCCTGCTTTGTAATTTATTAAACATTGTGACCTTGGGGGAATTATAAAACTTTCTGAATCCCAATTTATACATTGATAAAATAAGCATAATAACATATTCATTAGTAGGGCTGGTGTGAAAATCAAATGAGACAATATACATGTGGATATTCTTTGTGAACTAAAATGTACTCTACAAATTCTATTAGGATGTTTTGTTATTATTTCATGTTTTAGATGGGGTTAAAGAATGTTCAGTAACAGTCACAATGCCAAGGGAACCATATAACTCCATTCAGAAAGGTACTGCTGCAAAGATGACCACCAGTCAATATTATATTATGTCCTGACAAAGAAAAAGTTGGAAATGAATTATGACTCATTGTTACCAGACTTACAAAAGGGAATGTTTGTGTGAAGTAAGAATTTTTAAAATTCTTAGGGGCGTTTCTTGAAAAGGCTATATGGTGAACTGACTGAATGTGGATATATTGGATGGTGACCCACTTCCCACTTAGGTATCACCTTCTGAAATACAGCTACTTTGGTCAAAAAGCTCTGAAGGAGATTGGCTGTGACATCTAGCAGATATGTGTGAAAATTCACAACAGCCAAGAGAAGAGCCAGTAGAAATGTACTTGCTGCTTTGAATTTCTTAATTGTGCTGGATAGCTCCAGTCCAACCCTATTGGAAAACAAACATCATCGTTACCCCTAAACCAGCTCCTCTTCCTGATTTTCACCAAGTCTCTTGACTGTTATTTGACAGTGTGTGTATTTCCTTTCTGTAGTCACCACTTCATACCCTCAATTGTGTCTTTGTATGCTTTAGAGTCTACTAACTGATCTCCTTGCCTCCAGCTTCTGTCCACCTCAATGCATCCTGTCACCTCTCCAGATGAATCTGCCTAAACCACTGCTGTTAATCACTTCATCTCCCTGTTCAGAAGATTTGGTAGTGCCCAGTTGCCAACTGAACATAAACTGGCATTCAAGGTCTACTACAATCTGTCCCAGACTTTATCTGTCCCATCAACGCCCTATGGAATTTAGTAAAAAACAAAAACAAAAAACTTTTGTATACATTTTACAATACATCTTGTCTTTTCTTCTCTCTATGGTTGTACTCAAACTTTTCTTTGTTTTTGTAGAACATCTTTCTTATCCCCACCTAACAATAACCTTCCCATCCTTCAGGATGCAGCCCACATGGCATCTCCTCATCTACAAGCTTTGGAGTCATATACGCCATGTTTAAATCATGGCACTAATACTCCAAAGCTCTAATATGGATGAGTTATCTCATGTGTTCTGTGAATTTGGACCTAATCTCTCAGAACCTCAGTTTCTTGACCTGGAAGATGGCAACAGCCCTGTGAAGTAGGTACTGTTATTCTTGTGAGGAGGAAATAAACTAATGCATGAAAGACTTACCATGTGCCTGGTGTATCGTCATCACGCAGTAAAAGTTACCTTTTTTCATTGTGATTACCTCAACAGAGAAAATGTAACTCCCTTTTGAATTTTGAAACTATTTCATACCACTCTCAGGGAAACTATTCCATACTAGTTTGTATTAATTTTTTCATGTCTTTCCCCCTTAGAAATTCTAAGCTCCTTGAAGGTAGGGAACTTATGTGGTATTGCTGTATGAAATGCCTGCATAGTAGTCACTCAATAAATATTTACTGAATGAATGAAACATACTTTAAAGGGAAACATCACCCCTTCTTTTATTTTTTTGGAAGGTAAAGTATTCATCATAATGACACTGTATGCAATGAAATTAGACATATATTCATAACATCCATATGAAAGAATGAGAAAACACCACTACTTTTAGTATATGAGGAAAATGAAATCATAAAGACATTGAAACAATACTGTAACATTTTCTTCTGAGTTAGCAATGGTTGAGAATATGGTCTCCAGGCCAGTTAACATTATTGTGTTATACTGTTAACTATGCACTCACTTTCTTGTTAACATGTTTCAGATTTTATAGAAAACTATTCATTCATATCATGTTTGTTCATACAAGAGAAATAATTAACATAAAATAGAATATAATTGCACATTTAGTTGGATATTTTTAGTTAAAATTAGGCCCCTATACTTTTTCCTTTTCAGTCTAGCCTGACTTAAACAACTTTCCAGAGAACTATGCAAATTGTGGCCTATTTCTTGAGCATTTTTTTCTTTCTTTCTTTTCTTATTATGTTCAGTTAGCCACTGTATAATACATCATTAGTTTTTGGTGTAGTGTTCAATGATTCATTAGTTATGTATAACACCCAGTGCTCATCACAACATGTGCCCTTCTTAATACCCATCACCCTGTTACCTTATCCCCTTCTCCCCTCCAAAACCCTCAGTTTGTTTTCCAGTGTCCATATTCTCTCATGGTTCATCTCCTTCTCTGATTTCTTCCCTTTCAGATTTCCCTCCTTTCCCCTATAGTCCTCTGTGCTATTGGTTATGTTCCACATATGAGTGAAACCATATAATTGTCTTTCTCTGCTTGACTTACTTCACTTAGCATAATCCCTTCCAGTTCCATCCATGTCGATGCAAATGGTGGATATTCATCCTTGCTGATGGATGAATAATATTCCTTTGTCTATATGAACCACATCTTCTTTATCCATTCCTCTGTTGAAGAGCATCTTGGTTCCTTCCACAGTCAGGCTATTGTGGACATTACTGCTAGGAACATTGGGGAGCAGATGTCCCTCCTTTTCATTATATCTGTATCTTTGGGGTACATACCTAGTAGTGCAATTGCTGGGTCATGGGTAGCTCCATTTTTATTTTCTTGAGGAACCTCCATACTTCAGGGTTTCCAGAGTGGCTGTACCAGCTTGCATTCCCACCAACAGTGTGTGAGGGTTCCCTTTTCTCCATATCCTTACCAACATCTGTCCTTTCCTGACTTGTTAATTTTATCCATTGTGACTGGTGTTAGGTGGTATCTCATTGTGGTTTTGATTTGTATTTCCCTGATGGCTACTGATGTGGAACATTTTTTCACGTGTCTGTTAACCATTTGTATGTCTTCTTTGGAGAAGTGTCTGTTCAGGTATTCTGCTCATTTTTTGCCTGGGTTATTTGTTTTTGTAGCGTTGAGTTTCAGAAATTCTTTATAGATCTTGGATACCAGCCCTTTATATGCAATGCCATTTATAAATATCTTCTCCTATTCTGTGGGCTGTCTCTTAGTTTTGTTGACTGTTTCCTTTGCTGTGCAGAAGCTTTTTACCTTGAAGTCCCAAAAGTTCATTTTTGCTTTTGTTTCCCTTGATTTTGGAGACATGTCCTAAAAGACATTGCTGTGGCCTATGTTGAAGAGGTTACTGCCTATGTTCTCCTCTAGGATTTTGATGGATTCCTCTCTCAGAGTGAGGCCCTTCATCCATTTTGAATTTATCTTTGTGTATGTTATAAGGGAATGATCCAGTTTCATTCTTCTATATTTGTCTGTCCAATTATCCCATCACCACTTATTGAAGAGACTGTCTTTTTTCCATTGGATATTTTTTCCTGATTTGTCAAAGATTAGTTGACCATAGAGTTGAGGGTCCATTTCTGGAGACTCTATTCTATCCCATTGATCTATGTGTCTGTTTTTGTTCCAATACTATGTTATCTTGGTGATCACAGCTTTGTAATATAGCTTGAAGTCAGGCAACATGATGCCCCCAGCTTTGTTTTTCTTTTTCATCATTCCCTTGGTGATTCAGGGTCTTTTCTGGTTCCATACAAATTTCAGGATTGTTTTTTCCAATTCTTTGAAAAAATGCTAATGGTATTTTAATAGGGATGGCATTGAAAGTGTAAATTGCTCTGGGCAGGATAGACATTTTAACAATGTTTATTATTCTAATGCATGAGCATGGAATGTTTTTCCATCTTTTTGTGTCTTTCTCAATTTCTTTCATAAGTATTGTGTAGTTTCTAGAGTATAGATCAATTACCTCTTTGGTTAGGTACCTCTTTGGTTAAGATACCTAGGTATCTTGTGGGATTTTTTTTCTTTGCTATTGTAAATTGATTCAATTCTTTAATTTCTCTTTCTATAGTTACATTGTTAGCATATAGAAAAGCAACTGATTTCTGTGCATAGATTTTGTATCCTGACACATTACTGAATTGCTGTATGAGTTCTAGTAATTTGGGGGTGAAGTCTTTTGAGTTTTCCAAATAAAGTATCATGTCATCTGTGAAGAAGAAGAGTTTGACATCTTCTTTGCCAATTTGGATGCATTTTTTTGTTGTCTGATTGCTGAAGCTAGGACTTCTAGCACTATGTTGAACAATAGTGGTGAGAGTAGACATCCCTGTTGTGTTCCTGACCTTAAGGGAAAAGCTCTCAGCTTTTCTCTATTGGTAATGATACTCACTGTGGGCTTTTTCTGAAATGGCTGAAAAAGAGAGAAGATATTAAAAATAAGTGCCCTCTTCCTTGTCCCTGCCCAAGATGTGTATAATGGGGAAGAGGTGGAGATAACCCCATGACATGATTAGAAAACATTCAGACTTTCCACTTTCAGAGGCAGTATTAGTATTGATGATGGTGATTCTGGGAGACTAGGAGAGCCAATTACATGCAAAGGGGCTAGAAAAGTGAAAAGGCAGGTGAATCCCAATGAGCTCTTCACCACAAATAGATGAGTTGTCTTCCTAGACTCTTTCTACTCCTCGGGGCCCACACTCCATTCAGAGCCCAAATCACAGACATTCTGTTTGCCTTCAACCTTTATTAGGTTGCTGTTATTTCTAATGTGGGAGAAGTAATGATGTTCAAATAAGCAGGCTTGGGAAACTCAGGAGAGGGTTTGAATTGAAGGGATACCATAGTGAGTATTGCCCTTAGACAAGAAGAAAAAAGATGATTTAAATCTTGTGGCCTGCTCTCACCCATATGGAGTTTGAGTCAATTGTCAACGTTAATGATCATACCCTAGTGGATCTAAAAAAAAAGTGGGCCTATCTGTATTATTCTTTTGGCCTAATGTTCTGCACACAGTGGGTACTTGATCCTGGTTGCTGACAGCCTGCTCAATTTCACCAGAAGGTAGTTCTATGATCTGAGCTTCCATTATAACCAACTACAATGGATTTGATTCTTCCTCTGGAATAGTGGCCACAGTCAATGTGCAAAGTGATGGTGTTCCAGCCTCCTGAGATAAAAGTGATTAGGACTATGCTGTGTTCCAGGGAAAACTGAATGCAGTTCTTCCCTGGCCCACTAAGCTATGGTATTTTGCCCTCAGCACTTCTTTACATATGAATTAACAAAGAAGGATTTTACCTAAAAAGAAAGTTATCTGGTAATATACAGTTATAAGCATTGTATCATATAACTATTTCAATTTCTTTTTTTGTTGTTGTTAAGAATGAAATTCTGACAGGGGCGCCTGGGTGGCTCAGTGGGTTAAAGCCTCTGCCTTCAGCTCAGGTCATGATCCCAGGGTCCTGGGATGGAGCTCCACGTCAGACTCTCTGCTCTGCAGCGAGCCTGCTTTCTCCCCTCTCTCTCTCTCTCTCTGCCTGCCTCTCTGCCTACTTATGATCTCTCTCTCTCTCTCTCTCTCTCAAATAAATTAAAAAAAAAGAATGAAATTCTGACAAATGTGAAGAAATGCAATTGGCTTGTCACAATTTTATGTAGCGTATCAAATTAGGTTTTTATTTTTTTATTTTTTTAAATTTAAACTTTTATTTTTTCAGTGTCCCAAGATTCATTGTTTATGCATTCAAATTAGGTTTTGAGTATTTGCAGTACAATAGCTCAAGATTGATAGATGGAAATCTGATAATCCACAAACGTGACCCAGCACAATGTTGTCTTAATTTGCTTTGTGAGGATTAATTCAACTCTTTTCAGGTTTCATGACAGTGAATATACAGTATGGTAAAAATAATGCCATGTGAACAAATTCTGAGCTTCCTTAATCTTTGCAAATGTCTTGAGTTGACCTTTTCTTCGAGTGTCCTTTAGTGGGTTCTAGGGTAGAGCCCAAAAACATGGGTGAAAACCATGGAAGAAAGAAGACACCAATCCTGGATAATAGTAGTCCATTGGACCCATTGTTCATTCCAGGAGTTGCATTTTTCTATGGTATATTAAATACAATGGTGGCTTGTCGATATTTTTTCCTAGTTGGCCACAGTGACTAAAATACCAGAAGTGAAATTCTACTGCAATGAAATATATTATACCAAAGATTGCCATGTTTAATATGACTCCAAAATTTATTCCATCAAATATAAGTAGTAATGGTGTCAACAGAAGAAATTTGGATTGCTAGTTTGTGGTTTCAAATACCACCTAAGAAATATTCTCTCATTAGTTTTCACAACCTTTCTCAGAGCAGTAGTTTGGGGCAGGATCACATTGAAAAGCTAAGAAAAGCCAGTCCTGAAAACTTCCCACACAAAAACACGCAGAATTTTACTCACAGCTTCTGGGGTTTATAGATCTTTTGAAGTTCAGCCACTAGAAGGCCATATTAATCTCTTCCGTAGATGAAAGCCAGAAGACAGTGGTGGTAGCTTCATTATAGCAAGAGATTTTTATTTAAAATTTTTTTAAAAAAGATTTTATTTATTTATCTGAGAGAAAGAGAGAGGGGAGAGAAAGCATGCATGAGAGAGAGCATAATCTGGGGAAGGGGCAGAGGAAGAGGGAGTAGCACACTCCCTGCTGAGCACAGAGTCCCATGTTGGGCTCTATCCCAGGACATTTACTGAGCCACCCAGGCAACCAATCCAGAGATTTTTAAACATTTAAAAAATGTTTCCAAAATAGAAGGGATAAACTCTGAGGCAATGCAATGAGAGGAACAGGCACCATGTAAGAAATCTCTTCTTTCTTCCATCCCTACCCAGTGTTTCTTAGATTAGTAGCCAATGTACTATTTTAGTGTTTTAGTACTCTCCTGTTTATGAGCATCCTGGTAATTAGCCATGTGGTTTCTTTAAAATTGTTCCCATAGCATTGGTGGTAGCTATTTGTGGCTGCCAGAAAACCCAGACTTTTATAAAATATTCTTGTACAAAGAAAGGGCAACATAGTACTGGATAGTGTGTGGTCATTGGGAAACAAATTGACAATAAGAATTAATAGAAAGGCTTCAATCCTAATTTAGTACAATGGTACTGAATAATTGTAAGATACCTTATAAAAAATAACATGTTTTGAAGAGGTATCACAATTTTTAAGCTTTGAGCTGGTAGATCAGAGATTTAGTTGCTATGAAAATACTGAAATTATTTTGGGTTTAATTTTATAAAGACCTGGACCTATTTTCCCCCCTTCATTTGGCTTTGATGAAACACTTTTGGCCATATTGCCATATTGTGAAGGGTGATTGCAGATTCGAATATAAATGAAGAGAAGTAAAATGTTTGAAAATAAAAGAAAGAAGGTTGGGGTGCCTGGGTGGCTCAGTGGGTTAGGCCTCTGCCTTCAGCTCAGGTCATGATCTCAGGGTCCTGGGATCAAGCCCCACATCAGGCTCTGCTCAGCGGCGACCCTGCTTTTCCCTCTCTCTGCCTGCATCTCTGTCTACTTGTGACCTCTCTCTGTCAAATTAAAAAAAAGGAAGGAAGGTTATTTTAGAATCTAAAGTTTAGATATTTAAGATGGCCCATGAGCATTCTTACAGGTGGGGAAGGAAGGACCATGACCAAAATGAGTCAAAAGAAGGCAGGCTTGGAACAAAGACTGAGCCTGAGCATGGCAGAATGGGTTTTGGGCAGTGTCAGAGTCATCTGATCGTGGACACTGCTCTGAATGCTACTCAGCAACATTTTATGTCTCTAGATCACTTTCTCTCAACTCCATAGCAAATGGATTTCTATCTTCTCTGAATCAAAGCAAATTCTCCTGCTGGGAGGCAGTAGAGTATCACATTGAAAAGCCTGGGCCTTGGGATCAGACTGTGTTCAATTTCCTGTTCTACTTGGGACACTTTTTTCAACTACTCTGTGCTTTAGTTTCTTCTCCTGTAAAATGGGGATACTAGTTATATTCGTGTGCTAGAGTTATTGGGAAGATTAAATGAGTTAATGTCTCATTAAGTCATTTTATCAACATATATTAAGCTCATGTTAGTTACTGTTACTATAACTCCATTAGCCCTTTGTTTTAGTCTGAATAATGGGTGCTAATAGTTCACCTAAGAGATTGTGAATTCATTGAAGGCAGAGGCGGTAACTTAATGTTTATGGTTATTGTGACACATAGCATAGTGTCTGGAAGGGAGGAGGCACACACATACTGAAAACTGACAAATGAATTCTAAAACATTTTCAGCAAACAATCGTTTTAGGTTTAAATGTCATTTATCTAGCACATTTCATTAAATTCAACTCCTATCCCCAGTGTATTAACAAACCTTTTTATGATGATTGAAAATCTCATGTTAATATCAGTTCCAGATACCTCAAATATGTCCGTGTGTAGAAGCTGTGTATTTTCAATTGGCTATGCTCAGACTTGGGGAGCTAAGAATGATATGCCCCACCTCCTACCAGTTCTTTTTACATTTCATGGTTCAACTTGTGAAGCTGAGGGTACACCTTCTGCATTTCTCCGGGTCACTTCAAATTCCATCAATGCCATTCCATCTGGCAGAGGTCTGTGGTGGTGTGGACCGGGAAAAAAAAAATTCTATTCATCTTTTTTCCTGTCCAGGCAATTATTGACCTTCTTTCAATCCTTCTCTTTGATGGTATTTAACCTTGTCCTCCACATGGTTCGCTGTCTGATTTCTGATTTTTTTAACAGGCTCTTAGTACTACTGCTTCTCAACACTTTTGGCACTTCAGAGATTACCAAGTTAGTTTAGATTTTTCCTAATTTGGACGTTTAACAGCCTTTCTTTTAGACTCTGGAGTTTGCTAGAATTGTGCCTCTGTACACAATTTGAGTAAATTTAATTCAACAAACCAACCCTAAATGCTTGAATTTTGTCAAGTAAGCTTTTTTCCTTCTCTCTCTCTCTCTCTTTTTTTAAGTCCACCTCCTAAGCAGTAGTCAATTAGATTGAGTTTTGAGCCAGGTTGTTTTTTGGGGGTCTGTGACATGCAGTCAAGTGGTGTGTTATGCTAAAGAACAGATAGAGCCCTGTGAATGGTTACAGAGGTGAAAGATATTTTTAGGTAATTTTAGTGTCTTATCCAAACTTCTGTTGCTGAGACTTTTTTTTTTCCCTTGGTGCAAAGTGGTGGTTTATTAAAGCACAAGGACAGGACCTCTTGGCAGAAAGAGCTGCACCATTGGCAGAAAGAGCTGCCCTGGGGTTGTGGAGGGTGGATTATTATATACCATGGGGTGGGGGAGGTAAGGAAAAAGAGAGGTTTTAAAAGAACCTTCATATGCTAAAGAGCACCTACAAGATACCCCTGAGGCCCTTCCATTGTCAACGTAGTTCTTCCCCTCTAGCAAGGCATTAACATTAAGATAGTTGGGAGATTCCTGGGAGAAAGTCAGGCTTGTCCCACCCAGGAGTGGGGGTGGGTGGAGGTTGCAGGGTGTCAGCTTCTACTTCATTTTCAGCCAGCCTTCTGTTACTTCCCACCCTGAACAATTCTGACCCTTACATCTTTAAGGTTATTGAAGGTGGAAGGTCTCATCTGTAACATCTTCCTGCTGAATAGGGGTGTAGAGATGTCTCTACCTATGAGTCAATAATGGTCAGTAGGGGAATGTATAGGGGAGTTACAAAACGGGGAGGCAGCTGAATCCAGTACTGTCAATATACCAACCTCCTTGAGCAGAAAGGATCATCTGTTAGCTGAAGTTATGGCAGTGAAGGAGTCTTGGCATCGGTGAGGCTTCTGGGAACTCTGTAAGCAAGGTATCAGGCCAACATTTCCAAGGGGCTTTGTGGCTCTAGGTTTCATAAAGTAAACCTTAGTTCCTTTAAGCTGTCTGGTCATAACTGAGTCTATGCATGAGACTATTTTTTAAAATATTTGTATCCCTTTCTTAAATCCATAATTGTCCATGAGTAAATGAAAATACACTTGACTCCTCAAAGGTACATTTGATATGGTATTAGTGGTGTCCTACGATGGGCAAGTGATTTTTGTATTAAAACTTATATTCAGAGTTCATTGACCTATTTAGATTCATTGTTTACAAATATAGTAATAATAGCCATTTATAGATTGAGCACCTATGATATACTAGACTAAGCTAGATGTTTTATACGTGTTATCTTATTTAATCCTCACAACTATCCTAGAAATTAGTTATAACTGATGAAGTTCTAGAACCTAGGTGAGTTTCAGTAGGGTGAGGTCCAGAGCCAATGACCAAGAAAGAATTCTTGAGACATCTTTGGTACAAAATGGTGGTTTATTAAAGCATAGGGACAGGACCCATGGGCAGAAAGAGCTGCTGCTGCGGGTTGTAAGGGATAGCAGGTTATGTACCCTGCGGTTGGGGGAAGGTGAGGGAAAGGGATGTTTCAATGGAGGTTTCATACGCTAAAGAGGGCCTACAAGGTGCCAGAGGTCTTGTGGCTTGATCAATGTTGCCTTTTCACTTTTGGCAAGCCATTCACGTCAAGATAGTTGGGAGATTCCTGGTGGGATGTCACATTCCTGCTATCAAGCATCTTTGTTAGTGAGATTTAGGTTCAGAAGAGATTTAACTTTATTTACATTTCCTTCTACCTCAGCCTCCTTCAGTTTTGTTTATGGAGGGGAAGGTGACATTAGGGCTTGAGGAACTGAGTTATTTGCCTCTGGAAATTGTGCTATTGATAAGATAACTTCTTTGTTGTAGATCTCTAGGACATTTGCAAATCAAGGGAGACTCCTGTCTTGCAGGATTATGATCTCTACAAGTTAACCATTTGTTTATCCTTTATGGCAGTCAGGGGTGCCTGAGGAATGTCACACATATCACTGAGGGGAGCAGGTGGAGAGGGGGTGCAAGGTGCCAGCTTTTGCTTTGTCCTCAGCCAGCCTCCTGCTCCCTCATCAATAACTATGATCCCCATTTTACAGATAAAGTGGTTAAATAATTTTCCCAAGGCTATAGAGCTAAAAGTCATCATACTTAGTATGAAATACAGATATGCAAATTTGCATTTAGTTAATTGGTCTTCCACATTGTAAATGTTAGACATTACTTGTGCTTTGGATGAATAGCACTTTCTCTCCACTTCTATTGTTTTGCTCTTTATAAAATGAACACACACACAAACACACACACACACACACACACACACGTAAACAGGCAGCTCTCCTTCATGGTCATTTACTCCAGTGTCTCCTTCATTTTAGATTTTGGGTTTTGTCCTTTTTACTTCCACTGGCTTTGACATTGGAATGACTCACAGACTGAATCCCTTGCACAGCATGGACTTTGGGGTCTAATTTTTAAGGCATCGCTGAATCGGCCATAACCTGCTCCTACTCTACAAAGTATGTCCTGCTATCCTCCATATATTCTTATGGCTTTTAACCCATTGGTCAGCACCTACTTTGACTTTTATCTTCTGAGGATAATGAGTTGATTGAGTCTTAAGTCATTACGTACCAGAGAAAGGAGATTCAGAATGTTAGCCTCTCTGCTTTTGCCCACACAGAGGAAAGAAAGGAACACAAGTAGAATGAGTACCAGAGAAAGGGATACTGTCTTCTGAGGACCTTTTTCTTTTGGTCAATTGTCTTTACTCTAGGATACATCTTCTTACCTTAACTTGAAATAATTCTGTGAGCTGAGGCCAACCATATACATGCAGTATATACATAAAATGGTGTAATTGTATGGTTAACTATGTATTATATTTTGCACCAAATCTGACATTTAGGTTTAACACATCAGTATTCCATAGTGTTTCATAAAGAGAACTGTGACTTTCAGGTACTCTGCCACCTGAAGAAAAAATGATAACACCAGTCTAATAAGGAGAACTTTAGCAGAAAGCTGGACTAAATATAATATGACACAAGACAGAAATATTTTGATGGGTATAAGGGAAAAGTCTAGGCTGTAGACATTAGAATACTGAGCAAATCTAAATGGGGCACCATAGTGTGGGGCTTCAAGTACCTGAAACAAGAAGCCACTGAGTGATTGGAGTTAGAGTAGAGGATTGACAAAACTAAATCTTTATCCACATATGATTTAGTTTTGGTCTATCAGCATCAAGACAATATTTTAGGGGTGAGGCAACCCAGCAGCAAACAGCTCCAGGCATGGTATGAACAGAACTGAACGTCAGTCATGGGGAAATGGTCTAATGGCCACCTGCTCAATCTCTGGCTCTGTGTTTTGTTCAAAACAGGTCACCTACCTCATTACCCTCTCCCTCTTAGAAATGGGACTTAGCAAAGTATATTTTATTAAGTGGGTATATTAACCCAGCCTATGTATGCTATCATGACCACCATTTCCCCTTTGGAGAAGGTAGTGACCTTATTAATGCAGATCCTTTATGAAAACTTAATGAGGCTATCTATCAAGAGTGATGTAATAAATTTGCTTACTCACCGAATTAGTATGGCCCCTCTGTGTGTTACTTATTAATTTTGTTATGGGCTTTACTTCCTTTAAAAGCATATATGCTAGAAAATGGAGAGAATGACCCCCAAGAATGGAATGACTACACTAAAGCAGAGTAAATGCCTTTGGGATTTTTTGAGGCATCATCTTAAACATGATACTTGTGAGTGCTGGTGGAGAGCTGAAGGAGGACAGAAAACATGCTGGTAAAAAGGAAGAGAAAGGTAGAGACAGGCCATAGACACAGATCCCCATGTAGAACCACAGGCAAATCCTGCCTCAGATTCATGCTCTATAACCTTATAATGATCAAGTGTAAACTCTGTTTACTAGGGATAGCATTAACCTCCTGTTAGTGAGGAGGTAAAATTTATGTCCTGAGACCATTCACAAAATTTCATCTCCCTGTGAGAGATCAAACTCAACCATCTAAATCAACCATCTTTTAAATTTTATCTTAGTAGCTGACTGTGGCTTCCCATGATGGATGCCTCTCTAACTCTTCCTCCTCACACAGCTTCTCAAGTTTAGTCTCTGTCTCTTCTTTCTTATGTACTAGAACCTCCATGTCTCTGGAGGTTCTCTGCTTTCAGGGCCTAGGCTTTGGGGATATTCATCTATTTTTAGTCTTTGGGAAATATTAATTTAATGTATAGCTCTTCCCCTTTTACTATGTTTATTTCAAAGGTTTTCTCAAAATCTAATGGTTTACTCAAAGATTTGGATCTTGTTTGTATTTGATGCAGTATTCTAGAACCAAGGTATTGTAACTTAAATGAGTAGACCTATATGTATGCATGTTGATGTTTTATTTGCATGGTCAGTTGGAGGAAGGAAAGGTAACCAGCAATATGTCAAGACTCATCCATGGAGTAGCATCAGTATCTAAGTGGAGGATGAGGGAAAGCTGATGGGTAAAGAACAGCAGGAATCTCAAGGATGGGGTCATATTTCAGACATTAATCTATGTTAGAATACTACCCAGGCCAGTCATTACTGGCATGGAAGATGAAGGTCTATCCTTCATGGGAGGGTGCTGGGAAGAGGTAGAAGTCATTCAGGGCCCCAGCCAAGTGGCCTGAGGTTCATACAGGAGTCCTAAAGGAGAAATGCCACTTAAACATAAAGCAAGGCACAGGATTGGTTTTATAAGTTGTACCCAAATTGTCAGGATATGGCTGTGTAGCTTACTCTAAACACCCCAGATTCCAGGCTTCTGGTTGTCATATTAATCTCAGATCCTACTTCCTGATAAGGTAGTCACTCCTAATGTGATATTACTTTAGACTGGATTGCCTTCAGGAAAGACAGGCTGAATTACAGATATGGAAAAAGCAAGGGCTGCAACATGGATATTTTAGCAAACACCACAACTACACCTATGTCAGTCAATTATTTATTCTACATTTATCAAGCACCTGCCTTGTACAAAAGACTGGGCAAGACATCAAAATCCTGACCATTCAGCTTATAACAAGGATAAGTCTGATCTCTGCAGGTGAGTTTCACTGATTGCCTGCAGGGGTACCTCTGTTCTTTTTTCTATCTATACCATGAGGCTGATTCAGTAGAAAAAGTATTTGTAGGCATCAGAGTATCTGGGTTCCAGTTCTAGCTCTACTGTTCACTGGATATCCTGAGTGAATCATATTTCTCTTTTTTTTTTCTTTTGCCTTGAAATCATTAAGGCTTTTCTTCTATCTTGATTGATCTTTGGTCACATGACTTGTGGGCCATAATTCATTCATTTTTTTCATTCACTTACCTATATTTGAAAGGGGAAGACATTGAATATAAAGTGAAGATCATGAACAAAAGTGGTTCCTCTTATGGCTTTCTTTTCCTGAGTATTCTTTGAAGGTTTAAATCTCAAAAATGTGAAACTCAGGAATGAAAAACAGAAATACCTGAATTAAAGCCACAGAAATCAGGGGCTTAGTAAAACAAAGAGATGAAACCCTTGTGATAATTCACTGTTTTTCTACCTAAAGAATAGTTGCTACCTCTAACAAATCATGTCTTAATGAATGCAGTGGGTGCTCACCAAACGCAATGCTAATTAAATGTCTTGTGGAAAGCTGAATGCATAGTAGGCAGCTACTTAGAAAATAAGGACTAATATTCATAGCCAATACAAAATGGTCTTTATAGCCAGAAAAGTACAGTGTGGTGTCAGGTAGAAGGTAAACTGAAGAGATACTGTGCTGGTAAAGGAGAGTTACAGCTGCCTGAAAAGAGGGGAGAAAGAATGGAAACAGACAGGTATGCCTAGCTCCTGAGAAAACTATGGTTTCAGCCTCTTTTTTTTTTTTTAACCTTCTTCAGTCTTCTGGGTACTGATGGTATGTAGGTGTAGGAGAAGGGAGAGATTTGGCAGTTTGAATGTTTTAAAGGTCCACTCTCTGAGAAACAGGTAGAATTTATCTTTGCTCTCTTCTAACAGCTCTCTCTCTAGTTCAGTGGTTCTCAGAGGCAGCTTTGCTCCTCAGGGAACATTTGCTTATATCTGGAGACATTTGTGGTTGTCACAACTGGAAGTTTGGGGTGGGGGTTTTGTTATTGATATCTACTGGTAGTGACAAAGAATTCTACTAAACATTCTGTAATGCACAGGACAGATACACCCTAATAAAGAATTATTCACCCCCAAATTTCAATAGTGCTGAGGCTGAGAAACCTTGCTTAGGTTATTCATTCATGAAGTCATTCAAAGCACCTCCTATATTCTAGACACCACGCTAGGTACTGGGGATATAGTGATAAATAAGACAAACATGGTACCTGCTCTCATGAAATTTACAGTGGAGAAGAAAGAAAATAAACAAGCAGCAATAGGTTCCTTTTATTTATTGGCACTATTCCCCATGCCTTTTCATACAACAGACATTCATTAAATACCTACTCCAAGCCAGGTATCTTATTGAGGTGATGATGCTTAAGCCAGATATTATCCCTGTTCTAATAAACTTTAGTGGGGAAAAACTGACATAGAACTAAACAACGGTAGCACTAGGTAATAGCTTTAATAGAGGTGTGGCCAAAATGCTATAAGAACATAGATTTTAAGTGTGCAGGCTCTCCTGGTAGTGGTGATACCAGTGAAAGCTCTTTGAAGAACATGTTTTTACCACCAGGTCTTGAATAAATATTTTGAGGTCACTGGACAGGGTTGAGAAAGGCATTTCTGGTAAAGGTGCCAACATGAACAAAGTCATGGAATGTGAACGCTCATGTCCATTGGTGAAATAACCGTGGTATGTGTATCTAGGCTATAGGGTACCTGAATGAGAGTGGCTCAGAAGAAGCTGGAGAGGCAAGCAGGAGCCGTAACAATGAGGGCCTTGTGGGATATATTAAGGTTCTTGAATTTTCTTTCAGAGGCAGTGGATAACTGTTGAAATTTTATAAGCAGTATAAGCATATGATCATATTGCTGCTCTAGGTGAGCAGGGCTTAATAAGTCCCTCTTATAGCTACCACTACCACAATTAATTTACTCTTACTATGGTTTCTCTGACTCTTTCCCACTGTCCACCAAGGTTATTTTCTGTCACTGATGTCTCCATTGTTCACTGTAACAACTTTCAACCCCACCAAGCAATTGGGTGCCTAACATGAGTCGGTACCCCTTAAAGTGATAGGTTTGCATTCCCCATTGATTTGGTTCTCCTGATATCATAGACTATTATGTTTGGAAAGAACCTTAGAAGAAGGACAAGATGAAGGGCCTAGTGTTTAGTGACTGCTTCTTATGGACCTGTAACTATCACTGCTTTCCCCCTATATATCTCTAATATTTAATGCTCATGCTCAGCAAAAACTCAGTGCTGTCATTGTCGTCATCATCATCATCACACTGTCTCATATTTCTCACAATTCTTTGAACTAGATACTACTGCTATTTCCATTTTCTGTATGGGAAAACTGAGAGCTGGAGCTCAAAGTACTTCTGAAAAAAAGGGATTTCTATTAGGTGGGTAGGCAAATATTTATTGCGGTAACAAAGGAATACAAAACATATGAGAAGGAATATGTTTGTGCCAGTATATATTCACAATGTTTTTGGATCCAAACACTGTTGTCTTTTCTTTTGAGAGGGAACTTGATAATTATAGATTTAGATTTTATTTTGTTCAGGAAGGACTTCAGAGGGAAATGACTGAGGTATCAATTTTGGTGCCAACCTACTTTGTGGTTAAACTGTAACCAGTGTTTTTCAAACTTTCAATGATGGCCCATGGTGAGACATATATTTCCTAATGTGATCTAATGTACGTACATCTAACTGAAACAAAAGTTTTACTCAAAAAGCTTAACTTTATGTGACACATTCTTAGACTTCCCATAGAATATATTCTATTATTTTCCATTCCATTCCATTAAAAAAATGCTAGTTCTGACACATAGTGTAAAAAAACCACAGCTTAAAATATCTTATACCTGTTCTACATAAGGCTTGGAATCCAGAGGGCCCTCATCTGGATAGGCAGTTATCAGTTCTGGGTACAGGGACTATGTTGCCTACGAAACCTAGCTGGAGTCCTGAGCTCCCTTTTAGGCAGTATCTGGTCCACAAGAACATCTCACCAACTCAGGCAAGAAGCTCAAGAGGATGGTACCATATCTTGTAAGCACAGGAAACACATGCAAACTCACATTAATGAAGCATGAACATATGAAAATGCATATGAATCCTCATGCAATAAAAAATTATGCTCAACTCAGATACCATCTCAGGGGTATACCCATCAAATGCAGCTTTAAGGAATGAGATCAAACCAAAAAATTATGACTGAGAGGTAGGCACACTTATAGATCAGTCACTGCCTATTCTCTCTTTTGTCATAAATTAAGATTAGTACTTAAAACTAAGGAAAGACTGTTTTGGCCATTTCTTCCAGTCTCTTGGTCTCTACACTTCTGTTCCCTCTATATCCTGCCCCATGCTAGAATCTTACAGTCATGTTTTATGTTTTGAACCTCCCATTACTAGGGGTAGAATGTACTAAGCTCACTACAGTCAGCCAAAACACATATTTCAAGGCCTTGCTCCAGATAATATATTACATTGTAAACAGTATGAATTTGTATGTGCAGAGGAAGGCTTTATTAGGACTCAAGATATTTCCATTTTGGTAGTACTCTGAATGCTGTGAAGAGTATGATAGTTTCTTTTTATATCCCCAGAGTTACTTAAGTAACAAACTCTTGACTATGAAGCTTCATAATAATTTGAAGGTTGATGATTAAAAGGCAAAATACCAAAGCCTTTATAAGTCATGTGAAACAGATTTATTTATTTATTTTTTTAATTTTATTTATTTATTTGACAGAAAGAGAGAGACAGCAGGAGAGGGAACACAAGCCATGGAGAGGGAAAGGGAGAAGCAGGCTTTTCCCTGAGCGTGGAACCGGATGTAGAGCTCTATCCCAGGACCCTGAGATCATGACCTAAGCCAAAGGCAGATGCTTAACCAACTGAACTCCCAGGTACCCCAACAGCTTGATTTTTAATTTTATGACAGAAATATATTGGTGTATGCCTTCCCTTTTTGCATCCCCACTTCCTGCTTAAGCTTTTCCCTTCAAAATGAAGGACATTTTCCAACATGCCTAAGTGGAAATATGTCTTCTTTCTGAACCACTTTTTTCCCCACTCAGAGACAGACTTGTCTGCCTTATCTAACCCATCCCATAGGCTCCCTCTGCCATTTTGTCAATAGCCATCCTCTCCCATTATCCAAACAAGAAAGGAACTGATGCCATTCTTTAGAATCTGGGGTTGATTGAGATATTTATCTATTGAAAAGTGCCTCCTCACCTATAAGCATTTGTAGTTTAAGCTTTTCATTCCACAATGAGCTTTGATGTTTATAAAGAAATATCAGGCTATAGCAAGCCATATGGAAATTTTTGGATGGCTCAAGAGGACGCCTAAGATTTTTAATAGACCTGTTATCCTGTTAAATTGAAGACAAATCTTAGAACTTTTAAGATTAGAGGAGAGTGAGGTAGAATGGCTTGTGATTGACTCTGATCTATTCACCACCTCTCTCCCTCTACTCCATACCATCCCCTGGCATTGCTTTTCTAAGAAAGATAAGCCCTTGTTGGCTCTGGAGAGGTTACTGAGGCCTGGACTTGATAGGAAGCAGGAGCAGTGGGGGGAATTCATTCTTCCTGACTTTCTCCAAAATCAGAAGCCCACTGTGTCCCAACAGAGATCTGCTAGAGCACCCCTCCTCCTGCTCCCTGCCAGAGCACTAAACATAAACCTATTTCTCCTTCACGTTTGTATGTATTTTCTGACACCAGTTTTATTTCTCACTTATTGCTTTCTTTATTTCTGACACAGAGAGATCTATGTTATGCTTCTTATTGTCATTTCTACCATTGGTTGCTATTGTTGACAAGGAAGGCCTTTTCACTTTGGTAATTTATTTTATTCTGTGCATGTTTCCTTAATACTTGATGGCAGATTGCTGGCCTCAGTAGGCTCCCTATTAGATGTTAGATAGTTTTAAAGCCCAGTCAACTTTCATTAGCCTAATCTTCAAGAGGCAGAGGTTTTGTCTAACAGCCTAAGGTGTTCTGTTTTTAATATTCTTCTTTCATCTTTTTCTCTGTGCCAGTTACTCTGTTAGTGATTTACATGCATTATATCACTTAATCCTCACAGCAACCCTATGAGAACAGGTTTAATTACTATCATCCTGTTTTGGGAATTTGAGGTAACTCAGAGGGTTAAGGATCATACCCAAGGTCATACAGAAAATTTGACCTCTAAATCTAGTATGACTCACATATGTAGGAGCAGATATAAGGAATGATTGGACTTAGTCATTAAAATAGTGATTTAAAACAGATGTCTCTCTGGCCCAGGTCTTATACTTTTATGTGTAGGCCCTCAGAGAACACATAGGTTATGGTGGGATTGATGGCACATTAAGTGGTTTTGCTTATGGATTATAGCTGAAGAGATATTAAAGGTCCTCACCTTCTGATTTACAAAAATCACACTAGAAAACACAATTAATGCTAATGGGATGTGTCGTTGCTTGTAGTGAGGTTAGGACTTGGTGCAATGTTTTGCCCAATAGCCAGAGATAGGCTGCCCTGACCTGTCTGCATACTCCTCCTAACTCCTCCCTCTGGTAGGAGTATTCCAAGCCCTTATCACCTGATGTCTTCAACCTAATGATTCTGCCAAGCTCAGTTTCTGATCTCATCCTGACAAATAGTGCAAAAATTTTCCTGTGTATGTATGTGTTATGCCCCATTCACATGTCATTGACCTAGGCTACTTCTTCCCTTTACCATGTGTGCCAACTGCAGTCTTGATTTCTGACTAGTTCCCTAGCTAACCTCTTAGGACTTGGATTCTCTAAATTACACCTCACTTTGTGACCCTTACTACTTAGCTAGTCCAGTTGTTATCCCTTTCCCTTTGGGAGATAAAACCTGTCACTCAACTGCTAGTTTCTTAGAATTCTTTTTTCAAACTGCCTGGAACCATGATTCCTATTGCTGTGTGCTTGCTTTGGGTATTACTATTGTATGGAGAGTTCTGATATTGTGCACTGTTCTGTAGACCTCACCTTCTATCCTTTCCAAGGTAACAACTCCAGCCCACATCAAACTGAAATTCAAAAATTTATTGGACTAGTAAGCACCCTTCTACTCCACAACCACAGTTTATGGACAAAGCCACATAGATATGTCATCTCCTCTTTCTTCAAATTTACCTTCAGGCCTTTTCTGCTTTCTCACTGATCCTGGAATATCTGATGTCCAAATATTCCAAAATGGACATTGTTGGTTGAATTCAAACATTCACTTCTTTAGTACTGTGCTATATACAACTTACCTAAAGGATGAGAAGGTTCCCTTATGTCAAAAATAATGTAAGTCTGTGAAACAAAACAATTTATCTCCTAAAGCTCAACTGTCTAGTTTCTGTTGTAAATGCAGAGGAGGATAGAGAAATAACCCAGGTTCCTTTGCTTCCTCTGACTTCTAAACAGCACATTAATATGGCTAGTTCGTTCTTTCCAGTTTATGCCATCAACATTGTAAATTCAGTAGCTTAAGTCTCACAGTGATTTTGGTATAAGCCTTTAATCTTAGTAATGATTCCTTGATCATCTGTGTCCCTTCCAATTCAGAGGTCATTAGAGGTCCCTGTTGAGAATTCCCCAGCTGTTCCAGTTCAGTTCATGTATATTTATTTACATGGATTTTGACACATTTGGGTATGCAGGAGCATAGCTCCTTTTAGAGGTTGGTGTTCCAGACCATTTCCTGAAAATGTACCAGAGCTGGGAGAAAACCAAACCCAAGGCACAGTGTGTCTGTGGTGCTTGAGATGCAACTGGTGTCCTGCTTTTAACTACCCTAGGGTTAGTAACAGGTATGCCAGGGCCTCTTTGTTGCTTTCAAATAGGCCAACTGGAAACAAAAGCCATTTTCCATGTAGGATATGATTTTTGTTGACAAGACAGGACATCGAGACAGGGAAATCAAAATGACCCACTGAAAAGTGAAAATTTAGTCAAACTGTTCATTTGGCATTACTGAGGCCAGGACAAAATGTACTAGCTTAAAGTATCAGGCTAAAAGAGTTTGCATGTATAGACATGAGTAAAAAGAATTCATAGTGATTAGTTTCTTGTCATAGCAGATCAGTGCAAAAAAATACCCATTTGTGAAAACTTGTGAAAAACTGGCATCAAATGACACCTACGTGGATTTTAAGGATTAATATGTTTCTCTTAGGAACTTAAAAGTATGTTGCTATGAACTTCTAGAGGTGAAAAGGACATTAGAGCTTACCTGAATTGGTCTCTTAAATTTATAGATTACAGGACTGAGAAAAACAGAGAAAGAAAACTGCTTACCAAAATTCATGTAGCTGGTCAGTAGCAGAGTGAATATGAAACTCCAGGCAGTGATTAAAGTATTAGGATATCCCTCCACCATTTGAAAATTATAGATACATGGGTGCCAAATTTCACACTTCTACTCCAAATTAGGGAGGCAGTAGAGTAGTTGAAAGAGCAAAGCTTTAAAGTCATGCAGGCATGGGTTAGAAGCTCTGCTCTATTGTTAACTAGCTATGTAATCTTGGTTAAATTGCTTATTCTCTCTGAGACTCAGTTTCTTCACTTATGGAACAGAGATAAGGATACCTACCTCAAAAAGTACTTCTGAGATTAAGTATGGTAACACATGTAAATCCCCCCATGTGATGCATAGGCAGTGACACCACATGACACCTGCAGCTGTTGATGTTATTTCTAAAGGTATTTTGGGAAATAGGTTTCCTTGTGTTAGGATCTTTTCATTGTCATTAAATACTGGACTGAGGGGTCAGAAACAGGCAAAAATCTTCAAGCCTCTCTCAGTTGACACTAGAACCCAAGTGATGATGAAGCTGCTCTGTGATTATACTGTTTTGCAGGGAAGGAATATAATTTGATTTATAAAAATTCAATTTAGAGAACTCTTCTGGAACCTACTTTCATAAAGCAAGGTACATCTACACAACAGAAACAACAGAAGCACTTCTGTTGAAAAAGTGTCTTCTAGAAATGTAGCCTCCAACTGGGTAGCAAATCTCAGGATATTTCCTGAACAAAGGCTACTAAGCATGAGGTGTGTCATGTTTGATCATTAGATAGTTCAGCTGGAATAAAAAACATACACCAAGACAGCAAGAGCCATCAGACACTCTGTGCACTGCTTGCAGGATAGGAGCTCTTTTATTTGCTTTTTCATATTCTCACTCAAACTTCCTTCAGTTACCTGCAGAATGGGATGCCCAGCTGGATTTTATCTCCTCTCTCCATTAGCTCCCTCATCCTGCCGCCAGCTTTTCTTTGCCTTAGGGATCAATAGTGAGATCTCTTTCTATGAAAAATAACAAAGCCCTCAACATTGCCGTTCTTCTAGTGGCTGTGTCTGACTCAGCCCCAGGCCAGGAAGTCAGAGTTGTGGTTATTAATTTGATTACAGCTCTGGGAAGAAAAGAGGGAGGAAAGCTTCTTATACCTTTATTAAATTAGGAAACAGTTGCCATGACTAGTCTGGAAACTGAGTACAAAACTGAATAATTGGTAGAGAAGGCAGGAATTGAAATACTTGTGGGGGAAAAAAGGTCAGATTCATGTGTTGTGCTGAATAAATCCTTTGAAGGTAATTAAGCAGTTCATTAAGGTTTGACTTATGAAGCATGCCATGAGTATTTTTCTTTGGAAAATAAAAGTTAAACTAGACACATTTGAATCTCCTCTTCAGGTCACTAATCCAGCCAGCAAAGAACAAGGACAGAGAGCCCACTGTTTCTAGAGGTGGAAAAAGCTGTGTTCCTTTGAGCTGTTCATAGTTCTGCTGAGAGTTAGAAGTAGGGCAAGTCTGTTCCCCATCTACCTCCAATAAGCCACCAAAGAAACATAGTGGCATCTTAAAAAAACAAACAAACAAACAAAAACAAAAACAAAAACAAAACTCCTGAGGAAAAAAATAAAGACAAATCCAATGTCCAAGTGACAAGGAAATTACAAATCCAGTGTCCAAGTGACAAGGAAATTCAGGTGAAAACAATCTCTGAAGGTTTCATGGAATTGATTTATTTGGGGTTAAGCTTCCAGAGAAGGAAAAGTCCTACTAGTCCCCTGAGCCTTTAGCTCACCATGTTTACATGAGGTGGATGAAATGATCCTGAGGTTTCTACAAGTTCTAACATGTAGGCATCCCAACATAATAGCCACCTTTACTGAGTGATTCTTTTTAAAAATTTTTTTAAATTTAAAAATTTTTAATAAACATATAAAGTATTTTTATCCCCAGGGGTACAGGTCTGTGAATCGCCAGGTTTACACATTTCACAGCACTCACCTAAGCACATATGCTCACCACTTTGCATACCTAATCCCATTTAATCTTAAAAACCCCACAGAAGTAGCTAATATTACCATTCCTGTTTTTAAAATGAGGAAACTGCAGCTCAGAGAAGTAATCTATGACTGCAGAGCTAGTGGATGGCAAAGTTGTATCCTTGGCTTCATAGGGTTCTCAGTCTAATGTATTTAACTGGCAAAACCATTAGATCCTTTCTTCAGTTCTGGCTCAGGGGTCTTCACTGGATACCAAAGGACTGTGACAGACATGAACTACACTGAGCCTTGCCCTCATCTGGTTTTCTTTATTTCCAGGGAGCTGAAATGAAGTAACTCAACAGCTATTTCATGAGATTCTAGATTACTTTGTCAAAACCTCTCATCTCACAGAGAAGCATAAATATTCCAATTAGATGATTAGAGGGTCAGGTTTGGGTAAGGATCTGAGTAGTTAGGACAAACGTTAAGTTAGAGGACATTGGAAATGTGTGTAAGTAAACTTATGGTCACTGCTATAATAAAAAAATTCCCATATCTTACTGGCATAACATTCAAAATACATGTCTTTTCCCTGTCACTGTAACGCAGGGCTGAAGGAGAGTTCTGCTCTACTCAGCCATCAGGATCTTGGTCTCTTTCCATCTAATAATGGCTCTGCCATCTACTAGGGCCTCAGTATTTTTTACTGGATCCTTCTGACATCTAAAGGGAGGGGACACAAAGGCACATCTACTTTTAAACTCTTTGGCCAGGAGGTTACCATAACCACTTCTGCTTATTGCTAAGAATTAGTTACATGATCCCATGTAGATATAAGGGGCTTGGAAAGTATAGTCTAGTGGAGTATTCAGGAAGAGAACATAGATCTTGGTGGGCACATACTATTGTCCCTGCCATAGAGGAAAACAGAAGGTAGGAAGAAGGCAGAATGAAGAGGGTAACAGAGGGCTACCCATAGTAATCATTACTTGATTCCTTTTTATTCCCAGATCAAGGTCTAGGAGGACATGTGCAATATCAAAGCTTTAGTGCTACCTAACTCTTGGCAGCACTATTCACATTATAGTCTATATAAATGGCATCTTCTGGAGCACAACCATATGTCTTTGTCTTTTAAAAATGACTTGGGGTTGTGTGGGATTCTTGGGAAATATAGGTTCTGGAAACACAACCCTTGAACTTCAAAGTTTATGCTAGAAAGCAGATTACAAAGAGGCAGACAGCACTAATGCTGTAGTGACAGGATTTGATTTAAGAACAGTGAGACAGATGGTGGTATGTTTTCTTAGAAGCAAATCATGAAACAACAGATTTGCAAACGAATTTTAACTGACTTCATTCTTCTAATACCCCACATGAGTAATGCAAGCCACTGTGAAACATAATGCTTCCTGAAGGCAGTTGTCCCTCAAATGTTTTTCTTCCCACCTATACAGAAGGAAGAGATGCCTGTAGCAATGTTAATGTACTGATTTTGCCCCTAATATTATTGGAACTCTGACCTCTCTGGCCTCAGAGCAACTGGGATTGATCATGTCGATAATAGAAGAACATGAACAGAGCATAGGAAAATTTGTAAATCAGTTTGATTTACTTGCTGGAGGTGAGAAGAATGATTTCTAGTCTAAATCCTCACTCTGAAATATGAGAATGGGCAAATACAAACATACATGCAAATTATAGCAACACTTTCCCACTTAGAATAGCTTTAATCCCATTGAAATATTTTAAATACCTGTTCACCTTAGAATAACAAGAGAATACAGAAGCACAACTCACAAATAATATTCTTTTTCTTTCTGATTTGTCTATACATTGGGGGATTATCTAAAGCTTGCTACATACTTGGCACAACTGGTGTTTGAGATCTATACCTAACCACTTCCTTGTCATGAAGTTGAGTCACCACAGTCTCATTTTGGCTCACAGTAATTGTAGACATCTAGCCATTGTCTTCACAGGATTCATTTCAGTGAATATACTGGCTATAGTAAAGAAGACTGTTTTCTTGGCTATTTAAGCTTGGAACTTCAATGATCAGCATCTATTCAGCTAGGATTTTTAAGGAATAGGGCATATGTTGAGACAGCTATTGACAGGGACAGGCAAACGTGAATGAGGTGTTTTGTGGGTACCTCTGGAAGTACCCCAAAGATAGACTATGCTTAGCACAACTCTTCCCAGGTATTATCATTTTATTTTCTATCATAACAGCTTCCCAAATGGTCTTACTGCCTTCAGCCTCTCCTTTTCAATCCTTTCTATAGAGTGATGCCAGATCAACTTTCTTAAAGCACTGGTTCAACCCCTACCATTCTTCTGCCCAAAATTCTTAAATGATCCAATGTTTCCAAAATGATAAAGCCAATTCCTTAGCTATACATGTAAGGCTCACCATATTTGGGCTTCTAGTTCCTTTTCAGTTTTACCTTCCTACTAGTCCTTTTTGAAAAGATTTTTATTTATTTGAGAAACAGAGAGAGCACACATGTGCGCAAGAGCACCAGCATGCATGAGCAGAGGGGGGAGGGGCGGAGGGAGAGGGAGAAGCAGACTGCCTGCAGAGGGAGTCAGATATGGGCCTCAATCCCAAAGCCCTAAGATCATGACCTGAGCCAAAGGCAGACACTTAACCAACTGAGCCACCCAGGCACTTCCTTTCTACCAGTCTTAACAAACTGGAGGCTCATAATAATATGCCTGAAAATTCCTTACTTACAGTCTTTTGCTCTTACTCTAAAATACTTCTTTCACCTCTCCCCAATCACTGCCTGTGGAATTTCACATTCTTCAAATTTCAGCTCAAATTTTACCTGATCTTTAAGCTTCTCTTACTTTAAGTAAAAAGCAATTACTTCTATGTATGCCCATAGCATATTGCTGGTACCCATATTCTACATTTATGTTATTCTGCCTCAAACATTGGTTAATTACAAGTATGTCACCACTAGTCTATGAGAGATCCTCAAAGACAAAGGTTGTGTCTTTTTCTTCTCTGTCTATCACAACACAGGGCACAATGACTGGCAGAGGGGAGGTATGCATTGAATGCTTGGTGACTTGAATTGATAAATTTCTCAGTTTTCTCCTGTGATACAAGTGGTGATAACTTGCTTATTGTGAGCACCAAACACATTTCTGCCAGTGGAATAAGAAAAGTGGAGTATCAAGCTACTACCTTCCTGTATTGAAGCAATTAAGATAAAAAACCCAAGTTGTTGAATCAACGTTTCTCCTTGAACCCATCAGGCACAACTTAATGTGAAGTTATTATAAGAACCCCTTGTGTATTGAAAAGGGAAATTTGGAAAGAACTTGAGTCAAAGTATATCTTTATCTCTGCTAGGCAGAGAGGCCTAGGACAGTCAATAGGAGCCTGCAGATAGAGCCAATGAGTTTGTTATGATACAAATTCACCTTGTCACCTGCCAAGCTTCATTTTGATTTTATCTTCATTACTGCCTCCCAGAGGATAAAATGCATGTTTCATATTTTCTTTTTAATTTTTTAATTAACATATAATGTATTATTTGCCCCAGGGGTACAGGTCTGTGAATCGTCAGGCTTACATACTTCACAGCACTCACCATAGCACATACCTTCCCCAATGTACCTAAGCCAACCACCCTCTCCATAACCCCCACCCTGGGAACCATCAGTTTGTTTTGTGAGATTAAGAGTCTCTTATGGTTTGTCACTCTCCTGATCATATCTTGTTTCATTTTTTTCCTTCCTTACTCCCCAACCCCCCATTTTGTCTTTCAAATTTCACATATCAGGGAGATAATATAATTGTCTTTCTCTGACTTATTTTGTTCAGCATAATATCCTCTAGTTCCATCCACATTACAAATGGCAAGATTTAATTTCTTTTGATGGCTGCATAGTATTCCATTGTAGATATATACCACATCATTTTGATCCATTCATCTGCTGATGGAGATCTAGGTTCTTTCCATAGTTTGGCTATTGTGGACATTGCTACTATAAACACTTGGGTGCATGTGCCCCTTTGGATCACTACGTTTGTATCTTTAGGGTAAATAAACCCAGTAGTGCAATTGCTAGGTCATAGGGTAGCTCTATTTTCAACTTTTTGAGGAACCTCCATGCTGTTTTCCAGAGTGGCTGCACCAGCTTGCATTCCCACCAATAGTGTAGGAGGGTTCCCCTTTCTCCGCATCCTCACCAGCATCTGTCATTTCCTGACTTGTTAATTTTAGCAATTTTGACTGGTGGGAGGTGGTATCTCATTGTGGTTTTGATTTGTATTTCCCTGATGCCGCGGGATGTTGAGCACTTTTTCATGTGTCTGCTGGCCATCTGGATGTCTTTGCAGAAATGTCTATTCATGTCCTCTGCCCATTTCTTGATTGGATTATTTGTTCTTTGGGTATTGAGTTTGGTAAGTTCTTTATAGATTTGTGGGTACTAGCCTTTTATCTGATATGTCATTTGCAAATATCTTCTCCCGTTTGGTCAGTTGTCTTTTGGTTTTGTTGACTGTTTCCTTTGCTGTGCAGAAGCTTTTGATCTTGATGAAGTCCCAATAGCTCATTTTTGCCCTTGTTTCCCTTGCCTTTGGCAATGTTTCTAGGAAGAAGTTGCTGCAGTTGAGGATGAAGAGGTTGCTGTCTGTGTTCTCATGTGTCGCATTGAGTTCTTTTGTCCATTTTGAGTCTATTTTGTGTGTGGTATAAGGAAATGGTCCAATTTCATTCTTCTGGATGCAGCTGTCCAATTTTTCCAACACCATTTGTTGAGGAGACTGTCTTTTTTCCATTGGACATTTGGATATTTCCTGCTTTGTCAAAGATTAGTTGACAATAGAGTTAAGGGTCTATTTCTGGGCTTTCAGTTCTGTTCCATTGATCTATGTGTCTGTTTTTGTGCCAGGACCATACTGTCTTGATGATCACAGCTTTGTAATAGAGCTTGAAGTCTGGAATTATGATTCCACCAACTTTGGCTTTCTTGTTCAACATCCCTCTGGCTATTTAAGATCTTTTGGGTTCTATATAAATTTTAGGATTATTTATTCCATTTCTTTGGAAAAAAATTGATGGTGTTTTTATAAGGATTACATTAAATGTGTAAATTGTTCTAGGTAATGTAGACATTTTCACAATACTTGTTCTTCTAATCCATGAGCATGGAACATTTTTCCATTTCTTTGTGTCTTCCTCAATTTCATTCATGAGTACTTTATAATTTTCTGAGTACAGATTCTTTGCCTCTTTGGTTAGGTTTATTCCTATATATCTTATGGTTTTGGGTGCAGTGGTAAATGGGATTGACTCCTTAATTTCTCTTTCTTCTGTCTTGTTGGTATATAGAAATGCAACTGATTTCTATGCATTGATTTTATATCCTCACACTTTACTGAATTCCTGTACAAGTTCTAGCAGATCTGGAGTGAAGTCTTTTAGGTTTTCCACATAATGTATCATATCATCTGCAAAGAGTGATAGTTTGAATTCTTTGCTGATTAGGATGCCTTTAATTTCTTTTTGTTGTTTGATTGCTGAGGCTAGGACTTCTAGTACTATGTGGAATAGCAGTGATGATAATGGACATCCCTACCATGTTCCTGACCTTAGTGGAAAAGTTCTCAGTTTTTCTCCATTGAGAATGATATTTGTGGTGGGTTTTTCATAGATGGCTTTGATGATGTTGAGGTATGTACCACCTATCTCTACACTTTGAAGAGTTTTGATCAAGAAAAGTTGCTGTACTTTGTCAAATGCTTTTTCAGCATCCATTGAGAGAATCATATGGTTCTTGCTCTTTCTTTTATTAATGTATTGTATCACATTGATTGATTTGGGGATGTTAAACCCACCTTGCAGCCCTGGAATAAATCCCACTTGGTCGTGGTGAATAATCCTTTTAATGTACTGTTGGATCCTATTAGCTAATATTTTGGTGAGAATTTTTGCATCCTTGTTCATCAAGGATATTGGTCTGTAATTCTCTTTTTTGACAGGATATTTGTCTGGTTTTGGGATCAAGGTAATGCTGGCGTCATAAAATGAGATTGGAGGTTTTCCTTCCATTACTACTTTTTGGAGCAGTTTCAGGAGAATAGGTATTAATTCTTCTTTAAATGTTTGGTAGAATTCCCCTGGGAAGCCGTCTGGCCCTGGGCTCTTGTTTGTTGGGAGACTTTTGATGACTGCTCCAATTTTTTTTAGTGGTTATGTGTCTGTTCAGCTTTTCTATTTCTTCCTGGTTCAGTTTTGGTAGTTTATGCATCTCTAGGAATGCATCCATTTCTTCCAGATTGTCAAATTTGCTGGCCCATAGTTGCTCATAATATGTTCTTATAATTGTTTGTATTTCTTTTGTTGGTTGTAATCTCTCCTCTTTCATTCATGATTGTATTAATTTGGGTCCTTTCTCTTTTCTTTTTGATAAGTCTGGGCAGGAGTTTATCAATCTTATTAATTCTTTCAAAGAACCTGCTCCTAGTTTCGTTGATTTGTTCTACTGTTTTTTTTTATTTGTTTATTTGTTTCTATTTCATTGATTTCTGCTCTGATCTTTATGATTTCTCTTCTCCTGCTGGGTTTCGGCTTTCTTTTCTGTTCTTTCTTCAGCTCCTTTAGGTGTAGGGTTTGGTTGTGTATTTGAGACCTTTCTTGTTTCTTGAGAAAGGCTTGTATCACTATATACTTTACTCTCAGGACTGCCTTTGCTGTGTCCCACAGATTTTGAACTGCTGTGTTTTCATTATCATGTGTTTCCTTGAAATTTTTTCAATTCTTTTTTAATTTCCTGGTTGACCCGTTCATTATTTATAAGGATGCTGTTTAACCTCCTTGTATTTGGGTTCTTTCCAAATTTCCTCTTGTGATTGAGTTCTAGCTTCAGAGCACTGTGGTCTGAAAATATGCAGGGATGATCCCAATCCTTTGGTACTGGTTCAGACCTGATTTGTGACCCAGGATGTGATCTATTCTGGAGAAAGTTCCATGTGCACTAGAGAAGAATGTGTATTCTGTTCCTTTGGGATGGAATGTTCTGAATATAACTATGATGTCCATCTGGTCCAGTGTGTCATTTAAGGCCTTTATTTCCTTGTTGATCTTTTGTTTGGATGATCTGTCCATTTCATTGAGGGGGGCTGTTAAAGTCCCCTACTGTTATTGCATTATTGTCGATGTGTTTCTTTGATTTTGTTATTAATTGATTTATATAGTTGGCTGCTCCCAAGTTAGGGCCATAGATATTTAAAATTGTTAGGTCTTCTTGTTGGACAGGCCCTTTGAGTATGAGATAGTGTCCTTCCTCATCTCTTATTATAGTCTTTGGCTTAAAATCTAATTGATCTGATATAAGGATTGCCACCCCAGCTTTCTTTTATGTGCATTAGCATGGTAAATTGTTTTCCACCCCCTCACTTTCAATCTGGAGGTGTCTTTGGTTCTAAAATGACTTTCTTGTAGACAGCATATTGATGGTTTTTTTTTTTTTTATCCATTCTGATACACTGTGTCTTTTGATTGGGGCATTTAGCCCATTTACATTCAGGGTAGCTACTGAGAGATATGAATTTAGTGCCATTGTATTGCCTGTAAGGTGACTATTACTGTATATTGTCTCTGTTCCTTTCTGGTCTACCTGTTTTAGGCTCTCTCTTTGCTTAGAGGACCCCTTTCAATATTTCCTGTAGGGCTGGCTTAGTGTTTGCAAATTCTTTTCATTTTTGTTTGTCCTGGAAGCTTTTTATCTCTCCTTCTCTTTTCAGTGATAGCCTAGCTGGCTATAGTATTCTTGGCTGCATGTTTTTCTTATTTAGTGCTCTGAATATGTCATGGCAGTTCTTTCGGACCTGCCAAGTATCTGTGGATAAGTCTGCTGCCAATCTAATATTTTTACCATTGTATGTTACAGACTTCTTGTCCCGAGCTGTTTTCAGGATTTTCTCTTTGTCACTAAGACTTGTAAGTTTTACTCTTAGATGATGGGGTGTGGACCTATTCTTATTGATTTTGATGGGGGTTCTCTGTGTCTCCTCAATTTTGATGCTTTTTTCCTTTGCATATTAGGGAAATTCTCTACTATAATTCTCTCCAGTATACCTTTCATCCCCCTGTCTCTTTACTCTTCTTCTGGAATCCCAATTTTTCTAATATTGTTTCATCTTATGGTATCACTTATCTCTCTAATTCTCCCCTCGTGGTCCAGTAGTTGTTTGTCTCTCTTTTGCTCAGCTTCTTTATTCTCCATCATTTGGTCTTCTATATCACTATTTCTCTCTTCTGCCTCATTTATCTTAGCAGTAAGAGCCTCCATTTTTGGTTGCACCTCATTAGTAGCTTTTTTTATTTCAGCTTGGTTAGATATTAGTTCTTCTATTTCTCTAGAAAGGACTTTTATTTCTTCAGACGGGGTTTCTCTAATATCTTCCATGCCTTTTTGGAGCCCAGTAGCACCTTGAGAATCATCATTCTGAACTCTAGATCTGACATATTACCAATGTCTGTATTGATTAGGTCCAGCCTTTGGTACTACCTCTTGTGGGTTTTTTTTTTTTTTTTTTTGGTGAGTTTTTCTGCCTTGTTATTTTATCCAGATAAGAATATATGAACAAGAGAATAAAATACTAAGAGATGGCAAAACCCCAGAAAAATATATGCTAACCAAGTCAGAAGAGACCCCAAATTGGGGGAGGAAGAAAGGAGATAAAAAGAAATTTTAAAAAACTTAAAAATTATGTGTGTATATATGTACATATATATATATGTATATGTACATATGTATGTGTATATATATATAAATAAAACTGGTGATTAGAACAGAGGCACACACTTGATTTTGCATGTATTTTTGTCTCTTAGAATAAACTACCTCTTAAAATTAAAGAAAGAAAAAAAATTATATATATATATACACACATAAACACACACACACACATAAATAAAGGTAAACACGATGATTATATGTATATACACACATACACCCACACACACACACATAAATAAAGGTAAACACAGTGATTATATGTATATACACACATACACCCACACACACACACGCACACACATAAATAAAAGTAAACATGATGAAAGGATGGAATATGACTATAAAGATGAAAATTAAAAAAAAAATCTAAAAAGGAATTGGTAAGATAAGTTGGTTGGAAAAAGAAAGAAAAAGGAAATGGAGAGAATTTGCTCCAGCTGGGGACTAGAACAAAGCCCTGTGCTAGATTTAGGGTATATTTTGATCTATTTGAAGAAATTGTATCCCAAAATATTTTAGAAGAAAAAAAAACCTATATGTATAGAAAAAATAAAGTTAGACATAATGAGGGATAAAATATGACTGTAATAATTAAGGTTTAAAAAGATTTTTTTAGAAAGGTATTGTTAAGATAAACTAGTTAAAATACGTTAAAAGAGGAAAGAGGAAAAGTTAGAAAAATTAGAATAAGAAAAAAATAAAATAAAAAAAGTTAATTAACTTCGCATGACTAAAGAATCATGGGGAGAAAGCCATGAATTCTGTGCTTTGCTTTCCCCTCCTCTGGAATTCCACTGTTCTCCTTGACCAGAGAACTTGGTCTTTCCTGGATGTTCTTGCTGATCTTCTGTGGGAGGGGCCTGTTGGATTGATTCTCACCTGTCTTTGCCTAAGGTGGAATTGCACCACCCTTGCCAGGGGCTGAGCTAAGTAATCTTTTCAGGTTTGCTCTCAGGAGCTTTGTTCCCTGAATGCTTTCTGTAGCGCTTTGGAGGATGGGAGTGTAAATGTCGGCCTCCCAATCTCCAGTTTGGAGGAGCCAAGAGCTCGGGGCCCCAGTCCTCAGTGCACCCTCGGAGAAAAGCGGTTAATCACTCCCATCTCCCTGGTCTCTGGCTGTACTCACCTGGCCTGTGACTGAGAGTTTCTGTCTCTGACACACTACCCCATTTGGAGCCTTCAAACCCTGCAGATTTCCTGCTACACTGCTTTTCTTGTGGAGGAAAGTAGGTCTCCCCGGATCTGTCACTTGCTGGGTCCCTGCTCAAAGAGCAGTAGCCTGACTGTGCTGCAGATCAAAGTTTGAGGTAACTCCAATGAGCTGAGAGCTCGTTCCTTGACTCCTTCTCTGTAGTCAGCTTCCTGGCTCTGATACCTGTGAGCTCTGCTACTCTCAGACACCCCTGACCCTTCTGTGACCCTGAGGGATGTGAGACCACACTGTCCCCATGAGGACTCCACACCCACTTAACCTCTGGAGTGATGTCCCTCAGTGGAGCAGACACCTGAAAGTTTGAATTTTGTGCTTCATTGCTCCACTGCTTGTCGGGAGCTGGCCCCTCCCCCCATGGTCTATCTTCCCATCACTTTGGATTCACTTCTCTGCATGTCCTACCTTTCAGAAAATGGTCGATTTTCTGTTTCTAGAATTGCTACTCTTCTTCTCCTCGATCTTCTGTTGGGTTTGTAGGTGTTTGGAATGGTCTCATAACTATCTAGCTGAACTCCTGTGACCTGATGTCATCTCAGTCTGCTACTCCTCTGCCATCTTGACCTCCCCTCCTGTTTCATATTTTCTATTTGTACAATACCTCAAATACAAATGATACTGTTATTTATATGTAGTTGAAGATATAGAATATGTACATAAGATGATAGATACCACGATATATAGCATAAAAGTTAAGAACAAAACTATGGAGCCAGACTGGTTGGCTTTGAATCATCCATGCACTTTACTAGCTGGGTGATCCTGGAAAAGTTATTTAGTTTCTCTGGGATTCAGATTACTCAGATATAAAAGTGCATAATAATAGTAGTTAACTGAAAGTTTGGTTATTAGGGTTAAATGAATTACTATAGATAGAGAGCTTAGTATGTGCTTAAAATGTTAGTTATCATTATCATGTAAGAGTACATCGTAAGATGATATGGTCTAGTGCAATGAACAAAAGCTGGAAAGTTAGAAGATCTAGGTTCTAGTTTTGACTGCCACTCATTCACCTTGGCCAATTTATATATCCTCTCTGATTCTTGGTTTTCTAACTATGAAATGAGGTGTAGAACTAAATAATATCTAAAGTTTCTTCCAGCTCTAAAGTGCTAGTATTCAATATTGAATATGAGATCCTTCCCCAGTAAAAGGTGGTTTATTTCAAAAGAAAAAAATATATATATAGAATACAATTCATACCTGCCATAAGATTTTTTTCTTCTCCTCCTTTCATTGGCTTCTGATAATCAGAAAAAAAAATCAAACATATAGCAGTTTGCTTTTATGCTTCCTATCTTGATTTTTCATCTGACTTCCCATCACCACTTCATCAGTGTTCAAGAAAATGAAAGCTTTCAAAAATAAAGATCCTTAAAGACCATTGGTTACAAAATAGCAGAGATGATTGTCTGATGCAGAGACTCAGCTCAGTGTATCTTTACTTGTAGATCATTTTTTTTTTATTAAAAATGCAGTCTATCCAAGGAGATAACAAATCTTCTTTGTGGAGAGAAACTTTTATTAACTAACCCACTAATTGATATGAAGTTTTAAAGTAACTTTCTTTTTGAGACCTATAAAACAAGATTAATGTAAGCTTGAATCCAGTAACCATTTGCAAAAATTTAATAGCGTCCTGTTAACAGCCCTGATGAGAGAGACCATGTACATCTCAATGATCCTTGGTCTTATTTTCATTTTAGTTAATACTCTGACAACTCTCTCTCCCTCCACCATCTCTACTCCCCACAGCAAAATAAGGTCAAAAAAGGTGGCATTTCCCTAGCATTTACTGCCCCTTGGCTTTTTAAATTAGGCTGATCCACTTCTGAATCACATCGTAAGGGCTCAAAAAGGTTGTTGGACAGCCACTGCAGCCTGGCATAGGTCCAGCTTCCCTGTGCAGGATAGTAGGAAGACTCAGAGTGACATGACTTTCAGGTAAGGAAATGACCTTTGTTTGAGAATATATTTCATCTTACTGTGAGGTATTAGGATGCTGTTTTTATAAGTAAAAAGACAAATATTAACGTTTTATGTGGATTAACCTATTAACAGTTGGGTATGGACTCAGATACACACCATTGTTTATTCATGTCACTAGTCTTTGGAACTATGGACAGAGACTTAAAGGCAAGACTTAATTACATCTAGTGTTTATACAGAAGAGTGTTATCCATTAATTAATTAATTATCCATTAATCTCACTTTTGCTGTTTTCTTCCTTAAATTTTTCTTTTTACTTTCCCTTTTGTTTCTCTTCTTTTCCTCTATTGTGTCACTTTTTTTTTTTTTTGGTACTCTTGTTACTCTTGCTTTCTCTAGATAAGTAGTTAAGAGTGGAAATTGGATCCTGCTTTGACCACTCACTTCTTACATGACCCTGGGCAAAAAATTTTATTTACTTACTAGAGAGAGAGAGCACAAGCAAGAGCGAGCATGAGTTGGGCGGAGGGGCAGGGGAAAGGGAGAAGCAGACTACCTGCTCAGTGTGGAGCCCAATATAGGGCTCTATGAGGTGCTAGATCCCAGGACCTTGAAATCACAAGCTGAGCCAAAGGCAGATACTTAACTGACTAGGCCACCCAGGAGCCCCAAGACAGTCTCTTTTTGCTGTAGGTTATCCACCTGTAAACTTGGATAATCACACTTACTTCATCAGGTTGTTTAAAAGATTATATGAGATAATATGCATAAAATATTTAGTTCTGTGCCTAGCATGTGGTAAACACTTAATTTTAGCATTATTATTTTCTCTTTTCCTTCTTCCTTTTATTTCTTATTTCTACCACATATTTTCATATTATTTTTTCCTGAATCGTGTTCTCATCAGCATTGAACCTGAATCCTTCAGCTTTGCTAGTTTTTCTTACCCACTGTATAGCTCTAAGAAGGTACTTGACAACTTGGACTCTGTGATACATTTTTCAACCTCTTTACTCTAACCCTGCCTCCATTTGGAAGTCAGAGTGATTTTTCTAAAATGCAAATATGACCATGTAATTCTCTGTCATAAATCTGCCTATGGTATATAATACTAAATCCTTATTTTGGAATACAAGGACACCCACAGTATGGTTTCTATCATCAATCAGACTTCATCTCTGCCACTGATATAATCTATAAAAATAGGTCACATGGGTGTGCTGGTTCCCCAGAAACCCACACTTTTTGTTTTTTTTTTTTCTGAACCATTGCATATCTTCTCCTACTCTTCTACCTAGCAGACACTGGTATAGTCATCAAGATCCAGCCACAAATGTTTCCCCAACTCTCTTATCTGGATTTGATTCTTCTGTTTACTCTCACAGATTTTTTTTCAAATTACTATTACAATGATTATCACATTCTTTTTTAAAAAGGCTTATTTTAGAGAGAGAGAGAGTATAAGCCTTAAGAGAGGGGACAGAGGTAGAGAATCTTGAAGAAGACTTCCTGCTGATCACAGAGCCTGCCGTGTGGGGCTCTATCCCAAGATATCATAACCTGAGCCAAAACCAAGAGCCAGATGCTTAACTGACTTAGCCACCCAGGTGCCCTATCCTATCACACTCTTAATATGGATCTCCCTCTATAGATTGTGAGCCCCTGAAGACAAGGCTCTGTTTTACTCCTTTTTATTATTTCTGAATCCTATAACTGAGCCTGTCATTCAACAAAGAAACATATTCTATTTATAAAACTAGTCTTCTTCATAGATACAAATGTGAAAAGAGGGGCCATGTGTACCCCAATGTTCATAGCAGAAGTGACTACAGTTGCCAAACTGTGGAAAGAGCCAAGATGCCCTTCAACAGATGAATGGATAAAGAAGATATCTGTATCTTATACAGATATCTGTATCTGGTCTGTATATAGAGTGGAGTATTATGCCTCCATCAGAAAGGATGAATACCCAACTTTTGTATCAGCATTGGAGGAGATTATGCTGAGTGAAATAAGTCAAGCCAAGAAAGTCAATTATATGGCTTCACTTACTTGTGGAGCATAAGGAACAACATGGAGGGCATTAGGAGAAGGAAAGGAAAAGTGAATTGGGGGAAATCAGAGGGGAAGATGAAGCATGAGAGCCTATAGACTCTGAGAAACAAACTGAGGGTTTTGGAGGGCAGGGGGTTGGGGAGTTAGGTGAGCCTGGTGGTGGTTATTAAGTAAGGCATGTATTGCATGAATCACTGGGTGTGGTGCATAAACAATGAATCTCAGAAGACTGAAAAAATAAAATTAAAAAAATTAAGAAATTAAAATAAAATCCTAAAAAAATAAGTGGTTACAAATGAAACAAACAAACAAACTAGTCTTCTATCAGTTTGGATAAGATTTATGTTTGGAGTTTTTGCCCATATAGCTGATGTGATTTAAGTCAAATTTCATGAAAATATGATTTTATATATATATATATAACAGAATATTACTCAGCCATAAAAATGAAATTTCATCATTTGCCACAACATGGATGGAGCTAGAGGGTATTATGCTAAGTGAAATAAGTCATAGACAATTATATGATTTCACTTGTGTGGAATTTAAGAAACAAAACAGAGGGTCATAAGGGAAGGGAGGTAAAAATAAAATAAGGTGAAATCAGAGAGGGAGATAAGCCACAAGAGACTCTTAACTAGAGGGAAAAAGCTGAAGGTTGCTGGAGGGGAGGTGGGTAGGGGTATGGGGTAACTGGGTGATGGGCATTAAGGAGGGCACTTGATGTAATGAGTACTGGGCGTTATATGCAACTGATGAATCACTAAACTCTACCTCTGAAACTAATAAAAAATAAGTTAACTTTCATTTCTTTGCCTAATTGCAGATGATCCCCCAGAAAAGTTGCATAATGAACTGTACTGAACATCTTTGACAATGGGCAGGTGTGGGAGGCCGCAATAATGCTTGAGATGAGGACTAAACCAGGCCCTGATTTGTGCCTCCTTTAAAGTCCGAATAACCTAACAAAAGGTTTAGGATGGGAAAAGTTGAGTAGCACTGAGAAAGGGTCTGTGCTATGTGTTGTGCGCTCGCCTACGTGACTTCCCACATGCTTGCTAAACAAATGAGAACAATTCGGTTGGGGTCATAAGTTCATGGCTGGTCCTTGCTGCCCTAGTACAGCCCATAAATTACTTTCAGGCTTGCTGTATGAATACAGAACAATTGTACTGGCATCAGCCATTTGTTGTCACGAGGTCTGCTTATAGTTAATTGTGAAACTTACTATGGGAACTCGTGGTTGTTTAACTAGACACAGATGTATTGCTTCTCCTATTGTAATATCACTATATATATGGCCTTAATGCTTTGAATAAACTTAGCACTGTTGGACATCCTCCTCAGTGCTCCTCCTGCCCCCATCTCTCTGTTTCTCGAGTTCTTTTCTTCATCCTCTTACCCTCACATTCCTGGTCGATTTGTCACACTGGCCACGACAAGTGGCACCAGAACAGGGACCTGAGAACATTTCAAGACCATTTTTACTGGTAGTGGGCTAGGGATCAATAGTTCTCACCTCTTTCCAAGGGGGACATCTATTGTATAATATCCATTGTGACCATTGTGTGTTAACAAATTGTCTACCTGTGTCCCTGCCTTCATCAGGCACAGGTCCCATGATAGTGTTTGTAACTATGCAACCTCCATATATGTTATTACCTGTGGAAGTAGAAGGACCTTGGTATGCTAATTATGGTTATCAGTTTGCCCTTGAATTGCAGTTGCAGCTCAAATGAGTCAAATGTTTTCTGGGTCTATTGATATCAGGAATAGCAGCACTAGTAATACTCATTCTGGTTGTTTACTGGACTCCTCATTATATTACTTGCTTTTGTTTTAATATGGTGCATTGTACAGATTCGTACTGGACAGCAATGATTACATGCACAAGCACAAATTCATATGCTTGACTTATTTAAAAAGGAAGGGGGAGATGTGGGAGGCCGCAATAAGGCTTGAGATGAGGACCAAACCAGGGCCTGACTTGTGCCTTTTTTATTTTTAAAGTCTGAATAACCTAACAAAAGGTTTAGGATGGGAAAAGTTGAGTAGCACTGAGAAAGGGTCTGTGCTATGTGTTGTACGCTAGCCTACGTGACTTCCCACATGCTTGCTAAACAAATGAGAACAATTCGGTTGGGGTCATAAGTTCATGGCTGGTCCTTGCTGCCCTAGTACAGCCCATAAATTACTTCCAGGCTTGCTGTATGAATACAGAACAATTGTACTGGCATCAGCCATTTGTTGTCACGAGGTCTGCTTATAGTTAATTGTGAAACTTACTATGGGAACTCGTGGTTGTTTAACTAGACACAGATGTATTGCTTCTCCCATTGTAATATCACTATATATGGCCTTAATGCTTTGAATAAACTTAGCACTGTTGGACATCCTCCTCAGTGCTCCTCCTGCCCCCATCTCTCTGTTTCTCGAGTTCTTTTCTTCATCCTCTTACCCTCACATTCCTGGTCGATTTGTCGCACTGGCCGTGACAAGCAGGTAATTCTAATATATACAGGACTGTACTGTGTGAAGACCAGGGGTACACAAGGATGACATTTTATTTTATTTTATTTATTTTATATTATTAAAAATATTTTTTGGATCTGTTGTTTATTCTTTTTTTTTTTTTAAATAAGCTCTATACTCTATGTGGGACTTGAACTCACAATCCCAAGAGTCAAATGTCCTACTGACTGAGCCAGCCAGGCAGCCCAAGGATGAACTTTTAATCCCCTTTTTATCTAACTTTAGGACTCTATTTTAACAAGGCATGGAATTAGTAGATCTTGGGAAGTGCTTGAAAACTTTGACTGATTACTCCTTTGATTACCTTTCTTTTTGATGTTTACTGATAATAGGATAAATGTTAAGAAATTTCTTATGTGTTTCTGATTTGGAGGAGGGCATGGGTGAGGGATGGTATTTTGTCTTTCAGTTTTGCTCACATACTGGCCTCCTTCTCAGATTTGAAGGTCTGCTCTTTTTGCTTTTTGGTTTTACATCTGAGTCATTACCTGGCTGGCTTGTGAGTAATTTTCCAGTGGAAATTAAATATAATATTTCCATTCTATCAGGACTTAAGGAAACAATCCTAAGAAAAAGAGAGCTAAAAAACTTTGGGTCAACAAATTTTAAAGCACATACATACAGAGGTCTCTGGGTTCTAAAGGAAGAGTAGAATCTGGATGTGGCATTGTTAGCTATCACTGGTGCTAGTAGAAGGTGATAAACTGGAATTGATTTCTGCAGGAAATAATGAAGAAAATAGCTGGGGACAAGAAGAAAGCCTTAGCTATGTCTCCAGGAGAGATACAAAATGCCCCTGGAAGTCTGAGCACTGAGACAAAGAGCTAAATGCAGTGGGAGACAAAATGAAAGAAAAAGAAATATACATGTTTATTTGCTGACTAGTGAACAATGAAGAGGAAGAAATGATAAATAAGGAAATGGAAATATAGAGGTAGGAAAGTCCCAACAAACTGCCTGATTTCAACGTTGGCATTTTGGCAAATACTCCCAACTCAGTTAAACAATCTCCAAGAACCTTGGCACCTATAGGAATCTGGGCATCCTTAAAAATACATTCATGCCAAGTGGAAGGAGAGTATGGTTGACTCATGGAGACACTACTAATTTTGAATGAAATTCCATTTCATCTGAACAACTGCTGAGAGCAGGCCAGGCAAATGTTTGATGAAATGAGCTACATGTGAGAATCACAAGATCCAACAGTCTTTGTTTTATCAATAAACCTCTGTGTGAGCTTGGGCATGTCACTTCTCTCTCTTTTTTCTCTCGTTTAAAAATGAAATATATTAAACTTTACCCTATATGCCTCAAGGCTGGTTGTGAGAATCAAATGAGCTAGAAATGAAAATTACGATTACAGAGGCCTCTGTCAGGTTACTGGGCTTAGATCCTAGATTTAAGCTCTATTGCCATTATCTAGAAGTGGCACTTTTTCTCCACAATCATCACAGATTAAGCAGTAATGGCCTCAATCTCTTCAGCTACAGGCCATCAACAACATTAGCAATTGTGTGTATAAGATTGCTTTAAATGCTAGAAATGATAAAGCCATGCATTTCCTATGGTATTCATTATGAAAGCATTATGCACCTCAAAGGTCAGGACTGTCCTCTAAGCACATTCTATATGGTTCCAGGAGAAATAAAACAGAAATAAACAAACTCAGTAGCCTTAAAGCTGTGCTAATCCCTAAAGCCAAATTCATTACAAGCAGAGAGCACAAATTGAACTGCTAGAATTAAGGAGTGTGGGGGCGCATCTGGAGATGTTTACATTTTGCTGAATGAAGAAAAGAAATTCCATCTTTTTTTTTCCTTGCATACAAAAATGGTATGCTTTGGATCCAGTAGCAATCTTCTGGAACTAGTTTCCTGCCTCTTTTTGTTATCCGGATGAATCCTTGGACTCCCATTTCAGAAGCTTCTGCCCTCCCACTAGTCCTCAGACATGGTGGTGTGGTGAAACGTAGAGCCACACTATCATTTCAGAGTGGTAGGGGTAACCTCAGCAGCCTTCTCTACCCATTCAAATATCTCTGGAAAAAGATGGGATCTTCAGGGAATTTGGAGTGTCTCAAGACTAGGTTGGATTTTCTAAAGGAAGTGAAATACCTTTGTGGGTCAGAGGGTAGTAATTGACTAGTGCCTGATGTGTTTCCCATGACTGCAGGAGTAAGAGGGTTTTGAAGTGCAAAAATGTTATTTTTTTTTAATTTTTTTGGAGTAAGAACACTTAAATTTTTAAGTGAACAATATAGTGCTTTTTTAAAAAAAATAATTTCATTTTTTCAGTGTTCCAAGATTCATTGTTTTGCACCATACCCAGTGCTCCATGCAATACATGCTCTTCTAATACCCACGACCAGGCTCACCTAATGCCCCAACCCCCACACCTCCAAAACCTTCAGTTTGTTTCTCAGAGTCTACAGTCTCTCATGTTTCATCTCCCCCTCCGATTTCCCCCAATTCACTTTTCCTTTCCTTCTAATGTCCTCCATGTTATTCCTTATGCTCCACAAGTAAGTGAAACCATATGATAATTGACATTCTCTGCTTGACTTATTTCACTCAGCATAATCTCCTCCAGTTCTGCCCATGTTGATACAAAAGTTGGGTATTCATCCTTTCTGATGGAGGCATAATATTTCATTGTATATATGGAGCACATCTTCTTTATCCGTTCATCTTTTGAAGGGCATCTCGGCTCCTTCCACTGTTTGGCTATTGTGGACATTGCTGCTGTGAACATTGGGGTGCATGTGGCCCTTCTTTTCACTATATCTGTATCCTTGGGTTAAATAGCCAGTAGTGCAATTGCAGGGTCATAAGGTAGCTCTATTTTTAATTTCTTTCTTTTTTTTTAAAGATTTTATTTATTTATTTGACAGAGAGAGATCACAAGCAGGCAGAGAGGCAGGCAGAGAGAGAGGAGGAAGCAGGCTCCCTTCTGAGCAGAGAGCCCGATGCAGGGCTCAATCCCAGGACCCTGAGATCATGACCTGAGCCAAAGGCCATGGCTTAACCCACTGAGCCACCCAGACACCCCACTATTTTTAATTTCTTAAGGAATCTCCACACTGTTTTCCAAAGTGGCTACACCAACTTGCATTCCCACCAATAGTGTAAGAGGAGTCCCCTTTCTCCACATCCTCTCCAACACTTGTTGTTTATTGTCTTCTTAATTTTGGCCATTCTAACTGTTGTAAGGTGGTATCTCAATGTTGTTTTGATTTGAATCTTCCTGATGGCTAATGATGAACATTTTTCATGTGTCTGTTAACCATTTGTATGTGTTCTTTGGAGAAGTATCTGTTCATGTCTTCTGCCCATTTTTGGACATTTTTAACTTTTTTTTTTAAGTGTTGAGCTTGAGAATTCTTTATAAATCTTGGATATCAGCCCTTTGTAATGTCTATTGTGAATATCTTCTCCCATTTCATGGGTTGCCCCTTTGACCCCATGCGCAAGAAGGGAAATAATCAAGATTAGAGCAGAGATCAATGAGTTAGAAACTAGAGATACCGTAGAACACATCAATAAAACTAGAAGCTGGTTCTTTGAAAGAATAAGATCAATAAATCACTCACCAAACTAATCCAAAAGAAAAGAGAGAGGACCCAAATTAATAAAATTATGAATGAAGGGGGAGAGATCATGACTAACACTAAGGAAATACAAACAATCATCAGAAATTATTATCAACAGTTATACGCCAATAAGTTAAGCAACCTGGACAAAATGGATGCATTCCTGGAAACTTAAAAACTTCCAAGACGGAAACAGGAAGAAACTGACAACCTGAATAGACCAATATCTAATAACGAGATTGAAGCAGAGACCAAAAATGTCCCAAAAAACAAGACCCCAAGACCTGACGAATTCCTGGGGAATTCTACTAAGCATTCAAAAAAGAAATAATATCTATCCTCCTGAAGCTGTTTCAGAAAAACAGAAAAAGAAGGAAAACTTCCAGACTATTTCTGTGAGGCCAGCATTACCCTCATCCCCAAACCAGGTAAAGACCCCATCAAAAATGAGAATTTCAGACCAGTATCTCTGATGAATATGAATGTCAAGATTCTCAACAAGATCCTAGCTAATAGGATCCAAGTGCATTAAAAAGTTTACCCACCATGACAGGTGGAATTTATCCCTAGGTTGCAAGTGTGCTTCATCATTTACAAATCATTGAGATAGAACAAATCAATAAGTGAAGAGAGAAGAACCACATGATCCTCTCAATGGGTGCAGAAAAGGCATTCAACAAACTACAACATCCATTCCTGATTAAAACTCTTCAAAGTATAGGGATAGAGGGAACATTTCTCAACTTCATAAAATCTATCTATGAAAAACCCACAGCGAATATCATTCTCAATGAGGAAAAGCTGACAGTGTTCCCTTTGAGATCAGGAACAGGACAAGGATGCCCACTCTTGCCACTGTTGTTCAACATAGTATTAGAAGTCCTAGCATCAGCAGTCAGACAACAAAAAGAAATAAAATGTATTCAGATTGGAAAAGAAGAAGTCAAACTCTCTCTCTTCACAGATGACAAGACACTTTATATGGAAAACCCAAAAGACTCCATCCCCAAACTACTAGAACTCATACAGCAATTCAGTAAAGTGACAGGATACAAAGTCAATGTACAGAAATCAGTTGCTTTCTTATACACTAACAATGAAAATATAGAAAGGGAAATTGGAGAATCAATTCTACTTACTGTAGCATCAAGAACTGTAAGATACCTGGGAATAAAACTAACCAAAGAGGCAAAGGATCTGTACTCGAGGAATTACAGAACACTCATGAAAGAAATTGAAGAAGACATAAAAAGGTGGAAGACCATTCCATGCTCATGGATCGGAAGAATAAACATTGTTAAAATGTCTATATTGCCCAAAGCAATCTATGCTTTCAATGCCATCCCAATCAACATTCCACTGACATTTTTCAAAGTGCCAGAACAAACAATCCTAAAATTTGTAGGGAATCAGGAAAGACCCCGAATTGCTAAGGAAATGTTGAAAAAGAAAAAGAAAACTGGGGGCATCACATTGCCTGATTTCAAGCTTTACTACCAAGTTGTAATCACCAAGACAGCATGGTACTGGCACAAAAACAGACACACAGACCAATGGAACAGAGTAGAGGGTCCAGTAATGGGCCTGCAACTCTATGGTCAACAGAGCAGAAAAAAATATCCAGTGGCAAAAAGATAGTTTCTTGAATAAATGGTGCTGGGAAAATTGGACACCTATTTGTAAAAGAATGAAACTTGACCATTCTCTTACACCATACACAAAGATAAACTCAAAATGGATGAAAGACCTCAAGGTGAGTCAGGAATCTATCAAAATCATAGGCAGTAACCTCTTCAACATTAGCCATACCAACTTCTTTCAAGACATGTCTCCAAAGATAAAGGGAACAAAAGTGAAAATGAACTTTTGGGACTTCATCAAGATAAAAGGCTTCTGCACAGCAAGATAAAAGGCTTCTGTACAGCAATATAGTGTTTCTTATTATAGGTCCAATGTTGTACAACAGATCTCTAGAGCTTATGCATCTTGCTTAACTGAAACTTCATGGCTATTGATTAGTAACTCCCCATTTTTTCCTCCTCCAGCCCTGGTCACCACTATTCAACACTGATTTTGACTATTTTAGATACCTCATTTAAGTGGAATCATGCAGTATTTGTTTTTCTGTCATTGGCTTATTTTAGTTAGCATAATGTCCTCAAGGTTCATCTATGTAGCTATATTTTGCAGACTTAGCTTTTTTTTAAAGGCTTAGTAATATTTAAGAAAAGGCTTCATAATATTACAATGTATGTATGTACCACATTTTCTTTTCATTTTTCTCAGTTTTATTCCTTTATTTGACAATCAGCATTTGTTCTTATCTACATTAATTATCTGTAGATTTTTGAAAGTGGTGACTGGTACATAAGTAAGCACCTTATAGAGCTTGTTTGGTGAATCTTCATTCTCGTTGCAATTCTGGACAACCACCCAAGGATATGGCATGGAACATTCCTTATTACTCTGGTCCAGACAACTTTGTCAAGGCTGGTGTCAATGTGCACATCTGGAGTTCCCATATCCTTCATGGAAAATTTTGGGATCCCTTTGAGTGCCTGAGGAGCATGCTTCTTGAAACCCACTCCATGGATGTGCTTGTGAATGCTGATTTTTTTTCTGATCACTACCTCAATGATGGCAGAAAAGCCCTTCTTCTTGCCACCCTTCTTTGCAGGAGCCATTCTGCTTGGCCTTGGTTGGAAAGCATACCACATTTTCCTTATTCATTCATCTGTCCATAGACATTTTCACCTCTTGACTGTTTTGATTAGTGCCACAATGAACGTGGAAGTGCCAAAATTCTGATTCTGAAACTTTGAGATTCTGATTTCAATTCTTTTGGGTAAATATTCAGATGTGGATTACTGGCCTATAAGGAAATTCTTATTTTTAATTTTATGAGAACCTCTATACTACTTTCCACAGTGTTAGCACCATTTCGCAATTGCACCAATAGTGTTTAAGGGTTTCAGTTTCTCCACATCCTTGCCAATGCTTCTTCTCTTTTCTATTTTTCATGATAACCATCCTGGCAGATGTATGATGATATCTTATTGTAGTTTTGCTTTGCATTTCCCTGATGATTAGTAACACTGAGTAATTTTTTTTTTCATATACCTTTTGGCCTTTCTATGTCTTCTTTGAAGAAATATCCAAGGTCCTTAGCCCACTTTTTTTTTTTTTTGATTTTATTTACTTGACAGACAGAGATCACAAATAGGCAGAGAGGCAGGCAGAAAGAGAGAGAGAGGAGGAAGCAGGCTTCCCACCGAGCAGAGAACCCAATGCGGGGCTCAATCCCAGGACCCTGGGATCATGACCTGAGCCCAAGGCAGAGGCTTTAACCCACGGAGCCACCCAGGTGCCCCCTTAACCCACTTTTATTTTTTTTTTTTTTTTTTTTTTTAAATGTTTTTTTTTTTTTATTATTTTATTTATTTGACAGATAGAGATCACAAGTAGGCAGAGAGGCAGGCAGAGAGAGAGAGGAGGAAGCAGGCTCCTGGCTGAGCAGGAAGCCCGATGCGGGGCTCGATCCCAGGACCCCGGGATCATGACCTGAGCCGAAGGCAGAGGCTTTAACCCACTGAGCCACCCAGGCGCCCCCTTAACCCACTTTTAAATTGGATTATTAGTTTTTTAAAAAGTTATTTGTTTTGCTATTGAGTTGTAGGGGTTCCTACATATTTTGAAGATTAACCCCTTATCAGATCTATCTTTTGAAAATATTTGCTCTCACTCCAAAGATGTGTTCTCACTCTGATTGTTGTTTTCTTTGCTGTGCAGAAGCTTTTTAATTTGATGTAATCCCATTTGTTTACTTCTGTTGTTTTTGCTTTTGCTTTTTATGTCTAATCCATGAAATCATTGCCAAGACCAAAGTCATGATGCTTTCCCCTAGGTTTTCTTCTAAGAGTTTTACAGTATTGGGTCTTATGTTCAAGTCTTTAACTCATTTTGTTAACTTTTGTGTATCAGGTAAGATCAAAATCCAGTTTCATTCTTTCGCATGTGGCTATCCACTTTTTGCAATGCCAATTTTTGAAGAAAGTATCCTTTGACCATTGTGTATTTTTGGCACCTCGGTCAAAGATCAGTTGACTATATATGCATGGACTTTTTTCTGGGCTCTCAATTCATTTACGGTGGTCTATATATCTGTTTTTGTGCCAGTACAATACTCTTTTGATTATTGTAGCTTTCAAATATATTTCATCATCAGAAAGTATTTTGCCCCAAGCTTTGTTCTTTCTCAATATTGATTTGGCTATTCATGGTCTTTTGTGGTTTCATATAAATTTTAGAATACTCTATTTTTATAAATAATGTTACTTTATAGTGATTTCATTAGATCTGTAGGTTTCTCCAGATAGTATGGATATTTTTGACAATATTAAGTTTTTCAATCAATGATCACAGAACATATATCCATTTGCCTATGTCTTTAATTTCTTTCATCAAAGTTTTATAATCTTAAGGGTTAGTAACTAGTATGGAATTTGAATCAGTAATCAAAAATCCCGGTAAAGTCTCTCATGGTTCTTCTCCCACTCCAACTAACATAACAACAGCACCACCAACAACAAAAATCCCTGTAAAGAAAATCCAGGACCAGGTGGCCTTCTGGGTGAATTCTATCAAACACTTAACGAAAAATAATGACAATCCTTCTCCAATTATTAAAGAGGAGGAAATACTTCCAAACTCATTTTATGAGGCCAGCATTACCCTGATTCCAAAGCCAAACATAACAGCACAAAAAAAGAAAACTATAGCTCAGTATCTCTAATGAATATAGAAATCTTCACCAAAATACTACAGAAGTAAATCAAATAGTATGTTAAAAGGATCATACACCATTACCAAATGGGACTTTTCCCTGATGTGCAAGGATTCAACATATAAAAATCAATTAATGCAAAACACAACATTAACAGAATAAAAATCACATTTGTCTTAATAGATTTACCAAAAACATTTGATGAGATTCATCACCTGTTCATGATAAGAACTCTTAACAAACTAGGAATAGATGGAAAACATCTCAACATAAAAAAGGTCACATATAGGGGCACCTGGGTGGCTCAGTGGGTTAAAGCCTCTGCCTTCAGCTCAGGTCATGATCCCAGGGTCCTGGGATTGAGCCCCGCATTGGGCTCTCTGCTCGGTGGGGAGCCTGCTTCCTCCTCTCTCTCTCTCTGCCTGCCTCTCCACTTACACGTGATCTCTCTTTCTCTCTCTGTCAAATAAATAAGTAAAATCTTTAAAAAAAAAGGTCATATATAACCCAAAGCCTGCTGATACCATTATATTCAACAGAGAAAAGTGAAAGCTTTTTCTCTATGATCAGAGATAAGACAAAGATGCCCACTCTCACCACTTATATTTAAATTAATATTGGAAGTCATAGTCAGAGCAAGTACTCAAGAAAAAGAAATGAAAGGAACCCACATTAAAATGAAGAAGTAAAGGGGGCACCTGGGTGGCTCAGTGGGCTAAGCATCTGCCTTCGGCTCGGGTCATGATCTCAGGGTCCTGGGATCAAGTCCCTCGTCAGGCTCTCTGCTGGGCGGGGAGCCTGCTTCCACCTCTCTCTCTCTGCTTGCCTCTCTGCCTACTTGTGATCTCTCTGTCAAATAAATAAAATCTTTAAAAAAAATGAGGAAGTAAAATTATCTCTGTTTGCAGATGTCATCATCTTATGTAAACTCTAAAGACCCCATTAAGAAGAAGTGTTAGAACTAATAAATTCACTAAAGTTGAAGGATACAAAATGAACATACAAGAGTTAATTACATTTCCATACACTAACAATATACTATTTGAGAAAGAAATTAAGAAACAATCCCTTTTACACTAGCATCAGAAAGAATAAAGTACTTAATAATGTTTTTAATATAGTCAAATTTATAGCTTCTGGATTGAGTTATAGTTAGAATTTTTCAGCTAAGTTTATAAGTGGATTATTGAATGTTTTATTCCACTTTTTTGTGGTTTATTTTATATTTTAATATTCCATTTGGAGAGTATCCTGATGTATACATGAAGTATGGTTCCAATTTAACTTTTGCAGATAACTATTCAGTTGTCGAGAATTATTTATTGAACAGGTTTTCCCCATGCATTATGGTTTATTTCTAGACTTTATATTCTTTTTCAATTATCTGCTTATTTGTAACCTGTATTACAGTTTTGATTATCATAATTTTAAAATAACTTTGGATATATGATACATCTGTCCCTTACTCACAGTTCTTATTTTTTCAGAGTTTTCTTCTCACCTGAGGAATCTTATTTATTTAATATTATGTGAGTTCTAGAAACTACTTCTCTAGTTTTCCTTATAACAAAAAATGCTAACTTTATTCAGACATGTTAAATTTATAAAATAACTTAGGAGCAGTTGCAATTATAATGAAATTAAGTTTACATATCTAAAATGTCTTGTGTATGCAAGGTTTTGGAATTTTATCTTCTCTTTATCCTCTCTAAAATGATCTGTTTTTTTACTATCTGTTCCATTTTCATTTTATATTATTTTACTTTTAGAGCAGTGGAGAGGCAGGTCTTTGACAACTTTCCCTAATTCCTTAGTGGAAATCAGCTTGTTTGGATTTTTCTCTCTTTTCTAGTGTCAGTTTTGATAAATTACATTTTATAGAAAATTACTCACTTCATCTTGTCTTTCATTTTTATTTATATAAGTGGCCTCATAATTAAAACAAAATCTAATCTTTTAGCAATTATTTCCTTAAACTCCCAAATTTTAGTGGTCTAACACAGTAAAAATGTCCTATGCATACGGAACCCAGTATAGGTATTTCTGGTAATTAGGCAGACTTCTATGTGCTTGTTACGTCCCCAGACTCCTTCTATTTTGTGGCTTTGTCATCTATAGCACCTCTGAATCTTTGACTGAATCATCTGTCTCCTACTGACAGTTATGAGATGAAAAAGTAGGGACAGATGGGAGGGTTTTGTAGGTTGGGCCAAGGTGTGGTCTATATCAATTATACCCACCATCCATTGTCCAGAACACAATCATAGGCTCATATTTCATTATAAGTAAGCCTTGGAAATGTAAGGTAGGTTTTTGTCCATAAAGGAAAGGAAATAGATTTTGGTGAACACTTTGCTGTCTCTACCATACTGGTTTCTCTAAAAATTGAATATATGAAGTTTTTTTTTTTGTTTTGATTTTATAATAATTTCTAGGAGTGGATATGGGAAGATGTTGAAATTATAATTCCTTGATGTAATTGGAAACCTATACAACAGTGAATAAGGAGATGGACTTGAATGTAAGACAGACACAGACTCAAGATTCAGTTCTATGTCAGTGAGATGTTCTTACTCAAGTTGTGTAGTGGAGTATAATAATGGAATCTACCTCAAAGTGTTGTGAAAAGTCAATGAAAAGATTAGTGTAAAGTTATTAATTTTGGAACTGACTGTATTATTATGATTAGTAATAATAGTAGCATCATGTTGGTAAGCAGAACACAAGTTGGTCTGTGAGGAGTTAGAAGCATGAGAATAGACGCAGTTAAGATATATGTGGGTTGAAATAGGTAAATGCCCATTCGGAAGTAGCAATTGAAGAGGCAATGGTTTTCTATAAATCTTTATAACATTGATCAATACAGTAAGCTTTCTTTTAACCTTCAGAGGCTCTGGCACTCCCACACAGTCTTGCTCAGGCCTTACTTTTATGTTGTATGTTTTAGAAAACTTCTTGGATTGCTGCTGTTTGATGCTAGGCCATGTCTCCACCAGAGCTCTCTGGACAGTAAGATTCTTAATTCAACATTTTCTTCTACCTGATCATTATATGTTAAACCACATGCTACTCACTGTCACATCATATCCCTTCCCTCCTTTAAACTCTGTATACAGAGTCACATCTCCAGTAAACCTGTCTTGATTGGTAGCATGGTTATTCTTCTTCCTCATTGACTGTACTTTTTCCCAGAAAATATCCTTCAGTAGACTTTCTAATTATGCACTTTCCAGTTCCTGGAGAAGAAAAATCAACCTTTTCTTGTATTTATGTACTTGGGCAAAAATTAGATTTTCAGGTTCTCAGGGACAGAGACAAGGGAACTTTTCCATATTCTATTTTCTTTGTGTCCCCTCTAGAGTACCTAAAATTGATTTTTCACACAGTGGCCACTTGGGGGCAAGTTGAACTTTTAACTAACCATTTCATTATATCCCTAGAGCATTGTCAACTTCTTCAAGGAAAGAAGTAAAAACAATGCTTGTACTTCCTGCTGTTTCTCTAAAGGAGAGAGAGGTGATAAAGGGCCAAGAATTTGCCAGAAATTTTCTCAAAACTGTTCACAAAGCCTGTGGAAAGATACATGAGGCAGAGTCTAGGAACACTGCAAATAAGAGCTTCCAGTTGTCCTTTCCCATGGAGTCATTGGCAGTATTATTTTATCAGCATCAATATGTGATAATATGCACAGAGTGTTGTCATCCAGGGAAGCTAGCCTGAGTCTTGGTGTCTAAAATTTCTTACGCCTCCATGGTTGTCTGCCCACATGATGGACCCTTACTTTCTACGCCCTCCAGAGATAGAACTGATACTGCATAGAGGACCTTTAGTCTCCATTCCCTTTTGAAGTAAAGTGGACACTGCATAGCCCAAAGTCACTGTCCATAAATCACATTTTTAGTCTGTCCAGTGGCCAAGGTCCCCAGGTAAAGATACTCTTATCAGACATGATATTCCAGGAGTTTAGAGATTACCTCCCAGAAACCAAGGGCAAAGGCCAGACTTATTTCTGAGTAAGTTTACATTCTTTAAAGATTCATTATCTAGTAGGAACCTCCTCTTGATTCTGTAGCAGCAGGTGGAATGCTAAGACTAAAACCACTGAGGAAGCTGCTATTATTTTTATATTATAGAAAGGATATAGTGACTTAAGCACATAAAATACTGTTTAGTGGTCTGGCATCCTGGTACTTTGCTTAGTTTATCTTGTTTTTGTTGTAGGGGTGTCCAAGTCTAATCACAAGCAGGATAGGTAGTACTTGTGTGTTGTGATATGAAAGACAGAAAAAGAAATACCATAACAACAAACTTGTTCCTTCATATGTCAAAGGCACAGATCAGAATCAAATGAGCTCTTAACATTTTTTCATGTGTCTATTAGCCATTTGTATGTCTTCTTTGGAGAAGTGTCTATTCATGTTTTCTGCCATTTTTTTGACATGATTATCTGTTTTTTGGGTGTTAAGTTTGAGGAGTTCTTTATAGATCTTGGATACCAGCCCTTTGTCTATAGTGTCATTTGTGAATATATTCTCCCATTCTGTGGGTTGCCTCTTTGTTTTGTTGACTGTTTCCTTTGCTGTACAGAAGCTTTTGATCTTGACGAAGTCCCAAAAGTTCATTTTTGCTTTTGTTTCCTTTGCCTTTGGAAACAGGTCTTGAAAGAAGTTGGTGTGGCCAATGTTTAAGAAGTTACTGCCCATGTTCTCCTCTAGGATTTTGATAGATTCCTGCCTCACATTGAGGTCTTTGATCTATTTCATGTTTATCTTTGTGTATGGTATAAGAGAATGGTCAAGTTTCATTCTTTTATACATAGCTGTTCAATTTTCCCAGCACCATTTATTGAAGAGGCTGTCTTTTTGTCACTAGAAATTTTTTTTCTACTTTGTCAAAGATTAGTTGACCATAGAGCTGAGCATCCATATCTGGGCTCTCTATTCTGTTCCACTGATCTATGTTTCTGTTTCTGTGCCAGTACCATGCTGTCTTAGTGACCACAACTTTGTAATATAGCTTGAAATCAGGTAATGTGATGCCGCCAGTTTTATTTTTGTTTTTCAACATTTCCTTAGCAATTCGGGGGCTTTTCTGATTCCATACGTATTTTAGAATTGTTTGTTCCAGCACTTTGAAAAATGCTGGTGAAATGTTGATTAGGATGTCATTGAAAGTATAGATTGTTCTGGGCAGTATAGACATTTTAACAATGTTTATTCTTCTGATCCATGAACATGGAATGTTTTTCCATCTTTTTGTGTCTTCCTCAATTTCTTTCATGAGTGTTCTGTAATTCCTCAAGTATGGATCTTTTACCTCTCTGGCTAGGTTTATTCCAAGGTATCTTAAGGTTCTTGGTTCTATAGTATATGGAATCAATTCTCTAATTTCCCTTTCTATATTTTTATTGTTAGTGTGTAAGAAAGCAACTGGTTTCTGTGCACTTTGTATCCTGCCAATTACACATATACAATGGAATATTATACAGCCAGCAAAAAGGATGAATATCCAGCTTTTGTATCAACATGGATGGGACTGGAAGAGATTATGCTGAGTGAAATAAGTGAAGCAGAGAAAGTCAGTTATCACATGGTTTCACTTACTTGTGGAGCATAAGGAATAACATGGAGGACATTAGGAGAAGGGAAGGAAAAGTGAGATGTAAATCGGAGGAGGAGAGGAAGCACGAGAGACTATGGAGTCTGAGAAACAGACTCATGGTTTTGGAGGGGAGGGGGATGGGTGAGCCTGGTGGTGGGTATTAAGGAGGCCACATATTGCATGGAGCACTAGGTGTGGTGCATAAACAATGAATCTTAGAACACTGGAAAAAAAACAACAACCAACCATACAAACAAACCCAAGTGATCATCTAGTTCAGGTGCTGGCAGACTATGTCTTGGGGTCAAATCTGCCTCTCTGCCAAATTACATTCAAATTGTAATTTGAACAGCCATGTCCCATTCATTTATGTATTGTCTGTGGCTGCTTTCATCCTACAGTGGCAGAACTGAATAGTTGTGATAGAGACTGGATGACTGCAAAAATACTTCACTATCTGGCTCTTTACAGAAAAAAAGTTTGCTGACCTCTGAACCAGGTGAACTATATCATAATGCAGATGGAGTAATTGAAGTCCAAATTGGAGAAATATTATTAAGTTAGGCAAACAACTACTCTACTTTATATTGGACACTATTGAAGGCACTTGAGATACATCAGTGAAAAAAACAGATAAAAATTTCAGATGAATTATACTAAAAATTATACTAACATATTAATGTTAGCAATTTATAATGCCATGGAAAAAGAATAGCAGGTTAAAGGGGAATTGGGAGTGTGAAGTGGAAAGTGTCAAAACTTTAAATAAGGTGATGAGAGTAGGCTTCACTGAGAAGTTGAGATTTTAGAAAAGATTTGAAAAGGGTAGGGTGAGCATTAGAGACACCTGGGAGAAAACATTTTCAGGCAGAGATAAATGCTCATCCAATGCCTGAACTGAGATGTTCCAGCAAGAGACAAGCTGAATGAAGTAACGTGAGTGAGGAGGAAGATAGTAGGAGAAGAGGGAAGTGAGGCAATGGAATGCCAGATGCCACTGGGTTTGTAATGCCATTAGAAAACTATGAGTAAAATGAGGTACAAATATGGATTTTGAGCAGAGAAGTGACAGCTGACTAGGATTAATATTTTAGCTTCATTGTTAAAGATAGGTAAGGGAGTGAAAGTGAAAGTAAATGATCCATGTGATGCTTATTTTTCTTTGCCAACTTGGCTAAGGCATACCCAGATAGCTGGTAAAAAAATATTTCTGGATGTGTCTTTGAGGATGTTCAGGAAGAGATTGGGGTATGAATTGACAGAATGAGTAAAGATTTGCCCTCATCATTATGGTGGACATCATCCAGTTGGTTGAGGGCCTAAGTAGAACAAAAGAGCAAAAGAAGGGGAAATTTACTTTCTCTGCTTGAGCTAAGACATTCATCTTCTGCCCTCAGGCATTGGCACTCCTGATTCTCAAGCCTTCAAATCTAGTCTGAGATACTAGTCCTCTCGTTCTCTAGTCTTCAAGCAAGGACTGGAATTACACCACCAGCATTCCTGGGCCCCCAGCTTACAGATGGCAGATCATGAAACTGTACCTCCATAATCAGGTAAACCAATCCCTCATAATATGCTTCTTCTGGTATTTCCTGTTGGTTCTGTTTCTCTGGAGAACCCTGACTAATCAAACCAGTTATGAAGCTATGATAGTAAGCTAGCCTAGAGATGATGTTGGCTTAGGCCATCTTTTTGGCAGTAGATGAGATGAGAAGTTATCACATTCTAGATTTATTTTGACAGTAGAACCAAACAAGATTTGCTAAATGGTTGGCTGTGGGTATAAGAAATAGAGAGAAGTCAAGGTTTTTTGGTCTGAGCAACTGGAAGAATGGAGTTGTCAAAGTCATACAGGAAGTTGGTAGAAGAGCAAGGTCTTGAAGCCAGGCCCTCTAACTCCCTCTAACACCCCTCTAAATCCCAATTTGATTGTGCCTTCCTGAGGAATGCTAATATGACTTTCAGACAATGGAAACTGGCTCAATGCATGTGCAGCTGCAGCAATATGCAAATGATAAATAATAAGTCTCAAAGCTAAATCTTGTACAGAGTATCACTATTACCAGGCTTATTTACAGGTTTATCTCTCTAATACAGGAGAGGGAAAATTTCCTTACTATTTAGCTCAGGCTCATTAAAAAGTCTCTCCTTGACCAGCTTTGATAAGGAGAAGAAAACAAACATAATGGCTCCGCTTGAATATCATAAGATAATAAATATTCCAAGTGAGCATAATTGTTTTTAACCTTTAAGCCAGATACAATAAATGTCAAATGGAAAGATAACCTAGCACTCTCCTGAAACAGTTTAAATAATAGGCCCCAGTTTGCTTTAATGGGAACTTACCCAGTAGATACACTCATATAACAAATGAGAAATCCCTAATGAGAGTTGCATTATTTCTATTGGCTTTTATGCCATCCTTAATTGATTGCCATCATGCACAGCTAATTAAGAGCACGATAATCTGACTGAGGTATTTTAAGCCAGTGCAATGGTGCCTGCTTTAAAACAGTGACTTTAAGAAACCCACATCAAGGTGGCTGGCAGATTACTCTATAGCTGGTGACTCCCCCATTAGAAAGCATGATCCTTTGTTGATAAGTCTAACTTGGTACACTCCTGGGGTTTAGTGCCTCAGCTGTGGACAGGAACATCGAGACCATTTCTCAATGATACCAAAAGCACTCCAGGACAATGGCCTTTTTGTCCTGAGCCTACTGACTAACTTCCTGTTTCTAAGGCCCTTTATTCCACCCCCACCTCCATGTCACAGATTTCCATCTTCAATTTCGTTCATAGGCTTATTCTCAGAGGGTTAGAGTATACTGAAAAATGACTGGATTTGCATTCTATATTCAGCTCAACTATAAACTGGCTATATGACCTTGAATAAGAACACCTATTTTCTATATTTTTTTCTATTTGAAAGTGAAGGATTGAGAGGGGTAAATTCCAAGCTTGCTTTCAGTCCTTCTAATTATTTTGTAACCCCATCTTTGTCAAAAAGCCGGTGGTATGATTGGGAAAGATTTGTTAAACTCAGTTCCCATTGTCCTCTTGTGACTTTGGAAAAAGGAAACTTGCCTGACCTACACCAAACACCTCCTTTTATGAGAATTGAAATGAATGTGAAATTAACTTAAAATACTCAAAACGGACATATGGTCAATATCATTACTATGTAATTGAATTTATTAAGCCCTTGGTCAGCAAAGAGAGGATTCATTCTTTCTCACCTATGGGTATTTTTGAAAAGTGCCCCAAGGAGTTTGTTAGGGAGTTAAATATTTGTACCTCTAATATTACACATGTCTGACTGAGGCATAAAGTTATTTCCTTTAGAAACTAACTTGTATCATGGAGATACAAGTTAAACAGCAAAGAGATATCATTTTGCAATAATAAAATGGAAAATAATTAAAATCTGTTAATATCAAGTGTTGGTGAAGAATGACAATGGGAACCCTAATCTTCTGTTGTTGGGAATGTGAATTTGTATGTTTTCTTTACCCAGTAAATGCAAACATGTACCTGTACATGAATGTTCATAGCAGCCTTGTTTGTAAGTGGAAAAACCTGGAAAAATATGAATGTACATATAATATGTATAAATATATTGGGGAAAATCATACAATGAATGAAAATGAGTAAGCCACAGCTATACGCATCAACATGGGTACATCTAAAAATCATGACCTTTGGGGCACCTTGTTGGCTCAGTGTGTTGAGCCTCTGCGTTCGGCTTGGGTCATGATCTCAGGGTCCTGGAATTCAGCCCCATATTGGGCTCTCTGCTCAGCAGGGAGCCTGCTATCCCCCCACCCCCCCACCTGCTTATGATCTCTATCTGTCAAATAATAAATAAAATCTTAAAACCATCATGCCACTTACCAAAAAAATAGCATGCCATAGATAAATACAGATAGTATAATTTTAGTTTTTTAATGTCTAAAAAATGTAAAAATTAAATGGTATATCTTTTAGGGATATGGATTTGAGTGATAAAACTACTTTTAAAAAGTGAGAGAATGATTAACAAAATATTCAGGATAGGTGAAAGGAGGGCTTGATAATTAGAAGAAACATAAAGAAGGTTTCAAATATTGGGAATGTGCTCTTTAGTTTTGAAAATTTAAAAACTATTATGAAAGCAATACATGGCTATCATAAACTGTGGAACAATACAGAAGAATACAAGATCAGGAATAGAGTTGTCCCTTTTCCTCTTCTCTAAAATTCCATTTAAGAGATGAAAAGAGTGGGGTGCCTAGGTGGCTCAGTGGGTTAAGCCTCTGCCTTTGGCTCAGGTCATGATCTCAGGGTTCTGGGATCGGGTCCTGCATCGGGCTCCCTGCTCAGCAGAGGGCCTGCTTCCCCCTCCCCCTCTGCTTGCCTCTCTGCCTACTTGTGATCTCTCTCTCTGTCAATAAATAAATAAAATATTTTTAAAAAAAGAGATGAAAAGAGCGTTGTCAATAATTTGGGATACATCCTTCTAGATTAGTCGTTCTCAGTGTGATCCCTGGACTGGCACTATGTGCATCACCTGGGAACTTGTTAGAAATGCAGATTATCAGCCCAATCCCAGATTTGCTGATTTAGAAACTCTAGAGATGTGGCTGTGCTATTTGTGTTTTAACAAGTCTCCGGGTGGTTTTCAACCATGGTTGAATAATAATAGAAACACCAGAGAAACACTGAAAAACAAAATGCTAGTGCCCACATCTTACCTCCAGAGATTTTAAAAAGCTCCTCCAGTAATTGTAATGTGTTTACAGAGTTAAGAGTCATTGGTTTAGGCTTTCTATATACATATACATGTATAAAACATATACATATACATGATATTATATATATTATAATTGAAAAGTGTAAGATATAGATTTTTTCACACATATAAATATATATATGAGAGAATCTTCTGCATCTTTCACTTTTCACTAATAATATATCAACAAATATTAATCTATTTTCTTTTTTAGAACAGTGGTTCTTAACAAAGGAAGATTTTGCCCTACATTTGCCAACATATGGAGCCTATTTTGGTTGTCACAACTGGGAGCAGTGCTACTAGCATCTGGTGAGGAGAGGCTAGGGATGCTGCTAAGTATCTTAAAATGGACAGGACAACTTCCCACAATGAATGATGTGGCTTCAAATGTCAATAGTGCTGAGGATGAGAAGCCCTGTTTTAGAGGGATACACAATATTTGATTCTAAGACATTATTAGAATTCATTCAATCTATTCAATGTGCTTTGGTGATTTCACTAAATAACCACCATCTCTGAAGAGCTTCAGAAGATGTAAGTTATATTGGTATGCCTTGTTTCTACATACTTTCTCAAAACTCAGTAAAGTAATGTGCATCCTTTTTGTTTATTTTGCATTCCCATAATAATAAGCACATTGCTGGGTGTGTTAAATGTATCGAAGAAAAGCCTGATGAATTGAATTGAATCGAATCATCTCCAATACCCACAATATAGTGAAATTCTATGGCATTGGTCTCTGGTTTCTGTTAAATCCTAGAAATGAAGGTTGGTGAAATTCTTTCTGTCAATAACAAATGGAATTAACAGTAGAGTCTTGGGTGTATTGCAGAGTGAATGATTAAAAATCATCAGCAAATAGTAAGCTGTGTGCTGTGATCGTTTAGCTTTTGGTATTTTGACTGGTGGTCCCATTTTTGCAGTTTAGTGAAGCTGTAAACAGAGAGACCTAAGACCCACTTATGGACCAAACAGTCAAATACTGAAGATGAAAAGGTCAGCATCAAACTGCTTACTGATATGACTCAGGCTGGCATGGAATTGGGAGGGCCTATGACACTGTAGATTTGGGCTATTGTTTTAAAGGGAAACAAATCTCTCTGTAGCAAATAGAATGAGAAAAAATCTTCAATTTGAATTGTACTGGAAGATTGGAAAGCAGCTCTGGCTAAAACTTAGGCCTGGTTAAGGCCATGCATATTTAAAGTATAAAATGCCATGGACCTAGACTTTTTGAAGGCTCTGTTTAGGGTGTTGTTGTTGTTGTCTGCTTCTCTCTTTTTCTAAGAAGACTTTTAATATCTTGCAGATAGTTACCTCTTTCTTACTCTGGTAACAGGGCTTTCTCTTTATCCTCTTATTAAATGTAGAGCCCTTGGTCAACTTTTTCAGATTTTGCTCTCTTCTTTCTCCTTTACATGTCTCTCAATCTCATCCTTTCACCTTTGTGCTCACTATTTTCTTCTTCCTATATCCTTTAATACTCCTTAGAAAAACCAGAGTTGAAGAATATATTAATGGAAATAAACAATACATTAGAGTGTATCAACAGTAGATTAGTGGATGCAGAAGAATGTATCAGCGATCTGGAAGATTGGGTAATAGAGAGCACCCAAGTTGAACAGCAAAAAGAGAAGTTTTTAAAAAAAGTTAGGCTAAGGGGTCTCTTGAACAATATCATGCAAATGCTTACATTATAATGGTCCCAGAAGAAGAGAAAGGAGTAAAAAACTTATTTGAAGAAACAATAGCTGAAAACTTCCCTAACCTAGGGAAGGAATTAGACATCTAATTATGTGAAACACAGAGTATGGAACAAGATGAACCCAAGGAGGGCCACAGCATGAAACACAGTAATTAAAATGTCAAAGACTAAAGATAAAAAGAGAATCTTAAAAGCAGCAAGAGAGAATAAAAAAAAATTATTAAAAGGGAAACACTATAAGGCTATCAGCTGATTTTTTAGCAGAAACTATAGGCCAGAAGTAAATGATCTGATATATTCAAAGTGCTGAAAGGAAAAAAATCTACATCTAAGAATACTCTACCCACCAAGATTATCATTTAGATTTGAAGGGGAAATAAACAGTTTCCCAGACAAACAAAAGATAAAGGAGTTTATCATCACTAATCCAGTTTTATTAAAAATATTAAGGGGGGGGCTGGGTGGCTCAGTGGGTTTGGGCCTCTGCCTTCGGCTCGGATCATGGTCTCAGGGTCCTGGGATCGAGCCCCGTATGGGGCTTTCTGCTCAGCAGGGAGCCTGCTTCCTCCTCTCTCTCTCTGCCTGTCTCTCTGCCTACTTGTGGTCTCTTTCTCTCTGTCAAATAAATAAAAATAAAATTTGTTTAAAAATTATTAAGGGATTTCTTTTTTTTAATGTAATTTTTAAATTTTTTATTGACATATAAAGTATTATTAGCCCCATGCATACAGGTATGTGAATCGCCATGTTTACACACTTCACAGCACTCACCATAGCACATACCTTCCCCAATGTACATAAGACAACCACCCTCTCCCTACCCACCTCCCCTCAGCGACCCTCAGTTTGTTTTGTGAGATTAAGAGTCTCTTATGTTTTGTCTCCCTCTCGATCCCATCTTGTTTCCTTTATTCCTTTCCTACCCCCAAACCCCCATGTTGCCTCTCAACTTCCTCATATCAGGGAGATCAAATGATAATTGTCTTTCTCTGATTGACCTACTTCACTAAGTGTAATACCCTCTAGATCCATCCACATCATTGCAAATGGCAAGATTTCATTTCTTTTGATGGCTGCATAGTATTCCATTGTGTATATATGTATATGTATACATATATACATATATATACCACATCTTCTTTATCTATTCATCTGTTGGCGGACATCTAGGTTCTTTCCATAGTTTAGCTATTGTAGACATTGCTGCTGTAAACATTTGGGTGTACGTGCCTCTTCGGATCAGTACATTTGTATCTTTAGGGTAAATACCCAGTAGTGCGATTGCTGGGTCATAGGGTAGATCTATTTTCAACTATTTGAGGAACCTCCACGCTGTTTTCCAGAGTGGCTGCACCAGCTTGCATTCCCACCAAAAGTGTAGGAGGGTTCCCTTTTTTCCGCATCCTCGCCAGCATCTGTCATTTCCTGACTTGTTAATTTTGGCCATTCTGACTGGTGTGAGGTGGTATCTCATTGTGGTTTTGATTTGTATTTCCCTGATGCTGAGTGATGTTGAACACTTTTTCATGTGTCTGTTAGCCATCTGGATGTCTTCTTTGCAGAAATGTCTGTTCATGTCCTCTGCCCATTTCTTGATTGGATTATTTGTTCTTTGGGTGTTGAGTTTGCTAAGCTCTTTATAGATTTTGGATACTAGCCCTTTACCTGATATGTTGTTTGCAAATATCTTCTCCCATTCTGTCAGTTGTCTTTTGGTTTTGTTGACTGTTTCCTTTGCTGTGCAAAAGCTTTTGACCTTGATGAAGTTCCAATAGTTCATTTTTGTCCTTGCTTCTGTTGCCTTGGTGATGTTCTTGGGAAGAAGTTGTTACAGCTGAGGTCGAAGAGGTTGCTGCCTGTGTTCTCCACAAGGATTTTGATGGATTCCTTTCTCACATTGAAGTCCTTTATCCATTTTGAGTCTATTTTCGTGTGTGGTATAAAGAAATGGTCCAGTTTCATTCTTCTGCATGTGGCTGTACAATTTTCCCAGCACCATTTGTTGAAGAGACTGTCTTTTTTCCACTGGACATTCTTTCCTGCTTTGTCGAAGATTAGTTGACCATAGAGTTGAGGGTCTATATCTGGGCTCTCTATTCTGATCCATTGATCTATGTGTCTGTTTTTGTGCCAGTACCAAACTGTCTTGATGATGACAGCTTTGTAATAGAGCTTGAAGTCTGGGATTGTGATGCCACCAACTTTGGTTTCTTTTTCAATAATCTTCTGGCTATTCGAGGTCTCTTCTGGTTCCATTTAACTTTTAGGGTTATTTGTTCTATTTCTTTGAAAAAAAATGATGGGATTTTGATAGGGATTGCTTTAAATGTGTAGATTGCTTTAGGTAGCATAGACGTTTTCACAATATTGGTTCTTCCAGTCCATGAGCATGGAACATATTTCTGTTTCTTTGTGTCTTCCTAAATTTCATTCATGAGTACTTTAAAGTTTTCTGAGTACAGAGTCTTTGCCTCTTTGGTTAGATTTATTCCTATGTATCTTATGGTTTTGGGTGCAATTGTAAATGGGATTGACCCCTTAATTTCCATTTCTTCTGTCTTGTTGTTGGTGTATAGAAATGCAACTGAGTTCTGTGCACTGATTTTATATCCTGACACTTTACTGAATTCCTGTATGAGTTCTAGCAGATTTGGAGTGGAGTCTCTTGGGTTTTCAACATAAAGCATCATATCATCTGCAAAGAGTCACAGTTTGACTTCTTCATTGCCAATTTGGATGCCTATCATTTCTTTCTGTTGTCCGATTGCTGAGGCTAGGACTTCTAGTACTATGTGGAATAGCAGTGGTGATAATGGACATCCCTACCATGTTCCTGACCTTAGCAGAAAAGCTCTCAGTTTTTCTCCCTTGGGAATGATATTCACTGTGGGTTTTTCATAGATGGCATTGATGATTTTGAGGTATGTACCCTCTATCCCTACACTTTGAAAAGGTTTGATCAAGAAAGTGTGCTGTACTTTATCAAATGCTTTTTCAGCATCTATTGAGAGTATCATGTTTCCTCTTCTTTCTTTTACTAACGTATTGTATCACATTGATTGATTTGGGGATGTTGAACCCAACTTGCAGCCCTGGAAAAAATTCCACTTGGTCGTGGTGAATAATCCTTTTAATGTACTGTTGGATCCTATTGGCTAGTATTTTGGTGAGAATTTTTGCATCCTTGTTCATCAAGGATATTTGTCTGTAATTCTCTTTTTTGATGGGATCTTGCTCTGGTTTTGGGATCAAGGTAATGCTGGCCTCATAAAATGAGTTTAGCATTTTTCTTCCATTTCTATTTTTTTGGAACAGTTTCATGGAAGAGGTATTAATTCTTCTTTAAATGTTTGGTAGAATTCCCCAGGGAAGCCGTCCGGCCCTGGGCTCTTGTTTTTTGGGATATTTTTGATGACTGCTTCAATCTCCTTACTGGTTATGGGTCTGTTCAGTTTTCTATTTCTTTCTGCTTCTGTTTTGATAGTTTATGTGTCTCTAGGAATGCATCCATTTCTTCCAGATTGTCAAATTTGCTGGCATATATTTGCTTATAATATGTTCTTATAATTGTTTGTATTTCTTTGGTGTTGGTTGTGATCTCTCCTCTTTCATTCATGATTTTATTTATTTGGGTCCTTTCTCTTTTCTTTTTGATAAGTCTGGGCAGGGGTTTATCAAACTTATTAATTCTTTCAATGAACCAGCTCCTAGTTTCATTGATTTGTTCTATTGCTTTTTGGTTTCTATTTCATTGATTTCTGCTCTGATCTTTATTATTTCTCTTCTTCTACTGGGCTTAGGCTTTCTATGTTGTTTTTTCTCCAGCTCCTTCAAGTTTATGGTTCGGTTGTGTATTTGAGACCTTCCTTGTTTCTTGAGAAAGGCTTGTATCTCTATATATTTTCCTCTCAGGACTGCCTTTGCTGTGTCCCACAGATTTTGAACTGCTGTGTTTTCATTATCATGTGTTTCCTTGAATTTTTTTCAATTCTTCTTTAATTTCCTGGTTGACCCGTTCATTATTTATAAGGATGATGTTTAACCTCCATGTATTTGGGTTCTTTCCAAATTTCCTCTTGTGATTGAGTTCTAGCTTCAGAGCACTGTGGTCTGAAAATATGCAGGGGATGATCCCAAAATTTTGGTACTGGTTCAGACATGATTTGTGACCCAGGATGTGATCTATTCTGGAGAAAGTTCCATGTGCACCAGAGAAGAATGTGTATTCTGTTCCTTTGGGATGGAATGTTCTGAATGTATCTTTGATGTCCATCTGGTCCAGTGTGACATTCAAGGCCTTTATTTCCCTGTTGATCTTTTGTTTGGATAATCTGTCCATTTCAGTGAGGGGAGTGTTAAAGTCCCCTGCTATTACTGTATTATTGTCGATGTGTTTCTTTGATTTTGTTATTAATTGGTTTATATAGTTGGTTGCTCCCATGTTAGGGGCATAGATATTTAAAATTGTTAGGTCTTCTTGCTAGACAGGCCCTTTGAGTATGAGATAGTGTCCTTCCTCATCTCTTATTATAGTCTTTGGCTTAAAATCTAATTGATCTGATATAAGGATTGCCACCCCAGCTTTCTTCTGATGTCCATTAGCATGGTATATTGTTTTCCACCCCCTCACTTTAAATCTGGGGGTGTCTTCGGGTCTAAAATGAGTTTCTTGTAGACAGCATATTGATGGTTTTTGTTTTTTTTTTTATCCAATCTGGTATCCTGTGTCTTTCGATTGGGGCATATAGCCCATTAACATTCAGGGTAACTATTGAGATATATGAATTTAGTGCCATTGTATTGCCTGTAAGGTGACTGTTACTGTGTATTGTCTCTGTTCCTTTCTGATCTACTACTTTTAGCATCCCTCTTTGCTTAGAGGACCCCTTTCAATATTTCCTGTAGAGCTGGTTTGGTGTTTGCAAATTTTTTCAGTTTTTGTTTGTCCTGGAAGCTTTTTATCTCTCCTTCTATTTTCAATGATAGCCTAGCCGGATATAATATTCTTGGCTGAATGTTTTTCTTATTTAGTGCTCTGAATATGTCATGCCAGTTCTTTCTGGCCTGCCATGTCTTTGTGGATAAGTCTCCTGCCAATCTAATATTTTGACCATTGTATGTTACAGACATCTTGTCCCAAGCTGCTTTTAGGATTTTCTCTTTGTCACTAAGACCTGTAAGTTTTACTCTTAGATGATGGGGTGTGGACCTATTCTTATTGATTTTGACGGGTGTTCTCTGTGCCTCCTGGATTTTGATGCTTGTTCCCTTTGCCATATTAGGGAAATTCTCTACAACAAATTGCTCCTGTATACCTTCTGCTCCCCTCTCTCTTTCTTCATCTTCTGGAATCCCAATTATTCTAATGTTGTTTTATCTTATGGTATCACTTATCTCTCAAATTCTCCCCTAGTGGTCCAGTATTTGTCTCTCTTTTGCTCAGCTTCTTTATTCTCTGTCATTTGGTCTTCTTTATCACCAATTCTCTCTTCTGCCTCATTCATCCTAGCTGTAAGAGCCTCCATTTTTTATTGTACCTCATTGATAGCTTTTTTTATTTTGGCTTGTTTAGATTTTAGTTCTTTTATTTCCCCAGAATGGGCTTTTATTTCTCCAGAGAGGGTTTCTCTATTATTTTCCATGCCTTTTTCAAGCCCAGGTAACACCTTGAGAATCGTCATTCTGGACTCTATATCTGACATATTAACAATGTCTCTATTGATTAGGTCCCTAGCCTTTGGTACTGCCTCTTGTTCTTTTTTTTTTTTTTTTTTTTTTTTTTGGTGAGTTTTTCCACCTTGTCATTTTATCCAGATATGAATGTATGAAGGAGAGAATAAAATACTAAAAGGGTTTCAAAGATCACAGAAAAATGTGCACGAACCAAATCAGAAGGCACCCCAAATTGTGGGGAGAAGAAAAGGGGTAAAAAGAAGTTAAAAATTTAAAAAGAATAAAAAAATTAAAAAGTGTGTATATATATATATATATACATATATATACACACTTTTTTTATTCACCAGTCTATATATATATATATACACACATATATATATGTGTATATATATATTTTTTTTTCACCAGTCTAATATATATATTAGACTGGTCAATAGTACAGAGCCACCCACTTAATTTCGGGAGTATTTTGGTCTTTTAGAAGAAACTACCTCCCAAAATTTTGAAGAAAGAAACACACACACACACACACACACACACACACACACACACACATATATATATATACACACACACAGAAAAATAAGGGCAAACATGATGAAGGGATGGAATATGACTGTAAAGATGAAAATTTTTTAAAAATTCTAAAAAAAGAGTTGATAAAATAAATTGGTTGGGAAAAGAAGGAAAAAGAACGTGGAGAGAATTTGCTCAGGATGGAGACTAGAACAAAACCCTGTGCTAGATTTAGGGATTTTGACCTATTAGAAAATTTTGACCTATTAGAAGAAACTGTATCCCCAAATTTTTTAGAAGAAAAAATGCTACATGTATACAAAAAATGAAGTTAGATACAATGAAGGATAAAATATGCATATTATAATGAAGTTTCACAATGATTTTTTTAATGGAATGTATTAAGATGAACTAGCTAAAAAAACACTAAAAGAGAAATAGTTAAAATTAAGAAAAAATAATAAAAAAATAAAATTAAAAAATATTAATTAACTTTGCAAGAGTAAAGAATCATGGCAAGAAAGCCATGAGTTACATTCTTTGCTTTCTCCTCCTCTAGAATTCCTCTGTTCTCATTGATATATGAGCTTGTTCTTGGCTTGGTTTCTTGCTGATCTTCTCGGGGAGGGACCCGTTGTAGTGATTCTCAAGTGTCTTAGCCTGAGGTGGTATTGCACAGCCCTTGCCAGGGGCTGGGCTAAGTAATCTGCTTGGATTCTCTCTCTCTGGAGCTGTTGTTCCCTGAATGCTTTCTGTAGACTTCTGGAGAATGGAAATGAAAATGGTGGCCTCCCAATCTCCGGCCCAGAGGAGCCAAGAGCTTGGGGCCTCACTCCTCAGTGTGCCCTCAGAGGAACCCCCTCAATCACTCCCGTCTCCCTGGCCTACAGCTGTGCTCCAAGCTCACCTGGCCTGTGACTGAGTGTCTCTGTCTCTGGCACACAGCCCCGCCTGGAGTCTCCAAACCCAGCAGATCCCTGCCACTCTTCCAGGGGAGTCTCCCTGGACCTCCCACTTGTAGGGTCCCTGCTCACAGAGCAGTGAACTGACTGTTTCACAGATCACAGTTGAAGGTAACCCCGAGTTGAGAGCTCACTCCTCAGTTCTGTCTCTGTAGCCAGCTTCCCCAGTCTAATACCTGTGAGCTCTGTGATACTCAGACACCCCCAATCCTTCTCTGACCCTGCAGGACCTGAGACCACTCTTTCCCATGAGGGCTCCATCCCTGCTTAGCCTCTGGAGCGATGTCCCTCAGTGTAGCAGATTTTCAAAAGTTCTGATTTTTTGCTTCATTGCTCCACCATTTGCTGGGAGCCAGCCCCTCCCCCCGTGGTCTATCTTCCTATTGCTCTGGATTCACTTCTCTGCAGGTTCTACCTTTTAGAAAGTGGTTGATTTTCTGTTTCTAGAATTGCTGCTCTTCTTCTCTTTGATATCCTCTTGGATTTGTAGGTGTTTGGAATGGTTTGATAAACTATCTAGCTAATATACTGCTACCTGATGTCATCTCAGCCTGCTACTCCTCCACCATCTTGACTCCTCTCAGTTTTTGGAAGGAGATAGTCTCTCATTTCACTTACCATAGAGTAACACGTCTTGGAAATAATGTGGGAAATAAATTTGCTCCAGTGTGAAACATCTTGTAACAGATCAAGGATCAGATGATGCTATCATCGTCTAGACAGGACATTCATCTTTGACTCCGAGGTGGCTGCTACTGCTCCTGTCATCACATATGGATGCCACCTGCAACCCCTTTTTCAGTCTGGAACCATGCTGCTGATGGAACCAGCTGGCTTTCCCCGCCCTCCAGCCCTGAAGTTTCCCCAGAGCCTGAGGGGATGGGCACGTGCACCAGAGGTTGCCCCAAGGGACTTCTTTAAGTAGAAAAGAAATGTCCATAATTACAAGTAAGGAAATTCTGAATAAAAAAATGTAAAATATGACAGCATATATATAAAACATGGAGGAAGTAAAAAGAAAAACATTTTCAAATGTGTTTGAACTGACATCAAATTATAGGATATAGGCTGCTGTATATGTAGGATGTTAGGATGTTATATATGAATCTCATGTTAATGGCAATCCCAAAACCTATAATAGATACACAAAAGAAATAGAAAGCCAAACGTAACATTAAAGAAGCTCATCAATCACAAAGAGAGCAAAGAAGAAGAAAGGAACAGAGAACAACAACAACAAAAAACCCAGAAAACAAATAACAAGTGTTAGTAAGTATATACCTATTCATAATTATTTTAAATGCAGATGGCCTAAATGCTCTGATCAAAAGATATAGGGTTTCAGGATGGATTAAAACAAAACAAAACAAAACAAAACAAGACCCTTCTATATGCTGCTTATAAGAAACTCACATCAGACCTAAAGACACATACAGCCTGAAAGCAGAGGGATGGAGATGCATTTATTTACCATGCAAATGGAAGTGGAAAAAAAAGCCAAGGTAGGAATACTCATATCAGGCAAAATAAACTTTAAAAAGGGATTAATCCAGAAGCAGATATAATAGTTGTAAATATCTATGAGCCTTACACTAAGCACCTAAAATATATGAAGCAAATATTAATGGACATAAAGAGAGAAACTGATGGTAATACAATAATAGAAGAGGACTAAAATCTAATATTCCTCCTGAACATAGATGAAAAAATACTCAACAAAATGTTAGCAAAATGTATTCAGCAAGATCATTTACCATAATCATGTAAAATTTATTCTGGAGATGTAATAATGGTTCAATATTCCCAAATCAATCAGTGATACACCACAATGAAATGAAAAATAGAAATCATATGATCATCTCAATGGATGAAGAAAAAACATTTGACACAATCAACGTCCATTCATGATAGAAACTCTCAACAAAGTGGGTTTAGAGGGAACACACCTCAACATAATAAAGACCATATGTGAAAAACCCATAGCTAACATCAGACTCAACAGTGAAAAATTGAGAGATTTTCCTCTAAAACCCAAAACAAGACAAGATGTCCATTCTCACCGCTCTTATTTATCAAATTCCTTGGCATCCTAACTACAGCAATCAGACAAGAAAAAGAAAGAAGAGGCATGTGCATTGATAAAGAAATTCACTGTTACTGTTTGCTGATGTCATGATACTATACTGGAAAATCTTAAAGATGCTATCAGAAAACTACTAGGAGTAATAAATGAATTCATTAAAGTCACAGGATGTGAATTAATACCCAGAAATTTGTATTGTTTCTTTTTTTAAAATTTTTTATTTCTTTTCAGCGTAACAGTATTCATTGTTTTTGCACCACACCCAGTGGTGCTCCATGCAATCCATGCCCTCCCTAATACCCACAACCTGGTTCCCCCAACCTCCCACTCCCCGCTCCTTCAAAACCCTCAGATTGTTATTCAGAGTCCATAGTCTCTCATGGTTCACCTCCCCTTCCAATTTCCCTCAACTCCCTTCTCCTCTCCATCTCCCCTTGTCCTCCATGCTATTTGTTATGCTCCACAAATAAGTGAAACTATATGATAATTGACTCTCTCTGCTTGACTTATTTCACTCAGCATAATCTCTTCCAGTCCCGTCCATGTTGCTACAAAAGTTGGGTATTCATCCTTTCTGATGGAGGCATAATACTCCATCGTGTATAGGGGCCACATTTTCCTTATCCATTCTTCCCTTGAAGGGCATCTTGGTTCTTTCCACAGTTTGGCGACTGTGGCCATTGCTGCTATGAGCATTGGGGTACAGATGGTCCTTCTTTTCACTTCATCTGTATCTTTGGGGTAAATACCCAGTAGTACAATTGTAGGGTCATAGGGAAGCTCTATTTTTAATTTCTTGAGGAGTCTCCACACTGTTCTCCAAAGTGGCTGCACCAACTTGCATTCCCACCAACAGTGGAAGAGGGTTCCCCTTTCTCCACATCCTCTCCAACACATGTTGTTTCCTGTCTTGCTAATTTTGGGCATTCTAACTGGTGTAAGGTGATATCTCAATGTGGTTTTAATTTGAATCTCCCTGATGGCTAGTGATGATGAACATTTTTTCATGTGTCTGATAGCCATTTGTATGTCTTCATTGGAGAAGTGTCTGTTCATATCTTCTGCCCATTTTTTATATGATTACCTGTATACAATAACAGTGTAGCAGACAGAGAAATTAAGAAAACAACCCATTTATAATAGCACCAGAAGTAATAAAATCCCTAGGAATAAATTTAGCCAAAGAGGTAAAACAAACAAACAAACAAACAAACCTATACCCTGAGAACTAAAACACTGAAGAAAACTAAAACATGGATTGGAAGAATTAATATTGAAATGTTCATACTGTCAAAAGCAATCCACAGATTCAGTGTAATCCGTATCGCAATGCCAATGGCATTTTTCACAAAACTAGAACAAATTCTAAAATTTATATGGAATCACAGAAGACCACAAATACCCAAAGCAATCTTGAGAAAGAAAAACAAAGCTAGAGGTATTACAATTCCAGATTTCAAGATATACTACAAATTTGTAGTAATCAAACCAGTATCATCCTAGCACAAAAAGAGACACATAGAGCAGTAGGATAGAATATAGACCCTAGAAATAAAGACATGCTTATATGGTCAATTAATATATGATTAAAGAAGTCCAGAATCTACAATGAGGAAAAGACAGTCTCATCAATAAATGGTGCTGGGATAACTGGGATAAGCTCCATGTAAAAGAATGAAACTGTACTACTTTCTAACACCCTACACGAAAGTAAACTCAAAATAGATCAAAGACCTACATGTGAGTCCTGAAATTATAAAAATCCTGGAAGAGAACACAGGTAATAAGTTCTCTGGCATAGGCTATAGCAACACTTTTCTAGATATGTCTCCTAAAGCAAGAGAAACAAAAGCAAAAATAAGCTATTTGGACTACATCAAAATTAAAAACTTTCGCACATTGAAGGAAATCATCAGCAAAACAAACAAAAGCAGCCTACTAAATAGGAGAAGATATTTGCAAACGATAGATCCCATAAGGGGTTAATATCCAAAATACATAAGGAACATATATAACTCAACGCCCCCCACAAAAAAAAAAGAAATAAAAAGAAAGAAACCCCAAGTAATCTAATTTAAAAATGGGCAGAGGGCCTGAATAGATATTTTTCCAAAGAAGAGATACAGATGGCCAATATGCACATGAAAAGATGTTCAATATCACTGATCAGGGAAATGCAGGTCAAAACCAGAAAAAGATAATACCTTACACTTGTCAGAATGGCTAAAATAAAGAAGACAAGAAATAACAAGTGTTGGTGAGGATGTGGAGGAAAGGAAGTCCTGTGCATTCTTGGTGGGAATGTAAATTTGTATAGCCATTGCAAAAAACAGCATATAGTTTCTTCAAAATTTAAACTCAGAAATTTGATATAAGAATTTCACTACTGGGCATTTACCTATAGAAAATCATAACACTAATTTGAAGAGATATGTACACCCCTATGTTTATTGCAGCATTATTTGCAATAACCCAGATATAGAAATAACACAAGTGCCAATTGGTATGCAACAGAGAAGGAAAATACAGCATACATGTATAGTAGAATATTATGCAGCTATAAAAATGGATGAGATTGTGTCATTTGTGACCATGGTTGGACCAGAGGAAAAAATACCAAGTGAAATAAGTCAGAGTGAGAAAGACAAATACTAAATGGTTTTACTCATATGTGGAATCTAAAAAATTAGTGAATAAACAAACAAAAGGTAAAAACCTGACCTATAAATAAAGAACAAATGGATGGTTGCCAGAAGGGAGAGCAGTAGAGAGATGGGGAAAATGGGTGAAGGAGAGTGGAAGTTACAGGCTTCTAGCTATGGAATGAATACACATGAATAAAGAGTACAACAAGGAATATAGTGAATGATATTGTAATAGCATTGTATGGTGATAGATGGTAATTACACTTATGGTGATCATAGTACAATGTATAAACTTGTCAAATCACTATGTTGTACACTTGACACTAATGTACCATTGTATGTAAGCTATACTAAAAAAAAAATTAAGTTAAAAAAAAGACTATTGCTTTATGAAGTACTTCCATTCTTTCTTTTTCCCGCCATGGGTTGTAATAAGTAGGTCTTAAGCATTTATTCATTCATTTAACAAACACTGAGTGGCTAATATGATTCAGGCTCCATGTAAGTCCCAATTGGCAACATATGGTTTCTGCTATCTGAGTGTAATCAGTATAGATGGAATACCAATGCCTAAGAAAATGTAACTGATTTACTAAATAGTGTGAATTCAATGAGGTACAAACATGAAAGAGCTTTACTTTTCCCCAAATAACTGCCTTCAACTATGTGTTGTTGAGTTTCCATTTCTGTTCTGTTATGACATCTTGTGTATATCCTATATATTTCTATTTTCCATCTATTAAAGTGCAGTCTACCTTCCAGAATGGCTAAGGAAAACAAACAAACAAACAACAACAACAACAAAACCCCCGATAATGCCAAGTGTTGGTAGGGATGTAGAGGAACTGGAATGCATCTACATTTCTAGTATGAGTGTAAGTTGGTGTACCCATTTTGGAAATCTTTCAGCAGTAACTATTAATTTGAATATCTGTTATCCTATGACTCAGCAGTTCTATTGCTAGGTATATACACAGGAGAAAAGTGAACATATGTTTACCAAAATGTATATGCTAGATTGTTCATAATAACTCTATACATAATAATCAAAACCTGAAAATTTCTCAAATATCCATTAATAGTAGAATGTATAAATAAATTTTGGTACATTCACAAAATAAAATACTACTGTAATTAAAGTACATGAAAAAATGGTGTTTTCCCAGCACCATTTGTTGAGGAGACTAGTCTTTCTTCACTGGACGTTCTTGGCTCCTTTGTCAAATGCTAGTTGGTAGTATTAATGTAGTATAGGTGGATGTTCAATTCTGGGATCTGTAGTGTGTTCCATTGGTTTATGTGTCTATTTTTATGCCAGTACCATACAGTTTTAATTACTATAGCTTTGTAGTATAGCTTGGAATCAGGAAGTGTGATGCCTCTGGCTTTGTTTTTTCTCAGCATTGCTTTGACTATTCTGTCTTATGTGGTTTGATACAAATTTTAGGAAATTTAATATTTTTATTTTTGTGAAGAATGTCATTGGAATTTTGATAAAGTTTATGGTTAATAACCAAAATACTTAAATAACTCATACAACTCAGTGAGAACAACCAACAATAACAACAAAGAAAGCAATGTGATTAAACAATGGGCAGAGGAAATAAATAGACATTTTTTCCAAAGTAGACATTCAAATGGCCAGTGATGTGTGAAAAGGAGCTGAATATCCTTACTGACCAGGGAAATGTAGATCAAAACAACTATATTAACTTATACCCTTAGAATGGCTATCATCAAGAAGACAAGAGATATCTAATATTGGCAAGGATGTGGAGGAAAGGAAATTCTTGTATAGTGTAGGTGGGAATGTAAATTAGTTCAGTTACCAAGGAAAACAACAGGAAGGTTCCTCAAAAGAGTAAAAATAGAACTACCTTATGATCCAGCAATTCCTCTTCTGGGAATATACCCAAAAGAAATGAAAACAGGATATTGAGGAGACACATGTACTTTCATGTTTATTGCAGCATTATCTACAACAAACAAGATATGTAAACAATATAAGTTTTCATAATGGATGAATTATAAATAATATGTTGTAAATACATGTACAGTGGAATATTATTCAGCTATGAAAAGAAGTGAAATTTTTCCATTTGTGACAACATGGATGGGTTTTAAGGACATTATATTAAGTGAGATAAATGAGACAGAGAAAGACAAAAACTGTATTATATCAGTTATATGTGGAATCTACAAAAGTCTATCTTGTAAAAAAAACAGTCAAGTATTGGTAAAAAGGGACTGTTGGGTAGGAGAATAGGTGAGATGTTTTTAAGAGCACAAACTTGCAACAGTAATAGATAAATAAGTCCTGGAGATCTAATGTACAATATAGTGAACATAGACAACATTATTGCATTATAGTCATCAAGGTTGCTATGAGAATAGATCTTAATAATTCCCATCACAAAACAAATGATAATTATATGACATGATAGAGAAGCTAATTATCACTACAGTGGCAATCATACATATATGAATGTATCAAGTAAACATATTGTATACCTTAAATTTGTAGAATGTTGTTTGTCAAATATATTTCAATTAAAAAATCACAAATATCATTAAAAAAATGAAGCCTAAGTGTTCATCAATAGATGAATGGATAAGGAAGGTATTTAGGAGAGCACTTGTTCTAATGAGCACCAGCTGCTATATGCAAGTGGTGAATCACTAAATTTTACACTTGAAACAAATATTGCATGGTATGTTAACTAGTTGGAATTTCAATGAAAACTTGAGGGAAAAAAGGGGAAGAAATTGTATGAATATAGAATGGAATATTATGCAGCCACAAAATGATATCCCGCCATTTATGACAATGTAGATAGACCTAAAGTGTATTATACTAAATAAATCAAACTGAAAAAGAGAAATATATTATTTCACTCATATATGGAATCTAAAAAACAAAATAAATTAAAAAACAAAAAGCAGAATTAGACCTATAAATACAGAGAACAAACTGATAGTAGCTGGAGGTGTGGAGGGGGGATGGGAAAAATGGGTGAGGAGAGTGAGAGTTACAAGCTTCTAGTTATGGAATGAATAAGTCACAGAAATAAAAGGTATAGCATTGGGAATACAGTCGATGATATTTTAATAGCAATATATGGTGACAAATAGTAGTTACACTTGTGGTGAGCATAGTGTAATGTATACAGATGTTGAATTACTGTGTTGTACACCTGAAACTGTTGTAATATTGCGTGTCAACTATACTCAAATAAAAAAATTAAATGGAGAAAGGGGAACCCTCTTACACTATTTGGGAATGCAAGCTGGGGCAGCCACTTTAGAAAACAGTGTGGAGATTCCTTAAGAAATTAAAAATAGAGCTACCCTATGACCCTGCAATTGCACTACTGGGTATTTAGCCCAAAGATACAGATGTAGTGAAAAGAAGGGCCATACGTACCTCAATGTTCATAGCATCAATGGCCACAATAGCCAAACTGTGGAAAGTGCCAAGATGCCTTTAACGGATGAATGGATAAAGAAGATATGGCCCATATGTACAATGGAATATTACACCTCCCTCAGAAAGGACCAGTATATCTATAGATACCAGATGGACTGATCTTTTCTTCACAACATAATTGCTTGTTTATTGAAGCAATAAACACCATGAGGGCCCTAGTTTTAGTCAGGCATATTAACTTATTACTAAATGACTGATACATTGAATCACTGCTGCTTTTTTTTTGTTCCCAACTCTAACATTTCACACTATTTTAAAAACAGAAAGCTATACATCATTATAGTGTTTGTCTTTGTATTTCTAGCTAGAGTTTGCCTATATACACACATTCTAAAAGGTAGCTTGATGCACTGATATAGAGTTCTTTATAAGGTATATAATATAAACATTTCTTTTCAAATGGAATGCAATTTTATTTTGTGTCATATAAACTTGCTTCTTACCAATTACATAGTCCATCTTGAAGAGTTATACCTTCTATAAAGTTATATTAACCAGTTTTGACCATCAGGTTAGCACATAATGTCTTTAAGTCAGTGTGTTGCAAGCAATAGTCTCCATATTTGGTGTCCCTCTCCTTTTCTTCCATTTTTTCACACTCCAGCCTGAGTAATATTTTTAAAAAGGTAAAACTGATCTTGTTGTACCCCTTCTTATAACCTCTTTTTTATAGATTTTTTTTATTTATTTGTCAGAAAGAGAGAGAGAGAGCACACAAACAAGTGGAGACAGAGAGAGAAGCAGGCTCCCTGCAGAGCAAGGAGCCTGATGCGGGACTTGATTCCAGGACCCTGGGATCATGACCTAAGCCAAAGGCAGTGGCTTAACCAACTGAGCCACCCAGGCATCCCACCCCTTCTTATAACCTCTTAATGATTTCCCCTTATAACCCACTTTCTATCTAAATGTGTACCTACAATTTACATGACTGTGTAATCTGCCTCCTAACCAACTCTCCAATCTCCTCCACTTCTAGTCTACACTTTGCATACCACACTACAGTCACATTGGCTTTTTTTTTTCTTCTTGTCTTGCTATAAGCTTCTTCCCATCTCAGAGACTTTATAGTTGCTGTTTCCTCTGTCAGAAACAACCTTAGTACTTCCTCCAAATGTTTCACAAGGCTGGTTCCTCCTTACCACTTAGATCTCAGACAAATGTTACCTCTTTAGATAGATTTCCCCCCAAAGTAGAGTAGACCCCAGTCACACTGTTCAATTAGTTATTCTTCTTCACAGTACAGCATTGTCTATCTCTTATTACTAGAATGTAATCTTTATGAGGGTGGGGTCTTGGTCATATTACATGAACCCCAGAATATAACACAATGCCTGCCACATAACTTGTGGCCAGTAAATACCTGTTGAATAAATGAATTAATAAATAGAATATTAGCAAGGGAAGGAATTGTGATTTTTTAAAATTGAGGTTAAATTTATATATAAAAACATTAAACTTCAAGTATACATTATAATTTGACATCTGTATGCATTATAAAGTTATCATCATCAAAAGTCTAGTTACTATTCATTACCATACAGTTGATCCCCTACACCCATTTCAATTCCCATAACCACCTTGACCTCTGATAACCATCAATCTGTTGTCTGTATCTATGAGTTTGTTTTCATATTGTTTTGTTTTCTTACTTTTAGAGTCCAGATATGAGTAAAATTATATTTGTTTTACTCTAATTTACTTTCCTTTGCATAATACACTTGAGGTCCATCCAAGTTGTTGCAAACGGCAAGACTACATTCTTCTTTTTGGCTGAGTAGTATTCCATTGTACACTACATCCTACTTATTTATTCATCCATTAATGGACACTTGAATTGCTTCTATTATTTGGTTATTGTAGATAATGTTGCAGTGAACATTTGATCCAGCTATTCAACTTCTGGGTATTTCTCTAAGGAATATTAAAATCCTAACTCATGAAGATCTATAGGCTCCCCTACATTCACTGTAGCATTATTTATAATAATTTTATATATTTATTTATAAAAGCACTTCTGATTTTGAGGTTATCACATTCAATGTGCATTTAGAAGTAAAGAAATTAAGGTTTACAGAGGTAATGTGACTCAGTCAAGGAAATACAGTAAATTAATGGCAGAACTGGGACCAGAACTAGATCTTGTTACAATCAGTTTAGTGATTTTTTACACTAAGAACTTAGAATTTATTAAACTATTATAAGTGACTTCTTTAACAGAAGTCCTTATGTTCAAAAGATCCTATTTGGAGAGAGTTATGTTTAACCCAAACGCAAGCCATTTCAATAACATAACATTTGTCTTCTAGTACCTGCATGAAAACGTTTCTGTAAATACCTTTAAATAATGACACCAACTGTGCCAAACAATTACATCATTCCTGTGGTTCCACCTCTTTTTGATGTTATATCACATTAGTTTTTAATACAAATATTAAAACCAGACATATATAGGTTTGAATACCAGTTCTACTAATTAAAACTGTGTGGTCTTATTTTTCCCTTGTCTTTGTTGGTTTTTCATTAAGTAAATTGTAAGCTGCTTATCCAATACATTTTTAACAACTATATTGAGATATAATTCATATGCCATAAACTTTGCACATTTAAAATTTAGGTTGAATGGCATTTAGTAATTCTCAGGGCTGTGCAGCCACAACACAATGCAGTTTAATAACATTTTTATCAACCAAAATAAACAACATACAAGTTAGCAGTCACTCCCCCATTCCATTCTACCCATCGCATCTATCTTTAGCAACCACTAATTATTTTCTGTATCTATATATTTGTCTATTCTGAACATTTAATATTAATGGAATCATAATATGTGGTCCTTTGTGGCTGGGTTCTTTCCCTTACTATTATGTTCTTGAGATTCATCCACATTGTAGCATGCAGTAGTACTTCATTCCCTTTAATAGCGAATGATATTGCATGTATATGCCACCATTTATTTATCCATTCGGCAGCTGACAAACACTTAGGTTTTTAATACTTTTTGGCAATTATGGATAATGCTGCTCTGAACATTTGTGTACAGATTTTTGCATTAATATCTGTTTTTAACTCTCTTGGGTATATATTCAGGAGTGGAATTGCAGGGTTATTGTATTTGTTGACCCTTCAAAGAACCAACTTTTAGTTTTGTTTTTCTCTCCTGTGATTTCTTTTTGTCCTGTTGGTTATTTAGGACTCTTTTTTTTTTCCAAATTTCATGTATTTTGTGAATTTCCCAAGTTTCATTTTATTATGACTTCTAATTTCGTTCTCTTGTGATTGGAGAAGATATTATGTGTTATTTCAACCCTTATCAATATATTGAGACTTCTTTTATGGTCTGTTACCATATCATCTTTCTTGGAACATATTCCATGTATACCTGAGAAGAATGTGTATTCTGTAGTTGTTGGGTAAAGTCTTCTATAGGTGTCTGTTTAGTTTACTTGTTTTATAGTGTTGTTCAAATCTTTTCTTTCCTTGTTGATGACCTGCCCATTTGTTCTATACATTTTTGAAAGTGGCATATTTAATTCTCCAACTATTATTGTTGAATAGACCATTTCTCCCTTCAATCATGTCAGTTTTGGCCTCATGTATTTAGAGATATAGTGTCCTATACATTTATGCTTATAGTTTCTATGTCTTCTTGATGGATTGACTCATCTATCATCTGGAGATGTCCTTCTTTGTCTCCAGTAACAATTTTTGTCTCAAAGTCTATTATGTCTTATAGAAGTATATTATAACCACTCAGCTTTCTCTTCATTATTTACATAATATATCATTTCTTTTTTTTTTTTTACTTTTATTCTATTTGTGTTTTGAATCTAAGTCAGTCTCATGTAGACAGCATGTAATTGGATTTTTAAAATTGATTCTGCAAGTCTTCTTTTGGTTGGAGTGTTTAATCTGCTTACATTCAATATACTTACTCCTACAAGAGGTTGCATGTCTGCTGTTTTGCTATTCATTTTCCATATGATATATTTTTCTATATTTCTTCATTATTGATAGCTTCTTCATAAAGTAGATATTTTGTAATGTACCATTTTAAGTACTGTCATTTCTTTTAGTACTTTTTAAAAAGTTATTTTCTCTGTTATTGCTCTGTGTATTAAAAATATCATCTTTCCATATAACAATCTAGTTTGGATTAAAAAAACTTAATTTCAGTTGTATATAACTTATATCTCTCTATTCTCTATACTCTCCTCTTTGCTGAAATTATCATAAAATTATATCTTTATACGGTGTATACTTATCTAGGTTTATAATTATTGCTTTATGTATGTGTCTTTTAAATCAGATAGGAGGAAAAAGTTAAAAGTATATTTATGCCATCATTTATATTTACCTATGTAGTTACTTTTATCAGTGATTTTTATTTCTTCATGTGGATATGAATTACTGTTCAGGGTCCTTTCATTTCAGTTGTCAGGACTCCATAGTGTCTGATGAGAAATCATTTATTAATCTTATTGAAGTTCCCTTGCACATGAGAAGTGCTTTCTTCTTGTAGCTTTTAAGTTTGTTTCATTGTATTTGGTTTTTAACAGTTTAATTACGATTTGTGCAAATGGGGGTCTCTTTGCATTTATACTACTTGGAATTTGTTGAGCTTCTTGAATGTGTTGGTTAATTTATTTTTGTAAAATTTGGGAAAATTTCAGTCATTATTTCTTTATAATATTCTTTCTTCATTTTTCTTTCTTCCCTCTCCTTCTGGGATACCAATCATGTATATGTTGGTATGCTTGATGCTGTTCCACAGATCTTTGAGACTACATTTTTCCTCATTTTTTTTTCATTCTCAGACTGTGTAATCTCAATGGATCTATCTTCAGTTTCTCTTATTCTTTCATCTGCCTGCTTAAATATGTTATTGAGCATTTTTAGTAAATTTTTCACTTTATTTTTTTCAATATTTTATTTATTTACTTCTGAGAGAGAGAGTGCATGAGCAGGGGGAGTGGCAGGCAGAGGGAAAAGCAGGATCCCCACTGAGCAATGTAGGAGTCAATCCCAGGACCCTGGGATCATGACCTGAGCCAAAATCAAGAGCTGGACTCAACCAATTGAGCCACCCAGGTGCCTCAAAATACTTTTACCTGATTGTTAATGTTTACTATGGCATCAAACCTTTTTTAAACATTAAACACTTGCTGGGTGCAAAAGTCTTTTGCACCTAAAGCTAAATAAAAAACATATGCCTCCCTCCCCAAATCTCAAAGTGGAGTGAGAGAAAATAGAGAAAGAGGTAGAAAGATATTAAATTACTTACAATAGAAACTTGTGTTGCATAATGAGATATGATATAGACCCAGTATGGTACCAGGCTACCTCATGGTTCTACTTATAATACTGTGAAGGTGAAGGGTCTGTTCCAGGTGCATGATGTTTTCCTAATGAACCCTCCCCAGCCTTTCAGACACAGAGACTGGTAGTTGATGAGGAGCCTGCTTTTAAAGTTCTGACCCAGGCAGAGGGTGTTCACTGTAAATGGATATCACTCAGACACTCAGAGGTAGGCAGCCAGTCTGTGGAGATGAATTTTTGTCTTCCCCACAACTCTTACTAAAACACTGCACTTAGAAGTAATAAGTCTCCTCTGGGAAGGAGCTACTTATCATCTCCTGGACAACACCATTGGGAAATTATTGCAAAATAATTATTGTTTGTTAGTGTTAAGGGAAAATCCCCAAATCTATGGATAATCAAGGTGTGATCATTAATACCAAGAAATTTGCTGAAAAGTTTTTTCCAGTTTTTTTTAGTAAGGTTATTAACCTCATAAAGTGAGATGGGGATCAAAATATTGTCTGGAGTGTCTCCTCTCTCTAGGAGGTAAGAGGCAAGTCAAAAATCAAAGAGGATTTCATCTTCTATCCCACTCATATTTGTTTGGAAAGGAGGTAGTTAAGTTACAACATCAAGAAAGTGGCAGTTATAAAGCTTGCCTTCTATTGCATGCTTTTGCAGCAGCAATTACCTTGGCTACAAATCTCATTTACAGAACTCTTTGAAAGTGCTATCTGAAAGACAGCAGAATACACTGGAAATCAATGGAGGGTGATTTCATTCCCAAGTTGAAGTTACTATTTAATAGCCAGGTAAAAAACACACACATGCATACCCCAACTTCTTTCTTACTCTTAATAGATTCCTCAGTAGAAATTATGAGGCTCAACTTTCACAAATTCAATTACTCCTCAAAAAACATGAATTATGAAAACTCTACCAATTGAAATGCAACAGTATCCTAGTTTTCAGAAGAAAAATACACAGGAGCTGCTGAAAATGATCCTAATCATTATGCTAATAAGTAACAGCCCAGTACGTAGTCTGCAAAGCATGCCAGCACCTACCTCTCTGCACCTACCATTATGTGATATTTTCTTTCCCAATTTATAGCATCCTAGCAACCATCATGCATATTAGTACTAATGGATCTAAAAATGATGCACTGGAATCTGTCCCTAAGAGCTTCATGTTCCTGGAGGGATACTTTCTCCCTTGGAGGGTACATCAATAGCTAAATAGATGTGTGGGGATCAGTGTCATTTTGTTTGCTCCTGTGGAGTCAGAGGGCCTATAATCCAGGTTTAATCTAAATAGATGGCAGTGCTGCCATGAGATTCTAATTCCACATGGATATTCAATAGCATAGCAGAGGAGTCTGGGGATATTGTCTGTTGGAGATGACCTTAGGTCCAGCAAAAGTGTTACTAACAATGGCCCTAAATTTCCACTTTATTTACTATTCATGAGTTTGAGTTAAGACAGGAAGGACACAATCAAAATTTAAACATGAAAATGTTTAAACAATCCTGTAATCCAGGATTGGTAAGGATTTAAGTCATTCTTATTTTACTGTGAATTAGATTAGCTATCAGCTCCATTAGGGCCCTCTGATAGAGGTTGGATTTTTTTTTTACATTTTATTTTTAAAATTATTATTATTTTTTATTATGTTATGTTAGTCACCATACAGTACGTCATTAGTTTTTGATGTAGTGTTCCAAGATTTATTGTTTATGTATAACACCCAGTGCTCCATGCCATATGCATCACCAGGCCAACACATCCCCTACACCCTCCCTTCTAAAACCCTCAGTTTGTTCCTAGGAATCCACAGTCTCTCATGGTTCATATCCCCCTCTGATTCCCCCGCCCCAGTTCATTTTTCCCTTCCTTCTCCTAATGTCTTTCATGCTATTCCTTGTATTTCACAAGTAAGTGAAACCATGTGATAGTTAACTTTCTCTGCTTGACTTATTTCACTTAGCATAATCTCCTCCAGTCTGTTCCATGTTGATATAGAAAAGAAAATATTTAAAACTAGGGATAGAGCCCAATATCTGGAGAAAAGCCAAATGAGAAAAAGCTAGACAAAAGTTCTCTTACTCTTGATTTTGGCGCAGTACTCTAGAATAAGTGATCAGATGTTATCAGAGACTTTTCCAGATAAGACTTGGATGATGAGCTATTCTTTACTTCAAAGGAGTAGCGAGTCTGGTGTAAAGTTGATTGGTGTATTAGTTTCACAGTGTTGTCAAGGGAGAGCTTTTATAGCTAAGTAAGATAGTTCTGAGTGATTGAGGGGTCTTTCCATTCTGAGCTCTCCCGACTTCATAATCCCTTTATTTCAGTTATAACATACATTCCCTCATCACTGTTCCATGATCCTGAATTCTGATCCTCCTCTCTGACTATAATCTCTTGTGCTTCTATGGCTCTTTACCCCTACTTACCTATGGAATGTTCTTTTATTATTCCCATCATCACCTTCAAACCCTTAAGTAACTCCAGGTCTCCCAGTCCTCTACCTCCCACCGTGGTTTGCCTTCATACTTACCTGGGCTCTGTTCTCACTATTTTGAGGATGTGCTCACTAATATCCCAGGACTCCTTAGCCCATTAATAATCTGTCAAAGTTGTTGCCTTGTCAACCCAAAGCCTGGATAACCTCTACCAATTTCTTTTTTGCTTCTGAGGTGTTGAGTATTTCTAAGGAAAGTTACAAAATCATAACAATATTATCCCCTATAACCATGGTAGGTAATTTCAGCTGGACCTTCTTGGCTACTCATCTACACTTCTTTTCATGACTTGATGATTCCCTTTACTACTTATTCATTCTTTTGACAAATGTTTATTAGGCAATTATTATATTTTATATGTAGCCCAAACACTGAGGATACAATAATGCTCAGGACTAAAAAGAAATCTTCCCTCATAGAGTTTATCATTTAATGAAGAAATGTGGAAAATAAGCATTTTTAAAGCAATTTCTTTTTTTTTTTCTAGTTTTTATTTTATTTATTTTTTATTATGTTATGTTAGTCACCATAGAGTACATCATTAGTTTTTGATGTAGTGTTTCAAGATTCGTTGTTTATGTATAAAAGCAAGTTCTGTGCAGAAGGATAAATGTAAGACTACCAGAGACAAGAACAATCTCAGGGTATTCAAAGGACAGAAAGTAAGTTGGTGTAGGTGGACTTCAAAGAGAAGAAAGAATGATAGGATGTAAGGTCGCAGAGGTAGGCAAGAGACCATGTGAAAGACTTAGGTTTTTATTCCACCTTCTTTTTAAAATTATTTATTTGAGAGGGATACAGGTAGAATATAAGCAGGGGGAGGGTCAGAGGGATAAGCAGATTCTCCACTGAGCGGGGAGGGATCCCAACATGGAGCTGGATCCTAGGACCCCAAAATGATGACTTGAGCTGAAGGCAGATGCTTAACTGACTGAGCCACCAAGATACCCTGGTTTTATTACATTTTCAGTGGAAAGCCATTGGAGAGTTCTAAGTCCTGTATTTATGTTTATGCTTTGAAAGGATGACTCTAGTGGCTGTGTGGTGGATGTAAGAGGAAAATGTTTAAACAAAGATACCAGTTAGGGGGCTGATAAAAGATTCTGGCATAGGGTGATATTGGCTTGGACTAAGGTTGTGGCAGTAAAGATGGTGAAAAGTGTTTGGATTTCATTGCAGAAGTCAAACGCTGAAAGACATGCCCAGGGTCTAATGAAATGATAGCGGTTACCTTTACAAATCATATTTAATTAGTCATTTTACTTAGTCTGAAGAATAGAATGTATATTTTCTTTTCTACCCACCCCTCCCCATTTTGGTTACAGTCCTGGTACAATTGTAGAAAAAAAAATGCTTTCCTTCTCTCTCTCTCTTTTTTTCTCTTTTCTCTTTGAGTGCCTTCTTATCCCTTTCCTGAACTTGCTCTCCAATGCCAAGTATATATTTCTTGCTCCTTTTTTGCCATCATCCAAACTACCTAAGTCTTACTACTTCTGGCCACAGAGAAAATCTCAGTAACCATAAAAAGCTGTAAGTAAAGAGGCTATTGAGCAGAATTGGTGACTATGAGCATCTCTAAAATCACTCACAGCAAAACACATAGGATTGATCTCAGTGTCTACTACTGAGCAAAGTTTCCAAGAAAGTATTTTTAACTATTCTATGGTCAGACATAGAAATACCAGACTTCTTGGGCAAAAAATGGGTTTTCAAAGAAGCCAGCAGATCTCATCATGTTATTTTATATTTGCTAAGCACTGAAAAGATTTGTAAGGAAATAGAAAATTGATCCTGATCTGTGCTTTTACTCTGAACTTATACCACCTCTTATTTAGCAAGCTCAAAGCAGTGTCAGTGTTAATATATATTACCTTACTAATCTTGACATCCCAGGTGTGAGGCCACATCAGTAGTCAGATTTCTCATTTTCCAGTTCAATCAATCAACACAGATATTTTTAAAAGCATATGCTAGTTTGAGCATCCACGGGCTAGGTTTTGGCCTAATATACAGATGTGTGTGATCCATGATTCCTGTATCAGAGATACAAATTGAATGTATAAGAAACAATTCAAGAGCAAAGCAGCAATTGATCATGTGCTAACCTGTATCATATAGATTTTAATTTTAGCATGAATTTTGAAATAGAGGCATCAATTTTCATTTAATGTTAAACTTTAGACTGTTAGACCTGGGATGGAACTCAGGGTCTTGTCTGCTCATTTCATAAGGGATCCAGGATCTGAGATCCAGACAGATAAAGTAAATGAGTCATGATCACAGCAAAGTCAGTAGTAGAGTTAGGGCAGGACCCCAGGTGGTCTCTGAATTCCAGCCCAGTGTTGTTTACATTCCAAGAAACTTTCCCAACCATCATGTTCTTAGTATGGTTCTTTGTTGCTGCATGTTATTGGCCATTTGACTATGATTCTATTAATTTAAAGGGAACATCTATAGTTTCCTTAGCCATTGAAGCATCTCACTCAGGAATGACTTCATTATGGCTACCTTAAATCTAGGATGCAATTTTGTGTGACACAGGTCTCCAAGATACATATTCAGCTGCTTTTAGTATCTATCAGTAATCCCCAGGCTCCACTGTATGCTCACACAATCAACAAGGGATTGACAGCCAGGAGCAATTGTTAACTCTGAGCTGGGTTGGAGGAGATTTGGTCCTTGTTTGCCAGGAAAGCTTAGTCTAATGGGGAAGACATACATGCTACTAATGGTGCGGATTTTACTGTAATAGAGATACAATCCCTGATCTCAAAAGGTTTCTGGCTTGATTTATGAGAAAGAAAAAAATAAAACATACATATAAAACACACATGCAAAGACAAATACATACATGACAGTCACATATGAACGTGCCAAATTGTGACATATCTACAACAAAGAACTGAAATGAGTAAATCCATGAATTAGGGTTTTTTATTGTCATTTTGAAAAGTATGTGTTTAAACAAACCCATATATCCTGGTTAAATGAGGCAGCTAGGTGAACTTGAATTTCGCTTATGTAATATAGGGTGTGTTGAAATTCAAATATTGTTCTCATTTGATGTGGACCCTGATAATTTTTTTTTTTTTAAGATTTTATTTATTTATTTGATAGAGAGATCACAAGCAGGCAGAGAGGCAGGCAGAGAGAGAGGAGGAAGCAGGCTCCCTGCCGAGCAGAGAGCCCGATGCGGGGCTCGATCCCAGGACTCCGAGATCATGACCCGAGCCGAAGGCAGCGGCTTAACCCGCTGAGCCACCCAGGCGCCCCGGACCCTGATAATTTTGATGGAGACAGATTTTACTTAAAACAAATGTTGGACAGTAAGAGTGCAAATGGGATCTTAATCCTGAAATTCCTTTGTATTGATATTATTTAGTGTTTAACCTTGACACAGGAATAAAAATACATATAAGTGGTAAAGAAACTGGTCTTTATTGAATACCTATTATATACTATATGCTTTATAGAAATTATCCTTACTACAGTCCTATGAAATATGTATTATCCCAATATTAACAGTGAGATAACTGAGGCTGAGATAGAATTGGAAAGCAGATCCGAGTCACCTCATTCTCCTACCATACAATAGTATATAGACACTCTGAAGTATTCTGTTTTGGTTCTGACCATTTGGAGTAGGGTGAGAGAACTGGAGCTTAAAAAAAAAATTTAAAAACCTTGGGAAAAAATTCCAAAAAGTTTGATTATTTGAACAACTATTTTGGATATGACAAATATTGTAGATAATAAAGTTTAAGAGAGAAAAATACAAGAAAAGTCAATATTTACTTTTAATGAGGTTGTCTAAGGTCTTCAGTTGCTTCTTCTCAAAGAGTGGATATTTTGGGGCACCTGGGTGGCTCAGTGGGTTAAGCATCTGCCTTCAGCTTGGGTCATGATCCAAGGGTCCGGGGATTGAGCCCTGTGTTGGGCCCCCTGCTCAGTAGGGAGTCTGCTTTTCCCTCTCCCTCTGCCCCTCCTCACTGCTTGTTCATTCTCTCTCTCTCTCCAATAAATAAATAAATAAATCTTTTTAAAAAAGAGTGGATATTTTGCCTGATTAGTATTCATTGGAGAACAGTTACCTTGCAGAATTAAACCTCTTTTGGTTGAGTACATGCAGTTATGGCACCTGTACCTAAACGAATATTTTGGATAAAGATAAGAATAAAGAACAGTGAAAATTTAGATTTAAAGGCAAGGGGGGAGGGGTATACATAATAGCTTTTGTAAAAAGGAGCTATAAAGTGCTGACATAGTCATCATAATTATTCTTTGGTAATGTACTTTCTCGAGTGGTAATGTGAGAGATATCAAATCTTTATGAAGAATATTTTTCCATTTTATTTTATTTTATTTTATTTCTTTTCAGTGTTCCAGCATTCATTGTTTATGCACCACACCCAGTGCTCCATGCAATACATGCCCTCCATAATACCCACCACCAGGCTTACTCAACCCCCACCCCTCCAAAACCCACAGTTTATTTTTCAGAGTCCACAGTCTCTCATGGTTCATCTCCCCCTCATATTTCCCCCCCTTCACTTTTCCTTTCCTTCTCCTAATGTTCTTCATGTTATTCCTTATGCTCCATAAATAAGTGTCACCATAGGACAATTGACTCTCTCTGCTTGACTTATTTCACTCGGCATCATCTTCTCCAGTCCTGTCCCTATTGATACGAAAGCTGGGTATTCATCCTTTCTGATGTCTCCATAATATTCCATTGTATATATGTAATGTGGCAGGATACAAAATCAATGCTCAGAAATCAGTCGTTTTCTTATACATTAACAATGAAAATATAGAAAGGGAAATTAGAGAATCAATTCCATTTGCTATAGCACCAAAAACCATAAGATACATTGGAATAAACCTAACCAAAGAGGTAAACGATCTGTACTAAAGGAATTACAGAACACTCATGAAAGAAATCAAAGAAGACACAAAAAGATAGGAAAGCATTTCATGCTCATGGATTGGAAGAAGAAACATTGTTTAAAAATGTCTATACTGCCCAGAGTGATCTATACTTTCAATGCCACCTAGATAAAATTCCACCAGCATTTTTCAAAGTTCTGGAACAAACAATCCTAAAATTTGTATGGAACCAGAAAAGATGCCGAATTGCCAAGGAAATGTTGAAAAAGTAAAACAAACCTGGGAGCGTCATGTTACCTGATTTCAAGCTTTACTACAAAGTTGTGATCACCAAGACAGCATGGTACTGGCACAGAAACAGACACATAGACCAGTAAAATAGAGTAGAGAGTCCATATATGGACTTAGAACTCTATGGTCAAATAATCTTTAACAAAGCAGAAAAAAATATCCAGTGGCAAAAAGACAGTCTCTTCAATAAATCGTGCTAGGAAAATTGGACAGCTGTGTATAGAAGAATGAAACTAAACCATTCTCTTATAACGTACACAAAAATAAATTTGAAATGGATAAAATACCTCAATGCAAGACAGGAATCTATCAAATTCCTAGAGGAGAACATAGGCAGTAACTTCTTCAACATCAGCCACAGCAACTTCTTTCAAGACATTTCTCCAAAGGCAAAGGAAACAGAAGTGAAAATGAACTTTTGGGACTTCATCAAGATCAAACGCTTATGCACAGCAATGGAAACTGTCACCAGAACAAAGAGGCAACCCACAGAATGGGAGAAGATATTCACAAATGACACTATAGACAAAGGGCTGATATCCAAGATCTATAAAGAACTCCTCAAACTTAACACCCCAAAACAGATAATCATGTCAAAAAATGAGTAGAAGACATGAACAGACACTTCTCCAAAGAAGAAATACAAATGGCTAACAGAAACATTAAAAATTGTTCATCATTGGGGAGACAAGATGGCAGGGAAGTAGGAGGAGGCGCCGTTTCAACCTGTACCCTAAAGTGAGCTGATTACCTACCAAAGAACTCTGATCACCCATCAAACAAGCCTGAGATCAGAATTATATGCATCTGGATCTCTACAGGGGCAGAAGACGCCAGTGGGCAAGTAAAGTGAAGTGGGAACATCAGACTGATATCGGAAGATAAATAAAAGGGGGAGGGAGCCACCAGAGGCGACCGATTGGAAAGTAATACCCCAATACAAGAGTGCCCTGCATCTGGGGACCAGCACTAATTTGAAGTCTGGTTGAAAGCACTCAAAAAGAGCAAAGGATCACGGGGGGAAATTGTGGGAATAGGGGCAGTTAGGGACAGGGGCTTAAGTCCCCGGACTCAGGACAGCCTCCTCTGGCGCTGAGCCAGAGAGAGTGTGGTGAAGAAACCAGGTCTTGGTCCCTGAGCTGCCAGCACGCCCGAGAACCTGTGGGGTCCGGCTCTTGTGAGGGGCTGGGAGCCTCGCCAGATGGCAGAATGCCGCACTGCCGTGCTATCAGAGCCTGAGATGCACGTGCCCCACACCTTCCCCTGAAAGAGGTGCACGAAGGCCCAGCCCGGTGCTCTTAGACCCGGAAAGACCAGGCATTCCTAGCCTGGGCCAGTGGGAAAATCTCAGTGTGCGATCGCTGCTTGGAACCTCTCTGGTGGTCTGGAGCTGCCCAGACAGCCACTGCTGCCGTGGTTTTGGGTACAAGCAGGAGATGCTCCATCCCTAGGGACCGCGACTTGGAACCTGCTCTGCCAGCAGCTCTGCAGCACCCACAGGGGAGCAGACTGACGCTTCTCTCTGAGAGGGAGGCTGGGGTGCAGTTTGCACTCCTCTAAACCTCCAAAAAACCATCATAAGCTGTCAAGGTGAGAGATAAAAAAACAAAACAAAACAAAACGAACAAACAAATATAAAAACCTCCAGAGAACAAAAGCCTGAAAAACCGGTTTCCTCAGAGCACACCCCCTTGAGGGGGGCAGGAGGACTTAACTCAGAGAACATGATTGACTGAAAACCCACGTGACAGGCCCCTCCCCCAGAAAACCAACCAGGAAAGAAAAAAAAAAAAAAGACGACAAAGGAACAACCACCACTACTTCATAGATACAACTTTTATTTTTAACTCGTTCCCACTATTCTGGTTCATTTTTTAATATATAGATAATTTTTAACCTATTTACCATCACAGTGAGATGTCCAGTACATCAAATTCCATAATAACATTCTAACCTGAACTTTTTGATACATACACCTGTGTTTTCCTTTTGCTTTTCTATTTATTTAATTTCTTTTTTAAATTTTAGTTTAGTTTAGTTTATTCTTTTTTTTTAAATTTTTATTTTCTAATATTCATATAGAGTTAAACTTCAAGATAATCCCCTTTCCCCAATCAATGCTACACCTAAAGGTAAACCAATTTTTAATCCCCCTTTTTCTTAGGAAAGTTGAGTCCTTTAACAAAGATATCAAGATACATCCAGGAAGAATCAAAATAACCTTCCTCTCCCACACTGAGAATTTATAACCACTCTCTCATCTTTTTCTTCCGCCAGTGTTTCTGTGTATTTGTGTTTGTCTTGATAGTATATAAATCTTATACTTGGGGTTCTTTTTGACGAGGTTCTTCCTTTTTTGCATATATATATATATATATATATATATAATTTTTTTCTCTAGTCATATACTTTTATCAGTCTTTTTGTTTGTTTTTGTTTGTATACTTCATAAATCTTACCTTGGGGCCCATTTGGGCTGAGCCTTCTCTTTTATCTTCCCTTTTTTTCCTGTCTCTCTCTCTCCCTTTTTTTTTTTCTTTTTCTTTTCTTTTTTCTCTCTTTTGGGTGGGGAATCCTGATTGCTCAGAAGTGTTCCAGGGTGCACCTTGACTGCACCATGGTCGATACATCCAGCTCCATCCGTTCAGTCATCTCTCACCAAAATGACTAGGAGGAGGAATGCCCAACAGAAGAAAAATACAGAGGATGGGCCTTCTACAACAGAGCTAATGGCTATCGACATAGACAATATGTCGAAAAGGGAATTCAGGCTAACAATTATCCAGGCAATAGCTAGGTTGGAGAAAGCCATGGATGACCAAATGGAATTGATCAGGGCAGAACTGAAAGCCACCAGGGAAGATGTTTACAATGTTAGGGCAGAACTGAAAGCTACCAGGGATGAGGTTCACAATGCTCTCAATGAGTTCTAATCTAATCTAAATTCCCTAAAAGCTAGGGTAACTGAGACAGAAGATAGAATTAGTGATCTGGAGGACAAACAGATAGAGAGAAAGGATCAGGAGGAAGCCTGGAGCAAACAGCTTAGAAGCCACAAAAACGGAATCAGGGAAATAAATGATGCCATGAAAAGTTCCCATGTCAGAATTATTGGAATCCCTGAAGGGGAAGAGAAAGAAAGAAGTCTAGAAGATATAGTGGAACAAGTTGTCCATGAAAATTTTCCCAATCTCATGAATGGAACCAGCGTTCATGTACTGGAGGCAGAACGGTTTCCCCCCAAGATTATAGATTCTCTAAAGTCCCCGAGACCTAGCAGTAAGAATGAAGAATTATAATTGTAGGCAGACCCTCTTGAAAGCAGCCAGGAAAAAGAAGCACCTTACGTACAGAGGAAAGCCCATCAGAATAACGTCAGACCTGTCCACAGAGACCTGGCAAGCCAGAAAGGGCTGGCAAGATATATTCAGGGCACTAAATGAGAAGAACATGCAGCCAAGAATACATTATCCAGCAAGACTGACATTCAAAATGGATGGAGAGATAAAGAGTTTCCAAGACCGGCAAGGCTTAAAAGACTGTGCAACCACCAAGCCGACACTGCAGGAAATATTAAGGGGGGGTTCTATAAAAGAGGAAAAATCCTAAGAATAGCATTGAAAAGAAATGTAGAGACAATCTACAGAAAGAAAGACTTCAAAGGTAACACGATGTCAATAAAAATGTATCTATCAATAATCACTCTCAATGTGAATGGCCTAAATGTGCCCATAAAATGACACAGGTTTGCCGATTGGATAAAAGGACAGGACCTATCCATATGTTGTCTACAAGAGACCCACTTCGAATCAAAGGATACACCCAGACTGAAAGTGAAGGGATGGAGACGCATCTTTCATGCCAATGGGCCTCAAAAGAAGGCGGGGGTAGTGATTCTCATATCAGATAAGTTAGATTTTAAACTAAAGACTGAAGTCAGAGATACATAAGGACACTACATAATTCTTAAAGGGACTATCCACCAAGATGATCTAGCAATTGTAAATATCTACGCCCCCAATATGGGAGCAGCCAATTACATAAGAAAACTATTAATCAAGATAAAAAGTCATATTGATATGAATACCTTAATAGTAGGAGATCTTAACATGCCTCTCTCAGTAATAGATCATCAAAGCAGAAAATCAATAAAGAAACAAGAGCATTGAATGACACATTGGACCAGATGGACCTCATAGATATATACAGAACATTCCACCCTAAAACAACAGAATACTCATTCTTCTAAAGTGCACAAGGAACCTTCTCCAGAATAGACCACATACTGGGTCACAAATCAGGACTCAACCGATACCAAAAGACTGACATTATTCCCTGTATATTCTCAGATCACAATGCTTTGAAACTGGAGCCCAATCACAAGAAAAAGTTCGGAAAGAACTATAACACCTGGAAGCTAAAGACCACCTTGCTTAAGAATGCTTGAATCAACCAGGAGATCAAAGAAGAACTGAAACAATTCATGGAAACCAATGAGAAGGAAGACACTTCGGTCCAAAATCTAAGGGATACAGCAAAGGCGGTCCTAAGGGGGAAATACACAGCCATCCAAGCCTCCCTCAAAAAAATTGAAAAATCCAGAACACACCAGCTGTCTCTACACCTTAAAAAGCTGGAGAACCAACAAGAAATCAAACCAACTCCACACATAAGAAGGGAAATCATCAAGATTAGAGCAGAGATCAATGAGGTAGAAACCAGAGATACAGTAGAACATATCAATGAAACTAGAAGCTAGATTTTTGAAAGAATCAATAAGATCAATAAACCATTGGCCACACTAATCCAAAAGAAAAGAGATAAAGCCCAAATTAATAAAATTATGAATGAAAAGGGAGAGATCACAACTAACACCAAGGAAGTAGAAACAATCATCAGAAGTTATTATCAACAGTTATATGCCAATAAGCTAAGCAACCTAGATGAAATGGATGCATTCCTGGAAAACTATGAACTCCCAAAATTGAACCAGGAAGAAATTGACAACCTGAATAGACCAATATCTAGCAACAAGATTGAAGCAGTGATCAAAAACCTCCCAAAAATCAAGAGCCCAGGAACTGACGGATTCCCTGGGGAATTCTACCAAACTTTCAAAGAAGAAATAACACCTATTCTCCTGAAGCTGTTTCAGAAAATTGAAGCAGAAGGAAAACTTCCAGACTCTTTCTATGAAGCCAGCATTACCCTGATCCCCAAACCAGGCAAAGGCCCTACCAAAAAGGAGAATTTCATACCAATATCACTGATGAATATGGATGCTAAGATTCTCAACAAGATCTTAGCAAACAGGATCCAACAGTACATTAAAAAGATTATCCACCATGACCAGGTGGGATTCATTCTTGGGTTACAAGGATGGTTCAACATTTGCAAATCAATCAATGTGATAGAACAAATTAATAAGAGAGGAGAGAAGAACCACATGGTCCTCTCAATTGATGCAGAAAAAGCATTTGACAAATCCAGCATCCGTTCCTGATTAAAATGCTTCAAAGTATAGGGATAGAGGGAACATTCCTGAACTTCATAAAATCTATCTATGAAAGACCCACAGCAAATATCATCCTCAATGGGAAAAATCTTGCAGCCTTCCCGTTGAGATCAGGAACACCACAAGGATGCCCACTCTCACCACTCTTGTTCAACATAGTATTAGAAGTCCTAGCAACAGCAATCAGACAACAAAGAGAAATAAAAGGTATTCAAATTGGCAATGAAGAAATCAAACCCTCTCTCTTTGCAGATGATATGATTCTTTATATGGAAAACCCAAAAGACTCCACCCCCAAACTACTAGAACTCATACAACAATTCAGTAAAATGGCAAGAGACAAAGTCAATGTACAGAAATCAGTGGCTTTCTTATACACTAACAATGAAAATACAAAAAGGGAAATTAGAGAATCAATTCCATTTACTATAGCACCAAGAACAATAAGATACCTGGGAATAAACCTAACTAAAGAGGTAAAGGATCTGTACTCGAGGAACTACTAAAGACTCGTGAAAGAAATTGAAGAAGACACAAAAAGGTGGAAGACCATTCCATGCTCTTGGATCAGAAGAATAAAGATTGTTAAAATGTCTATACTTCTTAGAGCAATCTATACTTTTAATGCCATTCTGATCAAAATTCCACTGGTATTTTTCAAAGAGCTGGAGCAAATAATCCTAAAATTTGTATGGAATCAGAAGAGACCCCGAATTTCTAAGGAAATGTTAAAAAACAAAAATCTGGCGGCATCCCGTTACCTGATTTCAAGCTTTACTACAAAGCTGTGATCACCAAGACAGCATGGTACTGGAGTAAAAACAGACACATAGACCAGTGGAACAGAGTAGAGAGCCCAGATATGGACCCTCAACTCCATGGTCAAATAATCTTCGACAAAACAGGAAAAAATATACAGTGGAAAAAAGACAGTCTCTTCAATAAATGGTGCTGGGAAAATTGGACAGTTATATGTAGAAGAATGAAACTTGACCATTCTCTTACACCGTACAGAAAGATAAACGCAAAATGGATAAAAGACCTCAATGTGAGGCAGGAATCCATCAGAATCCTAGAGGAGAACATAAGTAGTAACCTCTTCGATATCAGCCACAGCAACTTCTTTCAAGATATGTCTCCAAAGTCAAAGGAAACAAAAGCGAAAATGAAGTTTTGGGACTTCATCAAGATCAAAAGTTTCTTCACAGCAAAGGAAACAGTGAACAAATGAAAGAGGCAACCCACGGAATGGGAAAAGATATTTGCAAATGAAAGTACAGACAAAGACAAAAGGTTGATATCCAGGATCTATAAAGAACTCCTGAAACTCAACATACACAAAACAGATAATCATATCAAAAAATGGGCAGAAGATATGAACAGACACTTCTCCAATGCAGACATACAAATGGCTATCAGACACATGGAAAATGTTCATCATCACTAGCCATCAGGGAGATTCAAATTAAACCACATTGAGATACCACCTTACACTGGTTAAAATGGCCAAAATTAGCAAACAGGAAACAACATGTGTTGGAGAGGATGTGGAGAAAGGGGAACCCTCTTACACTGTTGGTGGGAATGCAAGTTGGTGCATCCACTTTGGAGAACAGTGTGGAGATTCCTCAAGAAATTAAAAGTAGATCTTCCCTGGGACCCTGCAATTGCACTATGTGGTATTTACCCCAAAGATACAAATGTCGTGAAAAGAAGGGCCATCTGTACCCCAATGTTTATAGCAGCAATGGCCACCGTTGCCAAACTGTGGAAAGAACCAAGTTGCCCTTCAACGGACAAATGGATAAAGAAAGATGTGGTCCATGTACACTATGGAGTATTATGCCTCCATCAGGAAGGATGAATTCTCAACTTTTGTATCAACATGGACGGGACTGGAAGAGATTATGCTGAGAGAAATAAGTCAAGCAGAGAGAGTCAATTATCATATGGTTTCACTTATTTGTGGAGCATAACAAATAACATGGAGGACATGGGGTGATGGAAAGGAGAAGGGATTTGAGGGAAATTGGAAGGGGAGGTGAACCATGAGAGACTATGGACTCTGAATAACCTGAGGGTCTTGAAGGGGTGGGGGGTGGGAGGTTGGGGAACAAGGTTGTGGGTATTAGGGAGGGCACGTATTGCATGGAGCACTGGGTGTGGTTCAAAAACAGTGAATACTGTTAAGCTGAAAAGAAATAAAAAAACAGAAAGTCTTTATGTATAGTACAGAGAACGAACACTTCAAACAGTCTTTGGCAGCATGTGTCATTGTTTCTAAATATATAGTTTTTAAACATAGCTTGGTACAACAGTTTGTTACAGTTAAAATTCAGTTTGTGTCACTTTTAGAAATCTAAACATTGTTTCTCTGTCATGTCTTTGAAATGATATCATATGTTCTAGAAGCTCAGTGGGGATATTGTGAGTGTCAGAACTTACTAGAGGAAAAAATATATATGTATTACCATTATAGATATAGATAAAGATATGACTATATATCAAAAAGAAATTTTTCATCATCATTAGCTATCAGGGAGATTCAAATCATAACCACACTGAGATACCACCCACCAGTTAGAATGGCCAAAATTAACAGGACAGTAAACAAGTGTTGACAGGATATGGAGAAAGGGGAACCTTCTTACACTGTTGGTGGGAATGCAAGTTGGTGCAGCCACTTTGGAAAACTGTGTGGAGACTCCTCAAAAAATTTAAAAAAAGAGCTACCCTATAACCCTGTAATTGTACCATTGGGTTTTTACCCCATAGATACAGATGTAGTGAAAAGATGGGTCTTCTGTACCCCAATGTTCATAGCAGCAATGGCCACAGTCACCAAACTTTGAAAAGAGCTAAGATGTCCTTCAACAGGTGAATGGGTAAAGAAGATGTGGTCCATATATACAATGGAATATTTTGCAGTTTTGAAGGCAGCAATGGCAGCAGTGACATTTTCTTACAGAGTTAGACACAATGATCACACTTAGAGATTGATAGAACGGCAGTAGGCCATCCTATAATCTCCATTAGCCCTGCCTTCCTTAATACAAAAAACTTCAGGTTAATAGTGTCTGAGTTTAACTGGTAGAAGACATGTGTAGTCTACCACTATAAACATAGAGAACCTTACTAAGCACATGGAAAGATGTTCAGTGTCACTAGTATTCAGGGAAATTAAAATTAAAACCATAGTGAGATATTACCACACATCCACCAGAATGGGTAAAAATTAAATAGATTGACAACTCCAAAGTTTTGTACATATGTGAAGCAACCAAGACTCTCGTACTTTGCTAGTAAGAGTATAAAATGTTGCAACCCCTTTGGAAAACAATTTTGCAGTTCCTAACAATAACATACACTTACGCTGTGACCCAACATTTTGGCTTCTAGCACTTTTCCTAGGATAAATGAAAATATATGTCCACAAAAGAGACTTAGATGGAATTCTTAAATTATAAGCTTTACTTATAATGCCTCCGAAATAGAAAGAGCCCATGTATCTTAACAGGAGACTAGATGAACATTGATATATCAATTCATTGGAATACTACTTAGCAAAAAGAATGAATTACTGATGCATGTGAAACAGATTAATTTTTAATACTACTTTATTGAGATATTATTGACATATAAAATGCTCTATTTAATGTGTACAATTAATGAGTTTGGAGATAAGTATACATCCTTGAAACTATCACCACAATCAATGCCATAAACACATCCATTGGCTCCAGAAGTTTCTTCCTACCTTATCTATCTATCTATCTATCTATCTAATCTGTTTGTCTATCATTAATCTATCTATCTATCTACCTATCACCTATCATCTATCTATCTCTATAGTGGTAGAACCACTTAACATAAGATTGACTGTGATAGCATATTTTTCAGTATATAATTCAGTGTTGTTAACTATAGGCCCTGTGATATACAGTAGATATTTAGGAATTATTCATCCTGTATAATCCAATCTTTGTGCCTTTCCCCAACACCTCCTTGTTTCTCCTTTCCCTAGTTTTTGGTAACCACCATTGCACTCCCTGCTTCTGTAAGTTTGACTACTTTAGATTCTTCATATAGGTGTGATCATATGGTATTGTTTCTTTTGTGTCTGGTTTATTTTACTTAGCATAATAGCATATAAGGTTTTGTCCATGTTGTTGCAAATGACAGGGTTTCCTTCTTTTTTTTTAAGGTTGGTCAAGAATATACAATGGAGAAAGGGTGTTCTCTTTAATAAGTTGACCAATGCTACATATGCAAGGTTGAATGAAAGAAACCAGAACACAAATGAAATGAAAGAAACCAGAACATAGTATATATAATATTATTCAATTTAAATGAATTTTGAGAACAGACAATCCAAACAGCAGTTGCCCAGCCTGTTAGTTGTAGTGCGGGATTGAGTGGAAAGCAGTAAGAAAGAAACTTTCATCTTTTGTTGGGATGATAGAAATATTCTATATCTTGATTTGGGTGTGCTTGCAAGAATATATACATTTGTCAAATCTCATTAAATTTGTACCTTAAGATGTACATTTCTCTATACATAAATTTTACTTTAATAAAACAAAATTTAAAAAATAGACCAGTAATTATGAAGTAGAACCTTTCATGTAAAGCAAAGCAAGAACCACGTGTTTAGTAGTTTGATATGGAGATGCAGCTTCAAGACAGGCTCCCTAGGTAAGCCTTTAACCAGATCACCATACCTAAATGCTCTTACCACACAGAAATTCTGGAGCTGCCACTGGGTTGACTACTATGGAAATTAATAGCTGAAAAGAGGACGTGATCTTCAGAGACCAAGATATCCCTGGATGGTCTGGACTTTGGACCATTGAGATACGCACCCAATCCCAAAGGGGATCTGAAGAATAGAAGGAAGTCTCAGAAAGGAATATTTGAAGGGCAGGGAAAGAGCAAAGCCTTTCATGTGGCTTTTCATGGAAGCTATTTGTTTTAAAGGAAAAAGTATGGCTTTAGAACAAGACAGGCCTTGCTTATAATCCATGGCTTTTCATGTAGACTTCATCTAGGAAAGTTCATGCCATCTACCATAAATAATTTAACTTAGAATCATAAATAATAGCTATTAATCACTGAGTTCTATGGGAAACATCTAGTTCAGTGGTTTGTATATGGGTAAGTGGGAGATAGTAACGTTGTTCCATCCTTTGCACTGCCTCCAGAATAGCCTCAACAGTTTTACACTTTTAAACTTTGACCTGCTCAAGCTATCAGGCCTTCCCTCAGTGGAAACTCCCCTTTCCTCTTTAATATACCATTATATGCCTATTGTTAAGGTTCTTAATCTTTTTTTAAATTTAAATTCAATCAGTCAACATATAGTTCATCATTAGTTTCAGATATAGAGTTCAATAATTCATCAGTTGCATATAATACACAGTGCTTGGGGTGCCTGGGTGGCTTAGTCAGTTGAACATCTGCCTTCAGTTCAGGTCATGATCTCAGGGTGGGATAGAGCCTCACATTGGGCTCCCTGAGCAGGGAGCCTGCTTTTCCCTCTCTCTCTGCTGCTTCCCCTGCTTGTGGTCTCTCTCTCTTTCTCTGTCTCTCTCTTTCTCTTTCTCTCTCTCTCTCAAAAAACCAACCAACCAACCAACCAACACACCAAAGAAAACCACCCAGTGCTCATCACATCGAATGCCCTCCTTAATGCCAGTCACCCAGTTACCCTATCCCCTCACCCACCTGTGCTCCAGAAAACCTCAGTTTCTTTCCTATAGTTAAGAGTCTCTCATGTTTTGTCTCTTCTTTTGAACTTCTCTTTGAATGGAGCTACTCTTTCCTGTTAGGCCTGGCAAATTCCCAAGAACATTTACTTCTGCCTAGGCCTAAAGCTGTTTACTTTATAGATATCTGATAGAATAGTGAAAATTAGATGGACTTCAAAATTGGACAGAATTTGTTTCAAATCCTTGTTCTACCACTGAATAGCTGTGTAATTTTGGAAGATAACTGAACCTCATTGAGGTTTGGTTTTCTCATCTATAAAATGAAGATAATAGTATTTACCTCAGAATACTAAATTATATATGTATAAAACACCTAGGATGATGTCTGGCTCATAGTAGGTGCTCACTAGACAGTAGCATATTAGGCTCCGAGGTCCTAACTTAGTCCATCTTTAGGGTAGACCCACTTGCTTGCATGTCTTCCTTTTAAATATGTTATCTCTCTTCCTATTTCACTTTTATTCTTTGTTGCCTGGTGCCCAGTATGTACTAATCACTGCATATACACTCAGTTTGTGCTAACTTGAACCCTTTTGCCCATCTTAGACTTCTGACTTGTCTCAGGTTGGATACCACAGCTGATCTGCTTCTTGTTTAAGTTAACATCTAAAATTATGATATGTGTTTTTCCTCTTTGTCCAATTGTACTTTTTTGACCTAACCCCCGGCACTCTGGCTATTAGCTTGTACCTATTTGCCATGAACCTAACATGAACCATCTGTGACTTAGCTTAGTGTCCTGACTTCTCTTGGTCTGCCTTGTCTCAGTATAACTCTCAATTCAACACCAACATTGAATTGCTAGTTACTCTTCCCAGTGTCTCACATTCCCAAGTATGTCCTATTCTACTGGGAAGAAAAAGCCATGCCCTTATGCATTTATTGTTCTGTTTAGTGGCAAGTATATGTTTAGCCAACATCTATTTTCTGATTATTAAAGAAAAGCCAATGCTACTATACAGTCCAAGATAACAACCACTGTCACGTGTGGCTATTTTAATTAAAATTAAAAGTAATTAAAATTAAATAAAATTAAAAAATCAGTGACCCAGTTGTATTAGACAAGTTTTAGGAACTTAATAGCCACATGTGGCTAGTTGCTATTATATTATATAGCTCAAATATGGAGTTTAGACCAGGACATTATAAGATGTGTGTTTAATTATAACATCCTGAAAATCTGTTGGAAAGAGAATGTGGAATGTTAGATGAATTTTACCTCTGGCCTTTAAGCAAAAAAGAGACAAGTGTAAAATAGTCAATGGCATGGACTTGAGAGCCAGATAATCTAGGTTAAAAGCATGCCTCTGATATTTACTAGCTGTGTGACCTTGGGTAATTCTCTTAGTTTCTCTGTGACTATTTCTCTATCAGTAAAGTTTAGGTAGTGACTGACTCATAGGCAATCTCATGTGAGGATTAGGTGAGAAAAAAGTATGTATATTTGCACACACACACAGAATTTAAAATAGTACTCAGTGCATAATAAATCTTGTATGCATGTTTGTTTTTATTGTTGTTGTTATTGGTCTTTTTATAAAATTGGAAGATAGTGTTTTGGAAACTTGATTTTAAGGCAATCGTTCCAGCAATGCAGTTTTTATGTCATGAGCAGCAGAAACAGTGGTTTAAAAAACAAAGATTTGATGATTATTTGAATTCCTGTGATATGTTAGAGGAAAGAGACAAAAATCAGGTTGTATATTTTACACTTGGGACTTAGCCTGACTTTCCTGGGGGAGGAGAAGATGGATATGCTTTATTTCCATACTGAGTTTCAAATCCTGGGTAGATCTCCTAAGTGAAGGAGGAATAAAACAGCAAGAAAGTCAAGAATAGGCAGAGGGGAGTATTAGGCTAGAAAATTAGATTGAAAAATAATCTCTTTAAAGATAGTAGTTGCAGCATGTGGGAAACATGAAGGATATATTGAGAAAACAGGTGATTTTTAGTAAAGACAGTGAGTTAGAAGGGGTGTTGGGCAATGAAAAGCTTAAAGAAATACAAAATCTACTAAGATTTTAGAATCCCTTGCTCTTCTCTCTTCCCTTTCCAGTACTAGCTAGCATACTACCTATAAAGACAAGGAACCCATCCCCATGTTTTATTGAGGGTTAGAAATCTTTGATCCTCAAGATTGTTATCTTATAGGTCTAACTCAGGATTTGGATTGTGTACCACACACAAAAAAAATTCTTTGGTTTAAAGTATCAAGTAAGTGAACTCCAAAACTTTTTGAATAACTCAAGCCTAATCTAGTCTAGCTTTTGTTGACTGGACTGAGAGACATCCTGGGCAGACATGTTACCCTTGGTTCCCTTACTCAACTAAAGTCCATCTAACCTATGATTTCCTACCTCCAACAAAACTCCTCAGACCAGTTTCTTTACTTCCTTGTAATGGTAATGGGTCTGACTGATAAAAGTGCAAATGGATTCTCCCAAGGAAGAAAGTTAAATAACATATCTGGGTATCCTTGTATGGTCACAAACAGTATTGAATCAAATTTTAAATTGGCAATTTAATATTAAATTTATTAACAAATTAACATATTAATTTATTAATGTCAAATCTATTAATAAATTAATATATTAAATTTATATATAAATCTAAATATTAAATATTAAATTGGTATTTAATTATATCCATGTAATACTTAAACTGAATCTTTTTAAAATTAACGTATAATATATTATTTTTTTCAGGGGTACAGGTCTGTGAATCATCAGTCTTAACACACTTCACAGTACTCACCATAGCACATACTGTCCCCAGTGTCCATAACCCAGCTGCCCTATCCCTTCCCCCAACCCAGCAACCATCAGTTTGTTCCTGAGATTAAGAGTCTCATGGTTTGTCTCCCTTCCGGTCCCATCTAGTTTCATTTTTCCCTCCTTTCCCATCACGACACCCCCTGCCCTTCCTCTCAAATTCCTCATATCAGAGAGATCATATGATAATAGTCTTTCTCTGACTGACTTATTTTGCTTAGTATAATATCCTCTAGTTTCATCCATGTTGTTGCAAATGGCAAGATTTTGTGTTTTGTGATGGATGCATAATATTCCATTGTGTGTGTGTGTGTGTGTGTGTGTACACATATATATCACATCTTCTTTATCTATTCATCTGTTGATGGTCATCTAGACTCTTTTCATAGTTTAGCTATTGTGGACATTGCTGCTATAAACATTAGGGTACACGTGCCCCTTCAGATCACTACATTTGTGTCTTTAGGGTAAATATTTTAAAAACTCAATTACAGTAAACAGTCTCTGCAAAAATAGAGAAGAAATAGAGCACTAGTATTATGTATTTAGTAAGACATAAGTAAGTTATGATTCAAGCAAGGAAAGTGGTAAGGAGGCTGGATCAAGCTAAAGAGATGACATTACAGTAGTAACCAGGGTCTTAAATATGAAAAGCATCTTCTATTATGCTTTGAACACAGTTGGCAACACAATAACTATTGATTAAATAAATGAGCATTGGACAATAGTGATAAAGATTTTAGATTTCATACTAGTGGTGATGATTAGTGAGGAGTTGGAAATAAAGATAAGATTTTAAGAGATAATTAGCAGAGAGTGTTGACAGGACTTGATCATGTTTGAAGGAATAAGAAAGATGGAGGAATCAAGATTGACTCATACATTTCTGTCACAAACAACTGCATGAATAGTGGTGTGTCTCACTAAGAGCACTGGGGGAGGGATAAATTTGAGGTGTGGTAGATGATAAATCTAGTTTGAAAAATGTTGAGTATGAGTATGAGTTACCTGTGTGTCATCCAAATGGAAATTTTCTGTAGAAAGATAGATAATGAATCTGGGGGGTCAGGAAGTATAATGGGGCAAAAAACCAATTTGGAAAATGATTAACAAAGGGCAGAAGAATATGGTATTTCATAGGATGATTTTAAGAAAGAGAGTCAAGAAAGAACCCTCTAGCATATCAATATTTAAGTGATAGATGAATTAAAATGAGCCAGTTAAGGACAATGAGGCGAGACAGTATGAGGAATTTGAAGAGAACCAAGATTAAAAAAAATGGTGCTTCAAACATCACCAGAATAATTACTAAAAAATAAGCTGATGGTCAGCAGAAATATATGGCACATAGAAATCAAAGATGTTTTGCATTTAGAGGTAATTACTGAGATTAGGGAGATAATTTTAATAGCAAGAGTTTTTCAGTAACTAATATATAGATAGATATACATATATAGATATAGATGATATAGATATATAGATATATATGGAAAAAACTTGAACATGTTTGTTGACTGATGGAAAGAGTCTCTTGCTTGGGAAAAGTTGAGAAAGTGATATTATAGCAACCTCTCTTTTATAGAAAGGACATAGAAATGAAATTTTGACTGAAGTAAAATAAGCTATGGCATTACTAGAGTGAGCTGTGACTGAAAATCTCATCTGGTGCATGAGTGATCATTAATTGCCTCCTCTACTGAGCATTAATGAGAAGGTGGTAGTGACCATTAATTAGGCGATGTTTGCAAGATGAGAAAAAAGAGTTCACTCTTGGGAAATTCAATGAATGACATTAAAGGACACTGGCTCCTAACAGGATTAAAGAGGGGGGAATTAATGACTTGAGAACTTGAATAAAAATGTGTCACAAAATGGCATTTAGGCAAGTGAAAGAAATCAGAAAAGTTCCATCTTGAAATGGCCACTAAATCTGTCTAAACAAGCAAAGGGAAATGGACAATTGGAGTAATTATTTTAAAATCTCAAGGTCCCCAACCCCATTATGGAGAAAAGATAAGTTTTTAAGATTAGTCAGGAGTTCTCAGGTGTATGCAGGGCTCCAGGTCTATCCCTGGGGTTTATGGAGTCCAGAAACAATCACACTACTATCTACCTATCATATTCTACTCACCTCCTTCCCCCTATTTATCCAGAAAGAATCACATTATAAGGAACATGAAATAAAAAGCTAAAAGGAAAACTAAATGGAGTACATTATTCACAAAAGGCCTTCTTCCTGTGGGTATATAGTTCCAGGATGTTGGAGCGGTCTCTTCATTTTATTTGGGTCATGAGCTTTAAAGGTCTCTTTATGTATGTGAGCATCTGACTTGGTTTCCTTTATTTTAGCATCAAATGGGATCCGTCTTCTCTCCTCAGCTACAAGCTTAAGGTCCAGCTTCCCTCGGGTAGTCCCTGTTCCTTAAATGTTGCTTGTCTGATTAATTTAAAGCATAACAGACCATTGAGTACTCGTTTAGAATCAGATGAGTGAATCTACAAGGCTAAATGCTTTAGGTAGTTTTTGAAGAAGTTACTTCAGGACCTGAAGGAGTTTAGTTTCCATTTTTCATTTTTAATTCTGTAAGCAAATATGAATTAAGCAGCAGCTATATTCCAGGCACATTGCTATGTACTGGAGATATAGCAGTGAATGAGACAGGGCCTGCCTACTTGGAAATCATATACAACTGGAATTTTGGCTGCAGAAGTTTCTCAAGCCTTCAATTGGCTTAACTTCTGATGTTGCCAGACCCTAAGTTGGACAAAAGACCACTTTGTCCTGCTCTGTGACTTGACTTCATGCTGATCCATTCACTCTGCCTGCTCACTGGCTTGCCTCATGTTTGCATTTAGCCTCTTGGGTTCTAGACATGGACCTTGAGATACTTTATTAGTGCTGCTTTGCAGACCCCGGAGCAGGGGACACAAGTGCAAGAAAATCATTTTGCGTCAATCTTGTTTGCGTAGGCTGATTTGTCACATTTGGGAAGAAGAAACAAGAGAGAATTAGAAAAGTCAGGAAAAGACTGGGCCCAGGTGCTGACTGTTGCCCCCAGTGTCCTTAGTAGATTTTGAGACATCAGGCAAGTGAATGCAGTCTTTTCTCTGTATCTTTATTGTACAATAAAAAAGTTAAAGTAGATAAGTAATTCTCAGTCTTTTTAATGATGAAGGACCTTTTTATTATCAAAGAATTTCACAGCCCACCATGATAGTAATGTGTATTTAATATAGCTGTGAGTTGAATACTTAACAGCAGTTAGACTATAATGTGAAAATTTTCTTTACTAATTACAGCATCTTATGCCGTTTGAAGAAAATATAGTACTTTGTTCATTCATTTAGTTATTTATTCACAATTGACTATCATCTAAGATGTGGCAGGAGACTTCTTGCTAAGTGATAGGGAAAAAAGTTGAATGAGCCAAGGTCTCTACTTTTAAAGACTCATGGTCCATTAGGGTAGATAGATAAAATAAGTAGACACTTGTAGGATGATAGATAGTGTGGTGCATGTACAGGGTGCTCTGGCAGCTTAAAAAAGGAACAATTAATGCAGCCTGAGATCATCAGAGAAGGCTTTCCTGTGGAGGTCATTTCTAAGCTAAGGCCCAAAACTTTGGTAGGAGTCATCCAGGCAAGGAAAGAAGGAGTAAAAGGCATTTCAGCTGAGAGGAGAGTGAGGCACATTATTTATTCTGACTACAAATGGTCCTAGTGTGTATAGATTACTGTGACAGCACCTTACCTCAGGTGTCTTTAGCACATAGAATAAGAACTGCTAGACTAAATAGACATTAATATTTCTCATAACTCTTAGGATGGATGGCACTACATCTTTATTTTTACATGATAAATATAAACCTGTTAAAAAGTAAAAAAAAAATGCAAAGAAACCTAAGGGATATATAAATAATTCTAGACAATGGACTTTCAGTGAAGTCGCATTATAATGAAATTATGGAGACTTTGAGATTTCAATCTGTGCAGTTCCCCTTGGAAGTACCCTTACTTTATGAAAATATTCAAGGGTACTCCAGAATCATCCTTGTTAAGTGTTCTGCCCCTGCAGCCAAAGGTCCTCAGTACTGGTGGCTTTGCTCTATATCATTATGTTCTTCTTTTGACCACTATTGCTACCACTACTTCATCCATGGAGTAAAAACCCTGCAAGATATCCCATGCGCTTCACAGCTGATAAAAAGCTGAAACTTTTGAGCAGGATTGGCTTGTAATTTTGGGGGCTCAGTGCAAAAAGAAATTATGAGCTCCTTGTTCAAAAATTAAGAATTTCATGGTGGTAGTCATAGACCATTGAAACAATTGCAAAACAATTCTAAGTGTGCATTGCACATGTTACATACTTTTCATGACATTTTACTGAAAGTTTGGGGATCATGGAAGGGAAATAAAACATAAAAGATACTTCACCATCACCACTAACAGTACATGTGGTTCTCTCATGGCCCATAGGGCCAAATATATAATCAAGATTTCATAAAAGGCATCTCTCTACTAGATCTTAGCTTGCTTCTGTGTGGCCAGGAACTAGCTAACTGCTACTCCCTGCCCCCAGGCAACAAATAATATTAGCATATTTACACAATGCATTCTAGGTTAAGATGCATTTTCTTCCATGTCAAGAAAGAGGAAAAGTTTCCTGTTACCTCCAAGTGAGGACTAGTTATCATGTTGTCATTCTCTCCCACAGGCCTTGTCATTTTTAAGGATGACTGTTGATGGGAATGTCAACTCTTCTGAAAGGGAAACTCCCACTCTCTCTTAGTTGAGGTCTTGTTGGTTCCTCTTTCTCCACATCCTCTCCAACACTTGTTGTTTCCTTTCCTGTTAATTTTAGCCATTCTAACTGGTGTAAGGTGGTATCTCAATGTGGTTTTGATTTGAATCTCCCTGATGGCAAATGATGATGAATATTTTTTCATGTGTCCATTAGCCATTTGTATGTCTTCATTGGAGAAGTGTCTGTTCATGTCTTCTGTCCATTTTTTGATCTTTTCGGGGTATTGAGTCTGTGTTCTTTATAGATCTTGGATATCAGCCCTTTGTCTGTAGTGTCATTTGTGAATATCTTCTCCCATTCTGTGGGTTGCCTCTTTGTTTTGGTGACTGTTTCCTTTGCTTTGCGGAAGCTTTTGATCTTGATGAAGTCCCAAAAGTTCATTTTTGCTTTTGTGTCCTTTGCCTTTGGAGACATGTCTTGAAAGAAGTTGCTGTGTGGGTGCCTGGGTAGCTCAGTAGGTTAAAGTCTCTGCCTTCTGCTCAGGTCATGATCCCAGAGTCCTGAGTTCGAGCCCCACATTGGGCTCTCTGCTCAGCAGGGAGTCTGTTTCCCTTCCTCGCTCTTTGTCTGCCTCTCTCCCTACTTGTGATCTCTGTCTGTCAAGTAAATAAACAAAATTAAAAAAAAAAAAGAAAAGTTGGTGTAGCCAATGTCGAAGAAGTTGCTGCCTATGTTCTTCTGCAGGATTTTGATAGACTCCTGCCTCACATTGAGGTTTTTTATCCATTTCAAGTTTATCTTTGTGTATGATGTAAGAGAATGGTCAAGTTTCATTCTTCTACACATAGCTGTCCAATTTTCCCAGTACCATTTATTGAAGAGACTGTCTTTTTTCCACTGAATGTTTTTTCCCGCTTTGTCAAAGATTACTTGCGATAGAGTTGCAGGTCCGTATTTGCACTCTCAACTCTTTAATTTGAAATCAAATGACCAAAACTTTAGGAAATGTACTCATACTAAATAAATTGCCTTCTAATTTCACTGTCTTATAAGGAACCCTCTTACATTGTTGGTGAGAATGCAAGTTGGTGCAGCCACTTTAGAAAAGAGTGTGGAGATTCCTTAAGAAATTAAACATAGAGCTACCCTATGACACTGCAATTGCACTACTGGGTATTTACCCCAAGGTGTACCACTACACACAGATGTAGTGAAAAGAAGGGCCATCTGTACCCCAATGTTCATAGCAGCAATGGCCATAGTTACCAAACTGTGAAAAGAGCCAAGATGCCCTTCAACAGACAAATAAATGAAGAAATGATCCATATATACAATGGATACCATACCTCCATCAGGAAGGATGAATACCCAACTTTTGTATCAACATGGACAGGACTAGAGGAGATTATGCTGAGTGAAATAAGTCAAGCAGAGAATGTCAATTATCATATTGTTTCACTTACTTGTGGAGCATAAGGAATAACATGGAGGACATTAGGAGAAGGAAAGGAAAAGTGAATTGGGGGAAATCAGAGGGGGAGATGAAGCATGAGAGACTGTGGACTCTGAGAAACAAATTGAGGGTTTTGGAAGGGAGGGGTTGGGGGGATGGGTGAGCCTGGTGGTGGGTATTAAGGAGGGCATGTATTGCATGGAGCACTGGGTGTGGTGCATAAACAATGAATCCTGGAACACTGAAAAAATAAATTAAAAAATAAAGTACACTGGGGCACCTGGGTGGCTCAGCGGGTTAAGCCTCTGCCTTCGGCTCAGGTCATGATCTCAGGGTCCTGGGATCGAGCCCCACATTGGGCTCTCTGCTCAGCAGGGAGCCTGCTTCTCCCTCTCTCTCTCTCTGCCTGCCTCTCTGCCTTCTTGTGATCTCTGTCTCTCTGTCAGATAGATAAATAAAATCTTAAAAAAAAATAAAGTACACTGCACAGAATACAACTGGTCTCAGATAATTAAACTACATAAACCTGTTGTGGTTCTCTTTTTATGGGAATTAGAATTATGTAGCAGGCAAAATCACATCTGTGTGTCTTTCCTATAGTTCTCTAGGTCTCAACTAAAGTTATCCATCAAGAAATTGATGAACAGTTCCACATCTTAAGTTTACAAGCAACAACCCAAGCACAGTGTAGTCTAAATTCATAGAAAACCACCACACTACAACCCCCAAAACAATAAAGTCTGCAGATACAGCCCTAATTCAATAATTCATAACAATTTACATTATGGAGGAAAACAGTTACTTCTGTATCTAAAATCTCTACATTCAGTTTACAGTTTTCTCCGAGAAAAAACAGATTGTTAAAATTTGTGTCACAGGTGCTGTTCAGGAGACTTTCCGCAAAACAAAAGAGCTGCTTACCCCAAAGGTAACTGAGTTGTTATTATTTGAGAGAAAGACAATGGCTCGTAGTCTTAATATGACAGTTTTCCCCTCTTGTGTGCATTAATAATTCAAAAATCTTAGAACAATTTTGAGTCAAAGGAAGGTTATCCTGTTTCAATAGAAAAAAGAAATGTTAGTTATAATCCTGTCATCACCAAAGACTTTTGGAGTGTGTTTTGCTAGCATGTTTAACTTTATTTTCTTAAATATTAATTTGAATTGTACAAGAAAATCATGAATACATCCTAGCCATAAATCTTTAATAAAGAATAGAATAGAAAGTGAAAATTCCTCTTGACCCCCACCCCTGCCCCAGTTTCACACTCTTCCCTAGAGGTAACAATGAAAAGAGGTAACTACTTAAAAGAGGTAACTACTGAAAAAGATCATACACTTTGATCTTATTTTATACACTTACATATATATGTGAATGTATGCATGTATGTAACTAGGATAATACCTAGAGTATGAATGCTCAGTCAGAGGACACATAATTTTAAATGGTCATGAACACTGCCAAATCTCTTTCTAAAATAGCATGACCAATTCACACTACAGTGTATAAAAGTGCTTACTGGTCTGCATCCTTAACCAACGTTGAATGGTATCAATTTTTAATTTTTCCAGTCTATTCTTATACTCTGCACTAATGCCATAACTGTTTTTATATAAGACAGTAATTTTGATATTTAGTGCGGCATGTGCTCCTTCTCTAGGTTTCATTTTTCTCACATGTGAAATGGGATTAATAATGATGTCCTCTTCATAGGGCTCCTGTGAAATTCAGAAAGGTAGGCAGGAGAAGACATGTACAGCCTTTACAAGGTTTGGTAAGGAATTTGTGTTTTATTCTAATATGACAGGAATTAAAGAAGGGGTTTTAAGCATGTGAATGATGTGATTTGATATATGCTTTAAAAGGACACTGGCCAGGAATATTGGTGCTAATAAATTTAAAAAGAGGCCCATATATAATAGTTTGCTGCCTTCCATCCCAGAGAAATATGCGTTGGGATTGTCAGAAAGAGAAATAAGGGGGAGTAAAGTTATGAGCTTTAGCTCATATATATATATATGATACCCAGTTAAATTTCCATTTTAGATAGTGAATAATTTTTCTTTTTTTTTATGTTGTTAGTCACCATATAGTACATCATTAGTTTTTGATATAGTGTTCCATGATTCATTACTTGTGTATAACACCCAGTGCTCATCACAACATATGCCCTCCTTAACACTATTCAATAGGTTACCCCATCCCCTAAACCCTCCCCTCCGAAACCCTCAGTTTCCTGGAGTCCATAGTCTATCATGTTTCCTCTCCTCCTCTGATTTCTCCCATTTCAGTTTTCCCTTCCTTCCCTTAATGTTCTCCAGGCAGTTCTTTATGTTCCACAAGTATGTGAAACTATGTGATAATTGTCTTTCTCTGCTTGACTTATTTCAGTCAGCATAATCCACTCCAGTTCCACCCATGTCTATGCAAATGGTGGGTATTTTTCCTTTCTGATGGTTGAGTAATATTATATATATGAACCACATCTTTATCCATTCATCTGTTGAAGGGCATCTCAGCTCCTTCCGCTGTTTGGTTATTGTGGACATTGCTCCTATGAACATTGGGGTGCATGTGGCCCTTCTTTTCACTACATCTGTATCTTTTGGGTAAATACCCAGTAGTGCAATTGCTAGGTCATAGGGTAGCTCTATTTTCAACTTTTTCAGGAACCTCCTTACTGTTTTGCAAAGTGACTGTACCAACTTGCATTCCCACCAACAGTGTAAAAGGGTTCCCCTTTCTCCACATCCTCTCTAACATTTGGTTTCCTTCCTTCTTAATTTTTGCATTATAACTGGTGTAAGGTGGCATCTCAATGTGGTTTTGATTTGAATTTCCCTGATGGCTAATGAGATTGAACATTTTTTCATGTGTCTGTTAGCCATTTGTATGTTATCTTTGGAGAAGTATCTGTTCATGTGTTCTCCCCAGTTTTTGACTAGATAATTTGTTTTTTGAGTGTTGAGTTTGAGAAGTTCTTTATAGATCTTGGGTATCAGCCCTTTGTCTGTAGTGTCATTTGCAAATATCTTCTCCCATTCTGTGGGTTACCTCTTAGTTTTGTTGACTGTTTCCTTTGCTGTGCAGAAGCTTTTTATCTTGAAGTCCCAAAAGATCATATTTGCTTTTGTTTCCCTTGCCTTTGTTGATGGTCATGAAAGAGGTTGCTGTGGCTGATGTGGAAGAGATTACTGCCTATGTTCTCAAGGATTTGGATGGATTCCTGTATCACATTAAGGTCTTTCATCCATTTAGAGTAAATATTTGTGTATGGTGTAAAACAATGGCTGAGTTTCATTTTTCTGTATATAGCTGTCCAATTTTCCCAGCACCATATATTAAAGAAACTTTCTTTTTTACATTGGATGTTTTTTCCTGCTCTGTCAAAGATTAGTTAACCATAGAGTTGAGGGTCCATTTTTGGAGACTCTATTCTCTTCCATTGATCCATCTTTATGTTTTTGTGCCAGTACCATGCTGTCTTGGTGATCACAGCTTTTTAATATAGCATCAACTTAGGCAATGTGATACCCCAACTTTTTTTTTTCGGCAGTGCCTTGGGGATTCTGGTTCCATACAAATTTTAGGATTGTTTGTTCCAGCTGTTTGAAAAATGCCAGTGATATTTTGATTGGGATGACATTGAAATTGCAGATTGTTCTGGGCAGGATAGAAATTTTAACAATGTTTATTCTCCCAATCCATGAGCATGGAATATTTTTCATCTCTATGTTTCTTCCTCAATTTCCTTCATAAGTGTTCTGTAGTTTGTAGGGTATAGATCTTTTATCTCTTTGGTTACATTTATTCCAAGGGATCTTAAGGGTTTTGGTGCTCTTGTAAATGGGATATAATTCCTAATTTCTCTTTCTACAGTTATATTGTTAGTGTATAGGAAAGCAACTGATTTCTGTGCATTGATTTTGTATCCTGCCACATTACTGAATTGCTGTATGAGTTCTAGTAATTTGGGGGTGGAGTCTTTTGGGTTTGCCAAGTAAAGTATCGTGTCATCTGTGAAGAGAGAGAGTTTGACTTATTCTTTGTCAATTTGAATACATTTTATTCCTTTTTGTTTTCTGATTGCTGATGCTAGGACTTCTGGTACTATGTTGAACAATAGTGGTGAAAGTGGGCATCCTTGTCATGTTTCTGATCTTAAGGGAAAAACTCTCTGCTTTTCCCCATTGAAAATGATATTCACAGTGCATTTTCATAGATGGTTTTTATAAAATTGAGCAATGTTCCCTCCATCCCTACACTCTGAAAAGTTTAAATCAGGAAAGATGCTGTATTTTGTAAAATGCTTTTTCTGCATCAACTGAGAGAATCATATGGTTCTTGTCTTTCCTTTTATGAATGTGCTCTATCACATTGACTGATTTGTAAATGTTGAACACCCTTGCATTCCAGTTATAAATCCCACCTGGTTGTGATGAATAATCCTTTTTAATGTACTGCCAGATCCTATTGGCTAGGATCTTGTTGAATATTTTGACATCCATGTTCATCGGGGATATTGGTCTGTAATTCTCCTTTTTGATGGGGTCTTTCTGTGATTTTGGCATCTGGTTAATGATGGCCTCATAGAATGAGGTTAAAAGTTTTCCTTCTATTTCTATTTTTTGAAAGAGAATCAGAAGAATAGGTATTATTTCTTCTTTAAATGCTTGGTAGAGGGTGCCTGGGTGGCTCAGTTGTTAAGCAGCTGCCTTTGGGTCAGGTCATGATCCCAGGGTCCTGGGATTGAGCCGTACATCAGGCAGCCTGCTTGGCAGGAAGCCTGCTTCTCCTCTCCCTCTGCTCCTGCTTGTGTTCTCTCTCTAGCTCTCCCACTCTCTGTCAAATAAATAAAATATTTTTAAAAAATAAATGCTTGGTAGCATTCCCCTGGGAATTCAACCAACTATGGACTCTTGTTTTTTGGGAGGTTGTTAATTATTTCAATTTCATTACCAGTTACTGGTCTATTCAGATTGTCTTTCTTCCTGTTTTAGTCTTGGTAGTTTATAATTTTCCAGGAAGGCATCCGTTTCTTCCAGGTTGCTTAATTTATAGGCATAGTTGCTGATAATAATGTCTAATAATTGTTTTTATTTCCTTACTGTTAGTTGCGATCTCTTCCCTTTCATTCTTAATTTTTTTTTATTTGCGTCCTTTCTCTTTTCTTTGGAATATGTCTTGCCAGAGATTTATCAATCTTACTATCTTTCTCAAAGAACCACCTTCCAGTTTTGTTCATCTGCTCTAATGTTTTTCAGATTTCTATTTTATTGATCAATTCTCTAATCTTTATTATTTCTCTTCTCCTGTTTGATGGGTCCTTTAGGTGTAAGGTTAGCTTTTGCATTTGGGATTTTTCTACTTTTTTGAGAGAAGCTTGGATGGCTATGTATTTCCACCTGAGGACCACCTTTGCAGTATCTAATGGGTTTTGGTCTGATGTGTTTTTGTTCTCATTGGTTTCCATGAATTAAGTTATTTAATTTCCTGGTTGACCTAAACATTGTGTTTTAGGTGGTTTCTACTGTTTATTTTATTTATTTTTTATTAACATATAATGTGTCATTTGATTCAGGGGTACAGGTCTGTGATTCATCAGTCTTGCACAATTCACAGCGCTCACCATAGCAGATACCCTCCTCAAAGTCCATAACCCAGTCACCCCATCCCTCCCACCCCCCCTCCACTCCAGCAACACTCAGTTTGTTTCCTGAGATTAAAAGTCTCTTATGTTTTTTTTTCCCTCTCTGGTTTCATCTTGTTTCATTTTCCCCTCCCTTGCCTTATGATTCTGTTTTTTTCCTTAAATTCTTCATGTAAGTGAGATCATATGATATTTATCTTTCTATGAGTGCCTTATTTTGGTTAACATAATATCCTCTAGTTCTGTCCACATCATTGCAAATAGCAAAATTTCTTTTTTTGATGGCTGCATAATATTCCTTTGCATATATACACACACCAAATCTTCTTTATCCATTCGTCTGTTGATGAACATCTAGGCTCTTTCCATAGTTTGGCTATTGTGGACATTGCTGCTATAAATATTAGGGTGCAAACGCCCCTTCAGGTCACCACTTTTGTATCTTTAGGGTAAATACTCAGTAGCATAATTGCTTGGCTGTATGGAAGCTCTATTTTCAACTTTTTGAGGAACCTCCATACTGTTTCCCAGAGTGGCTGCACCAGCTTACCTTCCTACCAACAAGGTAGGAGGGTTCCCCTTTCTCCACATCCTCGCCAGCATCTGTAGTTTCCCAACCTGTTAATTTTAGCCATTCTGACTGGTTTGAGGTAGTATCTCACTGTGGTTTTGATTTGTGTTTTCCTGATGCTCAGTGATGTTGAGCACTTTTTTCATGTGTTTGCTTGCTGTTTGAATGTCTTCTTTGCAGAAATGTCTCTTCATGTCTTCTGCCCATTTCTTGATTGGATTCTTTGTTCTTTGGGTGTTGAGTTTGATAAGTTCTTTATAGATTTTGGATACTAGTCCTTTATCTGATATGTCATTTGCAAATATCTTCTCCCAATCTGTCAGTTGTCTTTTGGTTTTGTTGACTGTTTCCTTTACTGTGCAAAACCTTTTTCTCTTGATGAAGTCCCAGTAGTTCATTTTTGCCCTGCTTCCCTTACCTTTGGTGATGTTTCTAGGAAGAAGTTGCTGTGGTTGATGTTGAAGTATTTGCTGCCTGTCTGCTCCTCAAAGATTTTGATGGATTCCTGTCTCATATAGAGATCTTTCATCCATTTTGAGTCTATTTTTGGGTGTAGTATAAGAAAATGGTCAAGTTTCATTCTTTGGCATGTGGCTGTCCAATTTTCCCAACACCATTTGTTGAAGGACTGCCTTTTTTGCCTTTGGATATTCTTTCCTGCTTTGTTGAAGATAATTGACCATAGAGTTGAAGGTTCATCTCTTGGCTCTCTATTCTGTTCCATTGATCTATGTGTCTGTTTTTGTGCCAGTACTGTACTGTCTTGGTGATTACAGCTTTGTAATAGAGCTTGAAGCCTGGAATTGTGATGCTGCCAGCTTTGATTTTATTTTTCAACATTTTTCATGCTATTTGGGGTCTTTTTTGGTTCCATATAAGTTTTAGGACTATTTGTTCCATTTCTTTGAAAAAATTGATGGTATTTTGATAGTGATTGCATTAAATGTATAGATTTCTCTAAGTAGCATAGACATTTTCACAATATTTGTTCTTCCAGTCCATGAACATGGAACGCTTTTCTATTTCTTTGTGTTTTCCTCAATTTCTTTCATGACTATTCTCTTCTATGTACTGTGTTTCCTATGTACTCAGTATTCTATTCTATGTACTCAGTACAGATTCTTTGTCCCTCTAATTAGATTTATTCCTAGGTATCTTATGGTTTTGAGTGTAATAGTAAATGGGATCGACTCCTTAATTTCTCTTTCTTCAGTCTTGTTGTTGATGTATAGAAACACAACTGATTTCTGTGCATTATTTTATATCCTGACGTTTTACTGTATACCTCTATGAGTTATAGAAGTTTTGGGGTGGAGTCTTTTGGATTTTCCACATACAGTATCATCTGCAGAGAGTGAGAGTTTGACTTCTTTTTTGCCAATTCAGATGCTTTTTATTTCTTTTTGTTGTCTGATTGCTGAGGCTATGGCTTCTAGTACTATGTTGAATAGCAGTGGTGATAGTGGACATCCTGCTGTGTTCCTGACCCTAGGGGAAAAGCTCTCAGTTTTTCTTCATTGAGAATGATATTTGCTGTGAGTTTTTCATAGATAGGTCTTATGATATTGAGGAATGTTCCCTATATCCCTACACTGTGAAGAGTTTTGATCAAGAAAGGATGCTGTACTTTGTCAAATGCTTTTTCAGCATCTATTGAGAGTATCATATGGTTCTTGTTATTTCTTTATTAATGTATTGTATCACATTGATTGATTTGCAAATGTTGAACCAACCCTGAAGCCCAGTGATAATTCCCACTTGGTTCCTGTGAACAATCTTTTAATGCACTGTTGGATCCTATTGGCTAGTATTTTGGTGGGAATTTTTGCATCTATGCTCATCAGGGATATTGGTCTACAATTCTTCTTGATGGGATGTTTGTCTGGTTTTGGGTCAAGGTAATGCTGGCCTCATAAAATGAGTTTGGAAGTTTTTCTTCCATTTATGTTTTATGGAACAGTTTCAGGAGAATAGGTATTGATTCTTCTTTAAATGTTTGGTAGAATTCCCCTGGGAATCCCTGTGGCCCCAGTCTCTTGTTGGGATATTTTTGATGACTGCTTCAATTTCCTTACTGATAATGGGTCTGTCCAGGTTTTTCCTTTCTTCCTGGTTCAGTTTTGGTAGTTTATACATCTCTAGGAATGCATCCATTTCTTCCAGATTTTCTAATTTGCTGGAATATTGTAGCTCAGAATATGTTTTTTTAAGTATTGTATTTCGTTGGTGTTGGTTGTGATCTCTCCTCTTTCATTCATGATTTTATTAATTTGGGTCCTTTGTCTTTTCTTTATGATAAGTCTGACCAAGGTTTTATCAATCTTCTTAATTTTTTCAAAGAATGAGTTCCTAGTCTCATTGATCTTTTCTACGTTCTTCTGTGTCTATTTCATTGATTTCTTCTCTGACATTTATTACTTCTCTTTTCCTGCTGGTTTTAGACTTCATTTGCTGTTCTTTCTCTAGCTCCTTTAGGTGTAGGGTTAGGTTTTGTATTTTAGACCCTTCTTGTTTCCTGACAAAGGCTTGTGTTGCTATGTATTTTCCTCTCAGGGCCACCTTTGTTGTATCACAAAGATTTTGAACAGTAATGTTTTCATTTTCATGTGTTTCCATGCATTTTTTAATTCTTTAATTTCCTGGTTACCTCATTCATTCTTTAGTAGGATGCTCTTCAGCCTCCATGTATTTGAGTTCTTTCCAACTTTTCTCTTGTGGTTGAGTTCCAGTTTCAAAGCATTGTGGTCTGAAAATATGCAGAGAATGATCCCAGTCTTTTGGTACTGGTTGAGACCTGATTTCTGTCCCAGGATGTGATCTATTCTGAGAATGTTCCTTGTGCACTAGAGAAGAATGTGTATTCTTTTGCTTCAGGATGGAATGTTCTTAATTGTATTATTGTCAATGTGTTTCATTGATTTTGTTATTAATTTGTTTATATAATTGGCTGCTCCCGTGTTAGGGGCATAGATATTTAAAATTGTTAGATCTTATTCTTGTATAGACCCTTTAAATATGATATAGTGTCCTTCCTCATCTATTATTATAGTCTTTGGCTCAAAATCTAATTTTTCTGATATAAGAGTTGCCACCCCAGCCTTCTTTTGATGTCTATAAGCATGGTAAATTATTTCTCACCCCCTCACTTTAATTCTGTAGATGTCTCTAGGTATAAAATGAATTTTTTTGCAGACAGCATATCAGTGGGTCTTATTTTATTTATCCATTCTGATACCCTGTGTATTTCGATTGGGGCATTTAGCCCATTTACATTTAGGATAATGTTGAAAGATATGGATTTAGTGCCATTTCATTGCCTAAAATGTGACTGTTACTATATATTGACTCAATAAATATATTGATCCATTCTGGTCTGTTACTTTAAGGCTCCCTCATTGCTTAGAGCACCCCTTTCAACATTTCCTGTAGGGCTGGTTTTGGTGTTTGCAAATTCTCTTAGTTTTTGTTTGTCCTGGAAGGTTTTTATCTCTCCTTCTATTTTGAATGACAACCTCGCTGGATAGAGTATTCTTGGCAACATAGTTTTCTCATTTAGTGCTCTGCATATATCATGCCAGTCCTTTCTGGCCTGCCAGATCTCTGTCTATAGGTCTACTTCCAATCTAATATCTCTACCTTTGTAGGGTACAGACCTCTTATCCCCGAAGCTACTGTGAGGATTGTCTTTTTGTCTCTATGACTTGTGAGTTTTACTATTAGTTGATCGGGTGTTGACCTAATTTTTTATTGATTTTAAGGGGAGTGTAGAGAGAATCTTATACAGGCTTCATGTTCAGCACAGAGCATGATGTGGGGCTCGATCTCATGATCCTGAGATCATGACCTGAGCTGCAATCAAGAGTCAGATGCTTAAACAACTGAGCCACATAGGCACCACCATTTATTTAATATTCTTTCTTTCTTTCTATCTTTCTTTCTTTCTTTCTTTCTTTCTTTCTTTCTTTTTTTCCTTCTTCCAGTTAACCATCATATAGTATATCATTACTTTTTGATGTAGCCTTCAATGATTCATTAGTTGCATATACACCCAGTGCTCATCAAAACACATGTCCTCCTTAATACCCATCACCCACTTACCCCATCTCCCCACTGCCCTCCTTTCTGAAGCCTTCAGTTTGTTTCCTCAAGTCCAGAGTGTCTCATGGTTTGTTTCCCTCTCTGATATCTTCCTATTCATTTTTCCCTCCCTTCCCCCATGATACTCAACACTATTCCTTATATTAATTTAATTGAGAGAGATGAGAAAGAGAGAGAGAGTATGAGCAGTGGGGAGGTGCAGAGGGAGAGGGAGAAGCCAACTCCTGCTTAGCAGGGAGCCCAACACAGGGTTCCATCCCAAGACCCTGAGATCATGACCTGAACCAAAGGCAGATGCTTGACTGAGTCACTCAGGTGCTCCAAGATCTTATTCTTAAGTAATCTCATCACCCAATGTAGGTTTTCATTTTATAACCCCAGGATTAAGAGTTGCATGCTCTACTAACTGAATCAGCCAGGTACCTGAAGCCGTACATTTTTTACTGCTGTTTTCTATTGAAATCTATGGTCCCATATTAGTTCCTGGTCCAAAGTAAGTACCCAATAATTCTTTGTTCAACAAATGCATGGATGTTCATAACAGTTTTATGTATTTATGTATATGTTATTAATTAATTCATTAATTGTCACCTTCACCTACTTCACTGATTACCCCTACCAGCCTCACCTCTGACAACCATCAGTTTCTTCTCTGTATTTAAAATTCTATTTTGTTGGTTGATTGGTTTTGTTTTTTATATTCCACATATAAGTGAAATCATAAGGTATATGTCTTTTTTTCTGACTTATTTAGTATCACACTCTCTAAGTCCATCCATTTTGTAAATGTCAAGGTCATGTTTTTTATGGTTATAAACTGTTATGTTTATTCTATTTTGTACACACAGACACACACATATTGATATATACCACATCTTTATCCATTCATCTATTGATGGACACTTGGGTTACTTTCATATCTTGACTCTTATAATAATGCTGCAATAAGCATAGCAGTGTTTATATCTTTTGAATTAGTGTTTTCATTTTCTTCAGGTAAATACACAGAAGTGGAATTATACTATTGTATTTCTATGTTTAGTATATATTATATATCATATATATAAATCGTATATATCATATATTTATATAGCATATATAAAAAATCATATATATGTATATATACATATACATACATATACATACATGTACATATACACACATATGTATATATATACATACATACATATACATTTGGGTGGCCGGGGGGTTCGAGTTCCCCTAGGCGGTCACCGGGGACCAAGAAAATCGCCACTGGTGGCAGGAAAGCTGGGTCTTTGTGTTGTCTTTTTGTTGTCTGTTGTGTTGTTTGTTGTGATTGAAGGAATGGGGCAAGCAGAGAGTAAGGGGACTCTGACTTTCATCTCTCCTTTCCTCATAATAGATGTGGGGCTTTTCCCTCACTCATTTCATATGTTAAGGGCTATAACTGGAGCCAACTGGGGTTAGTCTAATGCCGGGTTAAGGTGCTCAATGCTGATGCTCATTGGAGCCAGGTGTGGAGTATGAGTGCCTAGTGGTCCACTTTTGGTAAGCAGAACTGGCACTGTGGGATGAACCGAACTCAAAACAGAGACTTCAAGGAATATTCCCAAGCAGCTGCCGAAACTCCCTTTGTTTCAGGGAATTCCTTACCTTCTCTGGCCCAACGTGGACTGCCTACCTCCTCCCGCTTGCTGGTGGGGAAAGCATGGAGTCTGAAGTGGAATGGGCCCAGGTGGAACATGAAACCTGTTAGCAAAGAGATGACTGAACTGATGGTTAATTGTCTGTCTCAGGGTTTTAATGGGTAATTGTTAAAGTAGCTTTCAGAGTCTTTGGTAACCTGAAACTTTGACGTTTTGCTTGGATGACAAATGGGATAAAATGCTAGAGTGCTGGTTGCTGGAACTTGGTTTGTGAACTCTTTTGGTAAACATGTTTTGTGCTTAACTGAATTCTGCTGTAACAGTTCACAATTTGTTAAAACGTAAATCGTGTTCTCTTTGCCCACCCAGAATTGTAAATGAGATCTCTTTGACTCATAAGGCTTTTCCTTGATATGCTAAGTTACTCAGGAAGTACTGCTAAATCGATGATAAACCTTGGGTTACATTTGGGTAAATGCTATAACTACTCCAGAGGTTCTCTACATTTCCTAAAGTTTCATTGTTTTGATAAGGGTCATCACTTGATATTTAACCATATCTATTCTGAGTTTTTGTCATTTGTAATTGTTTAAATTCTCTTGTAAGATGAATCCCACCTTAAAGGAAATTCATATGGGAGACTTTGAGAACAAATACAGGTCTTGAATGTGTTGAAGTCCTGGAGCTGAAATGGGTAAAAATTTCCAGAAGTAGAAGCTGCACTCAGACTAAACCAGAATTAGTACGGTGACTCAAGGTAAGAATGAGTCTCCAGGAGCTTTCCTAGAAAGGCTTATTGAAGCCTATAAAATGTATAGCCCGATAGACCCTGAGGCACCTGAAAATCAGGGGGCAGTGAATCTTGCTTTTCCAGTCAGTCAGCCCCAGATATAGGGAGGAAACTTCAGAAAATTGAAGGATCTGAAGGGAAGAATCTGAGTTAGTGGGAATAGCAGAAAAGGTGTTTAACAATAGGGATGCACAGGAGGATGAAAAAAAAAAAAAACAGACAAAAAGCTGGTTAAGGTTTTGGCATTACATGAGGCAATTAGGGGATGATAAATGGAAGGAAAAGCCTAAGCACAGAGAAGGCAGGCGGGAAGACTTAGATTCAGATCAGTGTGCTTACTGTAAGAATAAAGGACACTGTTCCAGGGAGTGCCCCAAAAGGAAGATGGCAATGCTGGCCACCAGAGTAAAAATTAAAGTCGAGGGGAAATCAGTTGATTTTTTGGTAGACACAGGAGCCCAATTTTCATCATTACTTAAGCCTATGGGAAAACTATCTGGAGAGGAAATCTGGGTACAAGGAGCAAATGGCACAGAGAGATATAAATGGACAACAGAAAGGACTTTAAATTTGGCCTCAGGAGTAGTTAAACATTGATTTTTGGTCCTCCCTAATGCCCCATATAACTTGATGGGAAGAGATCTCCATAAGTTACGAGCTGGCATTCAGTTCTCGGAAGGAGACATGACTGTAAACTTGAGACAACCCACTGTACAGGTGCTTATGGCAGGAGTAGATGAATACCTCCTTTACAAGCCAGTCTCAAAACCAGAGGAGAAAAAGTGGGGAAGCCTTCTCTAAACCTTACAGGTCGAGTTTCCCAAGGTCTGGGCAGAAGGGAAGCCCCCTGGCTTGGCAAGGGAACAACCGCCAGTGGTGGTACAATTAAAGGCAATGGCTACGGCTGTTCACGAGGAGTACCCCCTTCCCCGGGAAGCAAAGGAAGGGATCAGAAAACATATTAACTGCCTCCGAGGAGACGGGATCCTAGTTCCTTGCAAATCTCCATGGAACACGCCTTTGCTGCCTGTCAAAAAGGCTGAGACTGGGGAGTACCGACCTGTTCAGGACTTGCAGGAAGTTAATAAATGGGTTGAAGATATCCACCCAACAATGCCTAACCCCTATACCCTACTCTCCCTCCTGGGCCCCAAAAGAACTGTGTATACTGTCTTAGATCTCAAAGATGCATTTTTCTGCGTATCTTTAGCAAAGGAATCTCAGCCCCTTTTTTGCTTTTGAGTGGTCTGACCCACAGAAAGTGTTCCAAGGCCAGATCACCTGGAAAAGACTTCCCCAAGGATTCAAGAATTCACCCACCATTTTTGACGAGGCCTTACACGAGGATTTGCATGAGTACAGAACCTCCAACCCAGGAGTCACTCTGTTACAGTATGTTGATGACTTGCTAGTAGCCGCTGAGGACTGGGAGTCATGTTTGCAGGGGATGAGAGCTCTCTTACAGATTCTACAGGAAAAAGGGTATCGGGTGTCAGGAAAGAAAGCACAGCTCTGTCAGAGCCATGCCACTTATCTAGGCTTTGATCTCCATGAGGGAGTGTGTTCACTGTCTGAGTCCAGGAAACAGGTGATCACCCGATACCCCCGCCCTACCACATCCCAAGTGAGGGAGTTTCTTGGACGGTGGGCTACTGTCGGCTGTGGATACCGTGGTTTGCAGAGATTGCCCGACCTCTCTATGAACTGGCAAAAGAGGGCTCACTATGGTAGAGTGGATAGCTGAGGCAGAAGGATAATTTTGGGAATTACAAACAGCCTTACTGAGTGCCCCAGCATTGGCCATCCCAGATGTTACCAAGCCCTTCCACTTGTATGTGGATGAAAAAGCAGGGGTGGCCAAAGGAGTTTTGACTCAGACTCTGAGGTCTTGTCAAAGGCCAGGAGCTGATCTTAGCAAGAAACTAGATCCAATAGTGGCTGGGTTCCCCTCTTGCCTCTGCATAATTGCTGCCATGGCTCTCTTGGTCAAGGATGCAAGTAAATTGACTTTGGGTCAAAATGTCATCTTGACCACCACACACACTATCAAGGGCCTTCTCTGGACCCAACCAGACCAATGGATGATGAACGCCTGAGTGATGGGATATCAGGCCCTCCTCCTCAACAACCAAGAGTGACCTTCCAGCCCCTGGCGGTGCTAAATCCAGACACGCTGCTGCCAGAGGAGCTGGCTGACCACCCACATGACTGCAGGGAGGTCCTAACCCAAGTCGCAGGAATAAGGCCAGATCTCAGAGACATTCCCCTCCCGGACGAGCCCCCAATGTTAGGGTCTGTGATCAAAGGAACAAGACTAACACAAAGCAAAAATCAAGCAAAGCTTTATTTCACACCAAGCATTGAAAATCAAACCGACCAGTCGGGGCCATCTCTTACGAAGAGGCGACAATGACGAGGACGCCGCTCCAGATGATGAAGAGGCGATGAGGACGAGGATGACAATGCTACTCCAGCGAGGCCACTTCCCAGACAATGAAGAGGCGACAACGATGATGAGGACAACAACCCAGACGACACAGACTCTGCTCCCCATGATGCCACTCTGACAAGGCCGCTCCCTGGACAAGGCCGCTTCCTGGACGACACTGCTCTGGCGAGGCTGCTTCCCGCCATGCCGCTGCTCCTGGTGGTGCCGCCACTCGGGGTGGCGAGGCCACTCGCAGCGGTGCTGCCGCTGGTGGCGGTGAGGCTGCTCCAGGCAGTGCTGCTCCCGACGACGACTATTACTCCAACGACTACTCGAATGGCTACCCCAACAGCTACTCAAACGGCTATCCCAACAGCTACTACAATTCCTCCTACTACTCCCCCCGCCCCAGCCTCACAAACTCACCTTTATAGAGGTGGTTGAGCCCAGCCCACACACAGGTGGCCAATGAGATTGCAACACACCACAGTAAATATATGCACACCCCACTGATTGGATGTCTCCATCCGGCCTGGCCCGCCCCTATATCCAGGGTTTGCAAGTAAGTTCGTCTGCGAGGGGTGGGGTCAATCTAAGTTTGCAACCAAATGGTTCCCTTTGGCTAACCAGGCCCCTACATTCCCCCCTTTCCTTTGGAATTTAGTCAAATCCTTGACTTTTCAGCCAGTTCTATGTTTTCCTATTGTAAGGGGTTATATTGAGCATGTAAGACTAACATTTTTATCGCTCCAATTTTCTTTTGTACAAATGACATTAGGGTGTTTATAATGCAGGGGCCAAAAAGTAACAGTAGTGCACAGTTGGCTGATGAGTTAGCCATTCACCACTTTGAATAACCTTTTCCATTTTTCCTAATTCCATTCATCTAATTTCCCACCTATAATTTAAATAAACAGGTAACAATAGGAGCAAAAATAAACTCACAGTCTTTTTAGTCTTAGCTTTAATCCACGGTCAGCGGGGTCCGTTGGCTGCAGCATCCATCTCTGGGGGTCATCCTTGTCCTCGGCTCATTTGACGTGACCCACGTGAATTCAGGCCCTGATGCCTTGTACTTTTACTGCCGTGGGGGTGGTCAGGATAACAGTAAACAGTCCCTTCCAGTGAGGCTCCAAGTTTCCCACTTGGTGGTGGCATATCCAAACCAAGTCCCCGGGGTTGGTAAGGATGTGGTTCCACCTCTGTCTCCTTCCTAGTGTGGGCAGTCCGGATCCCTGCGTGGGCTTTTTAAAAGACATATATATATATATATATATTATATTTTTATATACATATATATTTTTATATATATTTTATATACATATACATATATTTTATATATTTATATATTTTTATATATATTTTAAAGACAAATATATATACATATATATTTCCCACCAAGAGTGGGGCCCAGCAGTGCACAAGGGTTCTCTTTTCCCAACATCCTTGGCAGTACATGTTATTTCTTGTATTTTTTGTATTTCTTGTATTTTTGATACTAGCCATTCTCACTGGTGTGAGATGATATCTCACGTGGTTTTGATTTGAAATTATCTGATTATTAATATTGTTGAGCATCTTTTTTATGTCTGTGGATCACCTGATTATCTTTGGAATAGTGTCTGTTCAGATTTTCTGCCAATATTTTTAATCAGACTCTATTTTTCTGGTTTTTTTTTTGTATTGACTTGTATGAGTTTTTCATATATTTTTGATATTAACCCCTTATCCGATATATCATTTGCAAATATGTTCTTCTATTTAGTGTGTTGCCTTTTTGTTTTGTTCCTAGTTTCCTTTGCTGTGCAAAAGATTTTATTTTTGTTATAGTCCCAAATGTCATTTTAAAAAAGATTTTATTTATTTATTTGACAGGCAGAGATCACAGGTAGGCAGAGTGATAGGCAGAGAGAGGGAGGGGGAAGCAGGCTCCCCGCTGAGCAAAGAGCCTGATGCGGGGTTTGATCCCAGGACCCTGAGATCATGACCTGAGCCAAAGGCAGAGGCTTAACTCACTGAGCCACCCAGAAACCCCTCAAATGTCATTATTTTTTAAATAGAATTTATTTTTCAGAGAAGTTTTAGACTCACAGCAAAATTGAGCATAAAGTACAAAGTTCTCATGTAGCTCCTGTCCCCACATACCCACAACCTCATCCACTATCAACATCCCCCACCAGAGTGGAATATTTGTTGCAATTTATAAACCTACATTGACACATCATTATCACCTAAAGTCTCTTGGGTTCATTCTTGACATTGTATATTCTGTGTGTTTTGACGAATGTATCATGGCATGTATCCATTGTTATAATATTATACAGAACAGTTTCACCGCCATAAATATCCTTTGTGCAATAGCATTATTTTTAATAGCAAACATTTGGAAATAACCCTAATGTCCATTGATAGGAGAATGATAATTAAAATATATTGTATTCATACAAGGATAGATTATACAGTTGTGGAAAAGAATCAACTATGACTACACATATCAGCATAAGTGACTCTCACAAATATGACATAAAGTAAAAAACATTCAGATAAGAATGCATATGTTGGGGGGAGGAGTCAAGATGGCGGAGAAGTAGCAGGCTGAGACGACATCAGGTAGCAGGAGATCAGCTAGATAGCTTATCTAACCATTTCAAACACCTACAAATCCAATGGGAAATTGAAGAGAAGAAGAGCAACAATTCTAGAAACCAAAAATCGATCACTTTCTGAAAGGTAGGACCTGCGGAGAAGTGAATCCAAAGTGATGAGAAGATAGACCACGGGGGGAGGGGCTGGCTCCTGGCAAGTGGCAGATTAATGGAACACAAAATCAGGACTTTTAAAAGTCTGCTCCACTGAGGGACATCGCTCCAGAGGCTAAATCAGGGGGAAGCCCACGCGGGGTCAGCGTAACCCCAGGTCCTGCAGGGTCACAGAAGGACCGGGGGTGTCTGAATGTCACAGAGCTTGCAGGTATTAGAGCATGGAAGCCAGCTACAGAGACAAAGCTGAGGAGGGAGCTCTCAACTTGGGGTTACCTTGAACCAGGCACAGGCAGGGTGAGCTCGGAGTGCGGCCAGAGGCCAGGGAGACAGAAGCGACTGAGCACTTTTCTCCAAGCACGACCAGAGGCTAAGGAGGCAGAAGCAGCCAAAAGCTTTTCTCCAAGTGCAAGCAATTGAGCACTTTTCTCCAAGAGCAACCAGAGGCCAGGGAGATGTTGGCGGTTGGGCGCTTTTCTCTGAGGGCATACTGAGGAGCGGGACCCTGAGCTCTAGGCTCCTCTGGGCTGGAGATTGGGATGTTGCTATTTTCATTCCTGTCTTCCAGAACACTACGGAAAGCACTCAGGGAGCAAAAGCTCTCGAAAGCAAACCCGAGCAGATTACTTAGCCTGGCCCCTGGTAAGGGCGGTGCAATTTTGCCTGGGGCAAATACACTCTAGAATCACTACAACAGGCCCCTCCCCAAGAAGATCAACAAGAAACCCAGCCAAGACCAACTACACTCACCAAGGAGAACAGCAGAATTCCAGAGGAGGAGAAAGCAAATCTTAACTGGAAAAAATGACAAGGCGGAAAAAATCATCACAAAAAAAAAGAACAAGAGGCAGTACCGAAGACTGGAGACATGATCAATACGGACATTGGTAATATGACAGATCTAGAGTTCAGAATGACGATTCTCAAGGTTCTGGCCAGGCTTGAAAAAGGCATAGAAGATATTAGAGAAACCCTCTCCAGAGAGATAAAAACCCTTTCTGGAGAAATAAAAGAATAAAATCTAACCATTTTGAAATAAAAAAAGCTATTAATGTGGTGCAATCAAAAATGAAAGCTCTTACTGCTAAGATAAATGAGGCAGAAGAAAGAATTAGTGACATAGAAGACCAAATGACAGAGAATAAAAAAGCTGAGCAAAAGAGAGACAAACAAATACTGGACCACAAGGAGAGAATTCGAGAGATAAGTGCCACCAAAAGATGACACAACATTAGAATAATTGGGATTCCAGAAGAAGAAAGAGAGAGGGGAGCAGAAGGTATATTGGAGAGAATTATTGTGGAGAATTTCCCTAACATGGCAAAGGGAACAAACATCAAAATCCAGGAGATGCAAAGAACGCCCCTCAAAATCAATAAAAATAGGTCCACACCCCGTCACCTGATAGTAAAATTTACAAGTCTTTGCGACAAAGAGAAAATCCTGAAAGCAGCCCGGGAAAAGAAGTCTGTAATATACAATGGTAAAAACATTAGATTGGCAGCAGACTTATCCACAGAGACCTGGCAGGCCAGAAAGAACTGCCATGATATATTCAGAGCACTAAACGAGAAAAACATGCAGTCAAGAATACTATATCCAGCTAGGCAATCACTGAAAATAGAAGGAGAGATAAAAGGCTTTCAGGACAAACAAAAACTGAAAGAATTTGCAAACACCAAACCAGCTCTACAGGAAATATTGAAAGGGGTCCTTTAAACAAAGCGAGACCCTAAAAGATGTAGAGGAGAAAGGAACAGAGACAATATACAGTAACAGTCACCTTACAGGCAATACAATGGTACTAAATTCATATCTCTCAATAGTTACCCTGAATGTAAATGGGCTAAATGCCCCAATCAAAAGACATGGGGTATCAGAATGGATAAAAAACAAAACCCATCAATATGCTGCCTACAAGAAACTCATTTTAGACCTGAAGACACCTCCCTATTGAAAGTGAGGGGGTAGAAAACAATTTACCATGCTAATGGACATCAGAAGAAAGCTGGGTGGCAATCCTTACATCAGATCAATTAGATTTTAAGCCAAAGACTATAATAAGAGATGAGGAAGGACACTATCTCATACTCAAAGGGTCTGTCCAACAAGAAGACCTAACAATTTTAAATATCTATGCCCCTAACATGGGAGCAGCCAACTATATAAACCAATTAATAACAAAATCAAAGAAACACATAGACAATAATACAATAATAGTAGGGGACTTTAACACTGCCTTCACTGAAATGGACAGATCATCTAAGCCAAAGGTCAACAAGGAAATAAAGACCTTAAATGACACACTGGACCAGTTGGACATCACAGATATATTCAGAACATTCCATCCCAAAGGAACAGAATACACATGCTTCTCTAGTGCACATGGAACATTCTCCAGAATAGATCACATCCTAGGTAATAAATCAGGTCTCAACCGGTATAAAAAATTGGGATCATTCCCTGCATATTTTCATACCACAGTGCTCTGAAGCTAGAACTCAATCACAAGAGGAAATTTGGAAATAAAACCCCAAATACATGGAGACTAAAGAGCATCCCTCTAAAGAATGAATGGGTCAACCAGGAAATTAAATAAGAATTGAAAAAAATAATGGAAACAAATGATAATGACAACACAACAGTTCAAAATCTGTGGGACACAGTAAAGGCAGTCCTGAGAGGAAAATATATAGTGATACAAGCCTTTCTCAAGAAACAATAAAGGTCTCAAATACACAACCTAACCCTACACCTAAAGGAGCTCGAGAAAGAAAACAAAGAAAGCCGAAACCCAGCAGGAGAAGAGAAATCATAAATATCAGAGCAGAAATCAATGAAATAGAAACAAACAAACAAAAAAACCCAATAGAACAAATCAATGAAACTAGGAGCTGCTTTTTTGAAAGAATTAATAAGATTGATAAACCCCTGGCCAGACTTACCAAAAAGAAAAGAGAAATGACCCAATAAATTAAATCATGAATGAAAGAGGAGAGATCACAACCAACACCAAAGAAATAGAAACATACCATGAGCAACTCTATGCCAACAAATTCCACAATCTAGAAGAAATGGATACATTTCTAGAGACATATAAATTACCACAACTGAACCAGGGAGAAATAGAAACCTGAACAGACCCATAACCAGTAAGGAGATTGAAACAGTCATCAAAAATCTCCAAACAAACAATAGCCCAGGGCCAGACGGCTTCCCAGGGGAATTCTATAAAACATTTAAAGAATTAATTCCTATTCTCCTGAAACTGTTACAAAAAATAGAAATGGAAGGAAAACTTCCAACTCACTTTATGAGGCCAGCATCACCTGATCCCAAAACCAGACAAGGATCCCATCAAAAAAGAGAATTACAGACCAATATCCTTGATGAACACAGATGCGAAAATTCTCACCAACATACTGGCCAATGGGATCCAACAATACATTAAAAGGATTATTCACCACGACCAAGTGAGATTTATTTCAGGACTGCAAGGTTGGTTCAACATCCGCAAATCAATCAATGTGATACAATACATTAATTAAAGAAAGAACAAGAACCATATGATACTCTCAATAGATGCTGAAAAAGCATTTGAGAAAGTAAAGCATCCCTTCCTGATCAAAACTCTTCAAAGTGTAGGGATAGAGGGCATATACCTCAATATTATCAAAGCCATCTATGAAAAACCCACCACAAATATCATTCTCAATGGAGAAAAACTAAAAGCTTTTCCACTAAGGTCAGGAACACAGCAGGGATGTTCATTATCACCACTGCTATTGAACATAGTACTAGAAGTCCTAGCCTCAGCAATCAGACAAAAAAAAAAAAAAAGAAAAAAGAAATTAAAGGCATCCAAATCGGCAAAGAAGAAGTCAAACTCTCACTCTTTGCAGATGATATGATACTATATGTGGAAAACCCAAAGGACTCCACTCCAAAACTGATAGAACTTGTACAGGAATTCAGTAAAGTGTCAGGATATAAAATCAACGCACAGAAATCAGTTGCATTTCTTCACACTAACAACAAGACAGAAGAATGAGAAATTAAGGAGTCAATCCCATTTACAATTGCACCCAAAACCATAAGACACCTAGAAATAAACCTAACCCAATAGGCAACGAATCTATACTCAGATAACTATAAAGTACTCATGAAAGAAATTGAGGAAGACACAAAGAAATGGAAAAATGTTCCATGTTCATGAATTGGAAGAACAAATATTGTGACAATGTCTATGCTACCTAAAGCAATCTACACATTTAATGCAATCCCTATCAAAATCCCATCCTTTTTTTTTTTCAAAGAAATGGAACAAATAATCCTAAAATTTATATGGAATCAGAAAAGACCTCGAATAGCCAAAGGAATATTGAAAAAGAAAGCCAAAGTTTGTGGCATCACAATTCCAGACTTCAAGCTCTATTACAAAGTTGTCATCATCAAGATAATATGGTACCGGCACAAAAACAGACACATAGATCAATGGAACAAAATAGAGAGCCCAGAAATAGACCCTCAACTCTATGGTCAACTAATCTTTGACAAAGCAGGAAGGAATGTCCAATGGAAAAAATACAGCCTCTTCAACAAATGGTGCTGGGAAAATTGGACAGCCACATGCAGAAAAATGACACTGGGCCATTTCCTTACACCACACACGAAAATAGACTCAGAATAGATGAAGGACCTCAATGTGAGAAAGGAATCAATCAAAATCCTTGAGGAGAACACAGGGAGCAACCTCTTTGACCTCAGCCGCAGCAACTTCTTCTGAGGAACATCGCCAAAGGCAAGGGAAGCAAGGGCAAAAATGAACTATTGGGATTTTATCAAGATCAAAAGCTTTTGCACAGCAAAGGAAACAGTTAACAAAACCAAAAGACAGCTGACAGAATTGGAGAAGATATTTGCAAACGACCTATCAGATAAAGGGCTAGTATCCAAAATCTATAAAGAGCTTAGCAAACTGCACACCCAAAGAACAAATAATCCAATCAAGAAATGGGAAGAGGACAAGAATAGACATTTCTTCAAAGAAGACATCCAGATGGCCAACAGACACATGAAAAAATGCTCCACATCACTCGGCATTAGGGAAATACAAATCAAAACCACAATGAGATACCACCTCACACCAGTCAGAATGGCTAAAATTAACAAGTCAAGAAATGACAGATGCTGGCGAGGATGCGGAGAGAGGGGCACCCTCCTACACTGTTGGTGGGAATGCAAGCTGGTGCAACCACTCTGGAAAACAGTGTGGAGGTTCCTCAAAAAACTGAAAATAGAACTACCATATGACCCAGTGATTGTACTACTGGGTATATATCCTAAAGATAGAAACGTGGTGCTCCAAAGGGGCACGTGCACCCGAATGTTTATAGCGGCAATGTCCACAATAGCCAAACTATGGAAAGAACCTAGATGTCCATCAACAGATGAATGGATAAAGAAGAAGTGGTATATATATATACAATGGAATACTATGCAGCCATAAAAAGTAATGAAATCTTGCCATTTCTGACGACCTGGATGGAACTAGAGTATATTATGCTTAGCAAAATAAGTCAATCGGAGAAAGACAACTTTCATGTGATCTCCCTGATATGAGGAAGTGGAGATGCAACGTGGGGGGTTTGGGGAGTAGGAAAATAAAAAATGCAAGAAGATGGGATCAGGAGGGAGACAAACCATAAAAGACTAAATCTGAAAAAACAGACTGAGGGTTGTTGGGTGAGGGGGGATGGGAGAGGGTGGTGGTGATATGGACATTGGGGAGGATGTGTGCTATGGTGAGTGCTGTGAAATGTGTAAATCTGGCAATTCACAGACCTTTACCCCTGTGGCTAAAAATACATTATATGTTCATTAAAAAAAATTAAAAATTAAAAAAATGCTTATGTTATGACCCAGTTATATAAATTAAAACATGTAAAACTAGAAATGTATATTTTAGGGCTCCATATGAATTTAATAAAAGTATAAAGGAAAGTTAAAAATATAATCAACATGTTTTAAGATAGTGGTTACCTCAATGTGGAAAAGGGAGAGGATAAAGATAATCTTTAAAATTATTGGTAATATTCTTTTAATGTAAATGACAGTGACATATACTTTATCTTTTCTTATATCTTTATATATAGGTTGTATACATTATTTTGTATGCATAAATATTTCAAAATTTAAAAATAAAAAATTTAACTCAAGAGCGTGCTACTTTAAATGGAGTGGTCACAAAAAAGTCAGAGAAAGACAAATACCATATGATTTCATTCATATGAAGAATTTCAGAGATAAAACAAATGAGCAAACCAAACAAGAGATGAAAACCTGACTCGTAAATATAGAGAACAAACTGGTGGTTACCAGAGGGGATGTGAGTGGGTAGTGGGTGAAATAGATAAAGGGGATTGAGAGTATATTTATGATGAGCACTGAGTAATGTATAGAATTGTTGAGTCATTATACTGTACACCTGAAACTAACATAACACTGTATGTTAATTATACTTGGAAAGAAAAACAACAATGACAAGGGACTGTCTTTATTAGAAAATGACATTTGGTTTGCCTGGGTGGCTCAGTGGGTTAAGCCTCTGCCTTCTGCTCAGGTCATGATCTCAGGGTCCTGGAATCAAGCTCCACATTGGGCTCTCTGCTCAGCAGGGAGCCTGCTTCCCCCTCTCTCTCTGCCTGCCTCTCTGCCTACTTGTGATCTCTCTCTCTGTCAAATAAATAAATAAAATCTTTTTTTTTTTAAAGAAAATGACATTTTATCTGCAACCTCAATGATGTAGTAAGCCATTCAAATAGTTAGGAAGGCAAATTATAGATAAAGAAAACAATTTAAGAATCTTAGCAATGATTGAAGGAAGCCCAGAGAAGGGGCTGGAGAGAGGAAAAATGACTTAAATATCTGAAGTACTCAGATGAAAGAGGAATATTTAATTTTGATCAGCTCAAAGGAAGAACTATGGTCAATGGGTGGAAGCTAGAAGGATACCACTCAGTAAATGGTAAGGAAAAAATTGTAAGAATCAGAGCCTTACATGAAATTACTTCCAGAGATAGCAAATTCCTTCTCATTGAAGTGATTCCTAATGAACTGGAAGATTTGGCCTGTATCTTTTATATGTGCATATTTTTATTTTATTGGCCCTCTGTATTCATTTCTTCCATTTTGAAAAATAGCTCTTGATTTGCATTAAGGGAGTGGGATTTTCTACCTCCATGTACAATGCTAGTGCAACTGTTAAGATGCCCTGGCTTCCTTTTGCCAAGTGGTGAGCTTGAAAGGTGAGCTAAATTTCTCTCTCTCTTTCCTGGGACATTCCTGTCCCCCTTAATGCATGCTAGGAGGCAGAAAATCCATTCCAGAGGACATTGCAGTGATTAATATCTGTACTAGAGAGGTTTAAAAGTGATTGTCAGGTTTGATGGCAAGGGCTTAAAGCTGTGTTTGCACAGCATTTTATTTCACATATGATTGACATAAGTTGTCTATGTAAAAGGAGAGGGCAAATAATCAACTCTGATGGCATCCAGTGGCCCACTCTGAAAAGACTGTTGTTTAGTTTCCATTATCTTGATCCCTGGAGTTAACTTGGATCCTGTTCCTTTTGGTCCTAGTTCTATGTTCCTTTTATTTTGTGATACACTGTTCCAATAAATTCCTTTTAAAAAAATTGGTTTCAATTCAGCCCTTGAACTCAACATATGTATTCTGCTGTTTTTTTGCATTCATTAGACAGCCAGTATGGTGTGGTATTATCTGCTTCTGATTGTAAAATCTCAGAAGGGATGGACATACTCACTAATGCATGAGACCTTTCACTTGGCCTTTAGTGACCATATGAAATTACTTGAAATGAAATGCTTTGATCATATTCTCCCTTTATTTTGGTTACTGAAACCATCCTACACCACTGCTTGTGTCCCTGCAGGCAGTGCTAATAATTTGAGATAGTATTTTAGTGAATTTAGTATAATTTTGCAGGTGCTGTTAGAAAAACCAGCTGGATTGAATAAAATTGCCCTCCAGATGCCAGCTAGCCATGATATTATTGGCTTTTTGAGGGTTTTCAGAATAACAGATGAGATAATAGTAGGTTTTTAAAATCCCAGTTTAGATCTGATTTTGCTGCATTTATCTCCATTGATTTCGCAGAAGCAGTTATGATTCAGTTCTTTCCTGAATGAACTACCCCCTCTCCTCCTCTTCCTCCCACTTTCTCAGCAAAGGAAATCTCTCCCTCTCTCTTTCTCTCTCCTCCCCACCTTCTCTCCCTCCATTCTTTCTCCTTTTTTGTTTCTCTTCTACACATGAAGAGGCAACTTAGACATAGTCATATAGGTAGTGGACAGAACTCAAGCCATTCTTGATGCAACAGGAAAGCTCAATTTCCAGCCTATTGATTGCAGACTGTAGAAATGTATGAAATGCGTCTGTGTGGAAAGTTTCAAGGCAAGCCAACACAATGGTTACTTAATCAAATAAGTGTCATATTCATTTAAAATTCCAACTAATGTTACCAAAGTAGCTCAAATATTGGAGTGAATGTTACTGGTCTTTTATATTTTTAAGATCTATAGAGAAAATAAGCCAAGATATACCCATGCATCCTTGTTGAAATAAACTCTTTTCTTCACCGTGTTTCCTAACATGTCCATAGTTATTCCTTTGGGTTAAATCCTTCCTTAAAGTGAAGGTAAGCTGGATTGTGAACTTTTGGTTTAGGGAAAAATATATAAGAAATTAATTTATAATCTATAAAAATTAGGAGATGGGATATTTTTATATTGAAGCTATTATCCATCATTTAACCCCTTACTGTGATAAGGGATTTTTTTAACTGTGGATGAAAATTAAGAGTTTAGAAATGGTCAGTAATTTAGATTGGTAATAGGAAAGTCAGGACTTCAGGTTTCCTCATGTAGCTTCAAATAGACTTACTCTATATTTTTGAAGACTCTTCCATTTATTTGCGAGAGAAGGAGAGTCAGCATGGAGCATGAATGGGGGGAGGGGCAGAGGGAGAGAGAAAGCAGACTCCTTGCTGAGCAGGGAGCCCAACAATGTTGGCCTGGATCCCAAGCCCCCAAAAGCCCAGATCCTGAGCTGAAGACAGATTCTTAACCCACTGAGCTACCCAGGAGCCCTGGACTAACTCCACTTTTATGTATTATATATTTATGGCTTCTATGTAAGATTTTGTCAACAAAAGATTCAGCTGAGGAGTGAAAAAAATTTCTGACAACCACTACTTGAGATTATCACATAATTCTGGCAATGGAAAGGATTGTAGAGCTCATTTCTTTAAACCATCTTATTTCATAGATAAGGAAAGTGAAGTATAAACAGATCACACAGTTTACTCAAGGTCAAATAGCTAGCCAATGGCCATAACCTCATGATCTTAGCTCTGCACATATTGTTCCCATTTTCCAAAAATACTTTTCCAGTGCTTCTTTACTTGGCACCCTTAGATTAATTTTTCTAGAGCAGAGGTGCCCAAACTATGACCCATGTTCTAAATCAAGCCTGTAAGCAGCTTTTATAAATAAAGTTTTATTGGAATACAGCCACATTCATTCATTTCATATTGTCCATAGCTATTTTTGTGCTGTAATTGTGAAGTTGAGTAGTTGTGACAGAGACCATATGGTCTGCAAAGCATGAAATACTTCCAAACAGGCCCTTTACAGAAAAGTTTGCCAACTCCTGACCTGGACCCCAAAGTCTGTTCTGACTTCTAACATCCTACTGAATGGAATCAGAAGGAACAACAACAAAAAAATGAGGTTGATGACAGGTTTTGTGTGTTCATGCCAGCAGAGTGAATCCTTGAAATGGCCCTTTTCCAATTAGCCCTTTACTTGCTTGCCAGCTTTCAAGTCACTCCAGGCTGCTAATGCCTCCCTCCTCCACCCACTATTTGCTAGGCCATCTGCATACAATTGGTTTCCCTAGTAATAATACTCGCTATATCTCTGTTCACTCTCAGCCTAGCTTCTGATTTTTTAAAGGCCCACATCCATTTTTTATCAGTAGACATTTTGCAAAATGAAGATATTCAAAATACAGCAAGATTTTTTTTTTAAAGGGAGAAGAGAAGCTGCTCCTTCACCAGGAGCCAAACTCCATATGATGAACTGCCTCATTTGCCTTGTGGCCTGTGGGATATTTTACACTAAGTGCAGAAGTTGGCCTGCTGATACTGATCAGTATTTCCCAAAAAATGCAAAAACTTAAAAGAATAGTCCTGCCCATTTGCAAGCAGTTGTTCAATCTTGGCCATTGACTAGGGAAGGACTTCGGAGGAGGAGTAGGTGGGGATCTAAAGGGCTACATTTAAGCTATAACTGATAAAACTGAGACTCAGAAAGATCAGGTGACTTTCAAGGTCACACAAATATTAAGTAACTGTCAGAATATGGACCCAGATTTGTCTCATTCTATGCCTTTCCTTTTAACCACTTCACTAACTTGATTTTTTAATGGAGAATAATATAAAACTTAAAAAAAGATTTTATTTATTTATTTGGCAGAAAGAGAGATCACAAGTAGGCAGAGAGGCAGGCAGAGAGAGAGGGGGAAGCAGCCTTCCCGCAAAGCAGAGAGACCGATGCAGAGCTCAATCCCAGGAACTCTGGGATCATAACCTGATCCAAAGGCAGATGCTTAATGACTGAGCCACCCGGGCATCCCTAATATAAAACTTTTTAATGCTAAGTTACAAAAATCAGAAAATAATCTTTCTCTGGGACTAGATGAAGCTCCAGGAATATTAGTATCGTTACATAAAGGCTATTCTTATTTGTACTTGCTGATCTTTTATATATAAAACATCTAGGTTATAGTTACAGATTGTCAGTGTTTTTCAGTTGCTGTGCTAAATCCATTTAACCAACATATTACCTAGTATGGGCAATGATTAGCATACAGTCTTTGTTCTCAAGGAGTTCACAGATTGGCTAAGAACATAAACATAGATAATTAACAAATATTTGTTGAGTGAAAGAATGATGTGTTGGGAATACTATACTGGCTGAGAAAGACATAAGACTGATCTTCCTAGATCTCTCAGTTCAGTTGGTAATGAAAATATATAGACAGATAATGAGTGTGTTGGATGATAAAGTAGTAGAAGTGAGGAGTTAGGAATTTGGCAGATAAAGTGGGAAAAGACATTTCTGGCAGGAAAACCTAGACTGTATAAACCATGAAGATCTGGAATAGCATGTGAAAGGGATTTATAGGTAGTTCAATACTCCTGGAGGGTGAAAGGGGAGAAAGAATCATATGTAGACAGGGGGACCCAAGGAATGTTATTTTTCATTTAACCAGTATTTACTGAGCATCATTTGTAGGAGGCACTGGAATATAATCTGTAGGACCCATGAGAAATAGAAATTTATGTAGAACTCTCTTCTTAGGATGATAGTCTGCTTTTGGAGATAAAAACAACTATGGCACAGAAGCAAGGGCATGCATGTGCTATCCACACTGAATATTTGAGTTCTGAGTTTTGGAGGGGGATTCCTGACTTGGATAGAAAATTTATATTCACCATGTTTTTTTCATCTTTCCCTGGTCTCCTGCTTAGCTTACTTTATGCCATATGTCTTCCTTTTCTGTTTTTTTAAAAATATATATCCCAACCTTTTCTTCTTCTCTATTCTTGTTTCTATTTCACCCTTTTCTCCCTTTTCTCTACTGTTTTCTGTGAGTGTTAAATAAGTCCCCAGGTCCAGTCTCTCTGTCTCTGTCTTTCTCTTTCTACAAGAGTGGGTGACTTGGAAGGAGAATTAGGGAAAAGAGAATAATCTTTTCAGGTATTTTTCATTACAATCTCAGAAACAGAGGAATGTCAGTCCCCTCATGTGCCAAATAGAAGGTTTTTGGACCAAAATTCAAGTTGTCTTTGAAATTTAGATAAAATCATGTCAGGGCACTATCCCACATTCTATTCAATATTCATTGCCCCATATTTTTCTCTTTAAATTAAAACAGACTCACATTTTAGTATCACTTCTGGTTCTGAATTTTTTCTTTCCACAAGTTCTCATTCTTACTGATCTCTTTCTCCCTCTATTTTCCTTCTCTTTCCTTTGTCCTATACCAATCCAGATTTGGGAGCTCAATCATATTTCTGCAACAAATACCCACCTATATAAACACTTGTGTTTGGAATAATTTTACAGTATAACAGAAATATTTTTTCTTCTCTCCCCCTACCACAAACTCTTATTCAGATCTTATGCAGGGAAGTTTAACTTGCTGTATTTTTAAACTTTTTCTTTCCAGTCCAGGCCCTCCTGGTCTCATCTTTATACCCAACAGACCAGCAAGATATTTGTTTAAAATGTTTTCTCTTTTCTGAGGGAGTCTATCTAGTTACTAAAATGACATTTTCACTATGATATAATCATAGTTATAAGGATACCTTTTACCTGTGGATTCTGCAAAACCTCCCAGGAGCCACGAAGGGACTGGGGAGAAGATGGGGGCTTAGGCAACAGGGCTCTGCACATCCACAACCCTGCTTCAACAATTTCAGCTTCACTTTGATCTCTTTTATATATTTGATTTCTTAACCATTGGGGGTAAAAAAAGTTTCCATTCTTAAAATTTGAGAATCACTGCTTAAGAGTGGAAATTTATTAACACCTAAGGGTAGTATGAGTTGAAGATACATAAATTTGTTCCACAAAGAAGGCAGAGAACATCAAAGATGCTGTATCTATATTATTTATTGAAAAAAATTCAATATAAATAAGGATGTTTGGAGGTCATGGAAAATCCCCAAGGTTGACATAAAGGAGGACAACTAGATCCTTTGGATAACTCATCAGAGGCTAAATTCTTGGTAGAATGGACTCTAGGCTATGATGGCATTTCTGGGAAGAAAAGCCATTTTTGTTTGTGGCAAACTTTTGAGTCTAGCTATATTATGTTTGCATGGGATTGCAAGACTTGTCAAAGTTACAGTTAAAGATAGAACTCACTTGAGAAGGCCAATTATTCATTCCCTACCTTTATTTTTCACTGGTTGTGAGTTCTGAACAGTTCATTTGAGTTCAGGATGATTTTACTATTTGATACCATCCTAAAACCTTTCCTTTTTTCATGTACTCCCTTGATCTTGAGTGTGCTTGACAGGACACCAGCTGTCTCTGATGGCTTGGTTTGAATATGCTACTATCATTTAAGAAAAATAAAATTCTATTAATTATGCATTTTTTTCTTCACATTAACTTTTGTGAATAATTAAAAATAACTGATGGGGTTCCTGCGACTTAATTGAAACCTATGGCATTTTGACTTGTTCTACAAATTGAGGTCATTAGTGCATATCTTATTTCATGTTTAAATTATTTCTGCTTTAAGATAGGAGTTGTGTTTGATTAATCTTTGTGTTCTCCATACCACTGAGCAGAAGTGACATGTGCAGAAATAATTTGTTTAGTTGAATTTGTGCCACAGTAGACCATGGCCCACCATAGCATTTAATGTTAAAAAAAAAGTGTTTTGTTGAAAATAAGTTGAGGTTGGTAGGGAATCAAGAGGAAGGGAACTGGCTATGTGCTACACATTACTCTTGGAATTTTGTTTATGCCATCTCATTTATTGTGCTTATACACCAATACTACAAGTTTCATGATAGACATTTGGATCTACCTTGCCAAAGAGCTGGTTTCTTGTTTGATCTAATACATATACTATATGATCAAAGAGTCTCACAGCACCTGGGTGACTCAGTTGGTTAAGCACCTGACTCTTTATCTCATCTCAGGTCTTAATCTCAGGGCTGTGAGTTAAAGCCCCATGTTGGGCTCCATGGTGGGTGTGGATCCTACTTTTAAAAAAAGTCCCATATTGCCTTTGCTGCTATGACTTAATCATCAGGGCTGTTTTGGGGGAAGGGGGCTGTGACCTGAGAGGTACAGTGTCCATTCAGTCCTCAATAATTTGTTTTGATACCATCTTTTTTTTTAAAGCTAATTTCATTGTGTTTAACACATCTACTTTTCTGTATGTCTGAGGCTATCACAGGGCACAGAGTATTAAAGAGAAAACAATTAGACATACAAATAATCTTGGTATTATGGACTTGAAGTAGCCTCCAAATAATAGCTTTTTTTTGACCTATAAAACATCTCAAGCCTAGAGCTCTTGAGTGTCATAGCTATATTTCTTCGTAGTTCATAGTGTTACAGAATCCTCTTCTTAGTTTAAACCCCCTCCTTTTACTTTGTTTTTCTTTCATACAGAGGTTTCCATACCTTTTATTTTTTGTACTGCTGGCTCCTGGCAGTCCTTCAATTCAGTCACTTTAGTTAACATGCAACTTTATTTATTTGCTTCTCTAAATTGTTCCAGAGTAAATCACAGAATTATGGGAAGGTCACATATTGAACATAAGGCTAGCCAAGAGAACCTAGGCAGTGGAGAGAACATTTCTTCCCAGCGGGTGAAATTAGATATGAAAATCTGGATTTTTGTAACAAATAAATCAAGGGATAATTTTTCACATTGCAGAAGGATTCACCATGGGGTTCCTTTAAATATCTGATTAACTTAGTGCATATTACAATGGTATTCTGTTGTAAAAAAAAAACAAATCCAAGTATAAGTTTTCAGAAAATAGTCAATTATTATGACACCTGATAAATTTTATAAATTTTTTTCTACCTTGAAAATGCTTTAAAAAAATAGGCCCAGAGCTAATATATATATTGCTTGATAATATAATAATCATAAGGGGAGATAGGTATTGAATAAGATCCACTGTTTCTCCCCATAAACTACCTGCAGCTAAATCAGTCACAATACTTTTATTTTTTTAAGAAGATTTTATTTATTTGAGAGAAAGTGAGTGGACGAGAGAGAGCATGAGCAGGCAGGGGGGCAGAGGGAGAGGGAGAAGCAGACTCCATGATAGCAGGGAGCCCAACACAGTGCTAGATCCTGGAACTCCAGTATCTTGACCTGAGCTGAAGGCAGATGCTTAGCCAACTAAGCCCCCCAGATGTCCCATCCTATGATACTTTTAAAATGTAAACCCCCAGGGGAAAAGTCTGAGACTCTGTACCGTAAACTTCTCCAGGTGATTAGGATTGACACTAATGTTTCTGAGAACAAAGTATTTTTATTTATTTATTTATTTATTTATTTATTATTTAAGGATTTTACTTATTTGATGGAATGATAGCAGGTGATCACAAGCAGGGGGAGTGGTGGAGGGAAAGTGAGAAGCAGGCTCCTTGCTGAGCAGGGAGCCTGATGTGGGGCTAGATCTCAGGACTCTGAGATCATGACCTGAGCCAAAGGCAATCACTTTACCAACAGAGCTACCCAGGCCCCCAAGAACAAAGTATTTTATTGGACTAGATTATTATCTGCCTGTATCTTTTCTGCTTGTCTTTCTTTGGCTTTAAGGAAAAGCTCATGATCGTAACTGTTTTAATGGTTACATCAATGAGGAAAGAGAAACATTAACATTGGGACTGTGAAAATACTAGGAGCAGGGACTTCAAAAGTGGTGAATATATGTTAGTGTGTTTTCATGTGTATAAGGAAATGAGTCTTAAGATGTATTTTTAAAAATCTAGAAAATGCTGTTCTGTAGACCCTTCTTGCTTCTTTTGTGTTTGACCCTATGTGATAGGTGAACCATTATTATGCAATGAGTACTGACTGTTCCAAATTTTAACTTCCTATGCATTTTAACTATGTGTTGCCAAACAGTTTTGTATTGAGGGATGATTTTGTCCTTCATAGATCCCTACTGTTTTTTCTTATTTGCTCTATAACTCTCTCTGTCTGTCATACCAATAAAAAGCCAGTCACTCTGAATGCTAAGCTTTGTGCTAGTCATCAGGTCAAGTTGTAATAGAAAGATGGCCATAGTAGTGGGGAGTTTTAGTCAACCGAGAAGCTATTAGCTATCGCCAATGTGATATGACTCTCTGACCCAAACAAGAGAACTGACAGTGAATAAGCAAAATGAAAACACCTGTTATAACCATGACACAGGTTAATAAAGATGGCATTACAAGCCTCCAGAAACTCCTTTTATTTCTTATATTCAATATTTTCACTCACCTCCTGAAAGGTAACTGAAATCTTAATTTTTAACTTCATAGATTAGATTTTCCTATTTTGAATTTTATGAAATTTGAGATACATAGTTTTTACACATTTGAGTATGGATTATTTCATTCAACATTATGTTAATATTTTTTATTCTGGGTATATGTTGCAAAGGCCATTTGGCAGCTTGCATATTTACTTTCTTAATGTTGTCTCCTTTTGAGTAGAAGTAATTGTTATTTTTTTAAATTTCTTTTCAGTGTACCAGAATTCATTGTTTATGTGCCACACCCAGTGTTCCATGCAATACGTGCCCTCCATAATACCCACCACCAGGTTTACCCAACCTCCCACCCCCTACCACTTCGAAACCCTCAAATTGTTTTTTCAGAGTCCACAGTCTCTCATGGTTTGTCTTCCCCTCCCATTTCCCCAACTCCCTTCTCCTCTCCATCTCCCCATGTCCTCCATGTTATTTCTTATGCTCCAAAAATAAGTGAAACCATATGCTAATTGACTCTGTCTGCTTGACTTATTTCACTCAGCATAATCTCTTCCTGTCCCATCCATGTTGATACAAAAGTTGGGTATTCATCCTTTCTGATGGAAGCATAACACTCCATAGTATATATGGACCACATCTTCCTTATCCATTCATCCATTGAAGGGCATCTTGGTTCTTTCCACAGTTTGGCGACCATGGCCATTGCTGCTATGACCACTGGGGTACAGATATCCCTTCTTTTCATTACATCTGTATCTTTGGGGTAAATAACCAGTAGTGCAATTGCAGGGTCATAGGGAAGCTCTATTTTTAATTTCTTGAGGAATCTCCACGCTGTTTTCCAAAGTGGCTGTACCAACTTGCATTCTCACCAACAGTGTAAGAGGGTTCCACTTTCTCCACATCCTCTCCAACACACATTATTTGCTGTCTTGTTAATTTTGGCCATTCTATCTGGTGTAAAGTGTTTTCTCAATATGGTTTTGATTTGAATCTCCCTGATGGCTAGTGATGATGAACATTTTTTTGTGTCTCTGTTAGCCATTTGTATGTCTTCATTGGAGAAGTGTTTGTTCATGTCTCCTGCCCATTTTTGACATGATTATCTGTTTTGCGTGTGTGGAGTTTGAGGAGTACTTTATAGATCCTGGATTTCACCCTTTTGTCTGTACTGTCACTTGCAAATATCTTCTCCCATTCCGTGGGTTGCCTTTTTGTTTTGTTGACTGTTTCCTTTGCCGTGCAGAAGCTTTTGATCTTGATGAAGTCCCAAAAGTTCATTTTTGCTTTTGTTTCCTTTGCCTTTGGAGACATGTCTTGAAAGAAGTTGCTGTGGCTGATGTTGAAGAGGTTACTGCTTATGTTCTCCTCTATGATTCAAGTGGATTCCTGTCTCACATTGAGGTTTTTTATCCATTTCAAGTTTACTTTTGTGTATGGTGTAAGAGAATGGTCGAGTTTCATTCTTCTACACATAGCTCTCCAATTTTCCTAGCACCAATTACTGAAGAGACTGTCTTTTTCAACTGTATATTTCTTCCTGCTTTGTTGAAGATTATTTGACCATAGAGTTGAGGGTCCATATCTGGGCTCTCTACTCTGTTCCACTGGTCTGTCTGTTTTTATGCCAGTACCATGCTGTCTTGGTGATCACAGCTTTATAGTAAAGCTTGAAATCAGGTAACGTGATGCCCCCAGTTTTATTTTTCTTTTTCAACATTTCCTTAGCAATTCGGGGTCTCTTCTGATTCCATACAAATTTCAGGATTGTTTGCTCTAGCTCTTTGAAAAATGCCAGTGGAATTTTGATCAGAATGGCATTGAAAGTATAGATTGCTCTAGGCAGTATAGACATTTTAACAATGTTTTTTCTTCCATCCATGAGCATGGAATGTTCTTCCATCTTTTTGTGTCTTCTTTAATTTCTTTTATGAGTGTTCTGTAGTTCCTTGAGTACAGATCCTTTACCTCTTTGGTTAGGTTTATTCCCAGGTATATTCTGGTTCTTGGTGCTATAGTAAATGGAATCAATTCTCTCATTTCCCTTTCTGTATATTCATTGTTAGTGTATAAGAAAGCCACTGATTTCTGTACATTGACTTTATATCCTGCCACATTACTGAATTTTTGTATTAATTCTAGTAGTTTGGTGGTGGAATCTTTTGGATTTTCCATATAAAGTGTCATGTCTTCTGCAAAGTGAGAGAGAAATCATTATTTTTTAATTTGTTTTAATTTTAATCCGGGTTAGCTTACATACAGTGTTATATTAGTTTCAGGTATACAATATAGTAATTCAATAGTTCCATACATCACCTAGTGCTGACATTATTAATTTTAATAAACTCCCGTCCATTGTATTTTCCTTCAGGTTAAAAATCCTCCCCTTAAATTTCTTAAAGATATTACTTTACCTTATTTTCTGGAAGTTTTGTTGTTTCATCTTTCACATGTTCATCTATAATCCATTTTGAAATGATTTTTGTGCATGGTGTGTACCAAGAGTCAAGTTTCACTTTTTCCCTATAGATAGCTAAGTGTTAAATCATTTGTCATTCGTCAAGTATCCACATATTTGTCATTTGTCATTAGTCAAGTGTCCACATATTTGTTGGTCTGTATCTGGACTTCATATCATATTCCATTGATCTCTTTGTACCAATACTACACTATCTTAATTATTGTGGCTTCTTAATAAGTACTGATTATCTGGTAGTATTAGTGCTTCAACACTGTTTGTTTGTTTGTTTGTTTTAAGATTGCCTTGGCCATTCTTGGCTTGTAGTTTTTTCATTTGAAGGTTAGAATTATGTTGCTAATTCCCACCCAAAGAATTGGATTTTAAATGGAATTGTAATAAATCTATATGTAGAGCAATTTAGGAGAATCAACATCTTTGAACACTGAATCTCCCAATCCATGAACTTGGTGTTCTTTCCTATATATTTTAGTCTTCTTTAATTTCTACCAGTAATGCCTTACAGTTTTTCTGCATAGAATATATCTTTCATTAGATTTATTCATAGGTATTTGGTTTTTCTTTTTTTGTTGTTGCTATTTTAAATGGTACTTTAAAATATCTGTATCCTTATTTGCTGATTCTTTATAGAAATACAACTTATCTGTGTTTATGTATCTTGTATCTAGTCATGGTACTAATTATTATCATAGTTTATATTTATATTCCTTTATATTTTATATATAATGCAATTCTGTCATCTGGAAATATTGAAAGGTTTATTTCTTCCTTTCTAGTCCTTAAACTTTTAGTTGTTTTTTCCACTTGGTCTCTTGCTGTAGTGAGTATCTTTTTTTTTTTTTAAAGATTTCATTTATTTATTTGACAGAGAAAGATCACAAGTAGACGGAGAGGCAGGCAGAGAGAGAGAGAGAGAGGGAAGCAGGCTCCCTGCTGATCAGAGAGCCCGATGCGGGACTCCATCCCAGGACCCTGAGATCATGACCTGAGCCGAAGGCAGCGGCTTAACCCACTGAGCCACCCAGGCGCCCTGTAGTGAGTATCTTGAGGACAGTGCTGAATACAGATAGTGATGGGGGACATTCTTGTCTCATTCCTGATCTCAGGAAAAAAAAAAGCCTTCATCAATTTACCTTAAAATATTGTTTGTTGTAAGTTCTGTATAAATCTTTTGTTAGACTAAAGATATTGCACTGTATTATTAGAATCCTGAGAATTACTTATTTAAAATAATGAATGGATTCTGAATTTATCAAATGCTTTATCTACTTCATTTGAGATGACCTTATTTTTTCTTGATTTTATTTATGTGTTGAATTGCAATGATTTTTTTAAAATTTAAATTCAATTAGTCAACATATAGTACATCATTAATTTCAGATGTAGTCTTCAATAACTCATCAGTTGCATATAAGCCCTAGTGCTCATCACATCATGTGCCCTTCTTCATTCCTATCACCCAGTTACCCCATCTCCCCATCCACCTCCCCTCCAGCAACCCTCACTTTGTTTCCTATAGTTAAGAATCTCTCATGGTTTTTCTCCCTCTCTGATGACTTCCTATTCAGTTTTCTCTCCCTTCCCTTATGATCTTCTATGCTATTTCTTATATTCTACACATGACTGAAACCATATGATAATTGTTTCTCTGATCAACTTCTTTCACTCAGCGTGATACCCTCCAGTTCCATCATGTTGATGTAAATGGTAAGTATTCATCTTTCTGATGGCTTAGAAATATTCCAGTGTGTGTGTGTGTGTGTGTGTGTGTGTGTGTGACATACCACATCTTCTTTATCCATTGATCTGTTGATTGACATCTTGGCTCTTTCCATAGTTTGGCTATTGTGGGCATTGCTGCTATAAATATTAGAATGCATGTGCCCCTTTGGATCATTTGTTTTTGAAAGTTAAAACAGCCTTACATCCCTGGAATAAATCTAACTTGGTTTCTATTTTTTCCTTTTAGTTATATCAGTTTTTGTTTCACATATTTTGATGCTATGTTCTCAGGTGCATACTAATTTAAAATTATTATATTTTTGGGATGGAATGTTTCATCAAAATTTAGTGTCTCCTAGCTAATAGGATCCAACAGTACATTAAAAAGATTATCCGCCATGACCAGATGGGATTTATCCTTGGGATGCAAGGGTGGTTAAACATTCACAAATCAATCAATGTGATAGAACAAATCAATAAGAGAAGAGCAAAGAACCACATGGTCCTCTCAATTGATGCAGAAAAAGCATTTACAGCATCTGTTCCTGATTAAAATGCTTCAAAGTATAGGGATAGAGGGAACATTCCTCAACTTCATAAAATCTGTCTATGAAAAACCCACAATGAATATCAGTGGGGAAAAGCTGACAGCCTTCCCTTTGAGATCAGGAACATGACAAGGATGCTCACTCTCACCACTCTTGTTCAACATAGTGTTAGAAGTCTTACAAACAGCAATCAGACAACAAAGAGAAATAAAAGGTATTCAAATTGGCAATGAAGAAGTCAAACTCTCTCTCTTCCCAGATGACATGATACTTTATATGGAAAACCCAAAAGACTCCACCCCCAAACTACTAGAATTCATACAACAATTCAGTAATGTGGCAGGATACAAAATCAATGCACAGAAATCAATTGCTTTCTTATACACTAACAATGAAAATACAGAAAGGGAAATGAGAGAATTGATTCCATTTACTATAGCACCAAAAACCAGAATATACCTGGGAATAAACCTAACCAAAGAGGTAAAGGATCTGTACTCAAGGAACTACAGAACACTAATAAAAGAAATTGAAGAAGACACAAAAAGATGGAAGAACATTCCATGCTCATGGATGGAAGAAAAAACATTGTTAAAATGTCTATACTTCCTAGAGCAATCTATACTTTTAATGCCATTCTGATCAAAATTCCACCAACATTTTTCAAAGAGCTAGAGCAAACAATCCTGAAATTTATATGGAATCAGAAGAGACCCCGAATTGCTAAGGAAATGTTGAAAAAGAAAAATAAAACTGGGGGCATCACGTTGCCTGATTTCAAGCTTTACTACAAAACTGTGATCACCAAGGCAGCATGGTACTGGCACAAAAATAGACACATAGACCAGTGAAACAGAGTAAAGTGCCCAGATATGGACCCTCAAATCTACGATCAACTAATCTTCGACAAAGCAGGAAAAAATATACAGTGGAATAAAGACAGTCTCTTCAGTAATTGGTGCTGGGAAAAGTGGACAGCTATGTGTAGAAGAATGAAACTTGATTCTCTTACACCATACACAATGATAAACTTGAAATTCATAAAAGATGTCAACATGAGGCAGGAATCCATCAGAATCCTGGAGGAGAACATAGGCAGTAACCTCTTTGACATCAGCCATAGCAACTTCTTTCAAGACACGTCTCCAAAGGCAAAGGAAACAAATGCAAAAATGAACTTTTGGGACTTCATCAAGATCAAAATCTTGTGCACATCAAAGGAAACAGTCAACAAAACAAAGAGGTACAAAGGGCTGATATCAAAGATCTATAAAGAACTCCTCAAACTCAACACACACAAAACAGATAATCACGTCAAAAAATGGGCTGAAGATATGCACAGACACTTCTCTAAACAAGACTACAAATTGCTAACAGACACATGAAAAAATGTTCATCATCACTAGCCGTCAGGGAGATTCAAATCAAAACCACACCACACCACACTTACACCAGGTAGAATGGCCAAAATTAACAAGATGGTAAACAATAAGTGCTGGAGAGGATGTGGAGAAAGGGAAGCACTTTTACACTGTTGATGGGAATGCAAGTTGGTGCTTCCACTTTGGAAAACAGTGTGGAGATTCCTTAAGAAATTAAAAATAAAGATAACCTATGATCCTGCAATTGCATTATTGGGAGTTTATCACAAAGATACAGATGTAGTGCAAAGAAGGGCCATCTGTACCCCAATGTTCATAGCAGCAATGGCCACAGTTGCCAAGCTTTGGAACGAACCTAGATGCCCTTCAATGGATGAATGGATAAAGAAGATATGGTCCATATATACAATGGAATATTATGCCTCCATCAGAAAGGATGAATACCTAACTTTTGTATCAACATGGACGGGATTGGAGGAGATTGTGTTGAGTGAAATAAGTCAAGCAGAGAGAGTCAATTAGCATATGGGTTTGCTTATTTGAGGAACATAAGGAATAACATGGAGGACATGGGGAGATGGAGAGGAGAAGTGAGTTGGGGGAAATTGGAGGGGGAGATGAACCATGAGAGACTGTGAACTCTGAGAAACAAACTGAGGGTTTTGGAGGGGAGGGGGTGGGAGGTTGGGTGAACTTGGTGGTGGGTATTATGTTGGGCATGTATTGCATGGAGCACTGGGTGTGCTACATAAACAATGAATTCTGGAATATTGAAAAGAAATTTTAAAAAAATTTAAAATAAGGTAGTGTCTCTTTGTCATCAGTCATGTGTCTTACATTAAAACCTATTCATTTCTGTTTTACTAGAAGTACACCACCACTCTTTGTCTATTGGAAGCATAATATATCTTTTTTTATTTTTCAATTATTCTGTCCTCTAACTTTCAGTCTTTCTATGTACTTATATTTATGATACATCTCTTATAAGTAGCACATAGTTGTTTTTAATAATTTTGATTATTATGTGTTTTTCTTAGAGCATTTTTTTAAAAGATTTTATTTATTTCTGACAGAGAGAGATAGCAAGAGAGGGAACAGAAGCACAGGGGAGCTTGAGAGGAAGAAGCAGGCTCCCTGATGAGCAGAGAGCCAGATATGGGGCTAGATCCCAGGATGCTGGGATCATGACCTGAGCTGAAGGCAGACGCTTAATGACTGAGCCACCCAGGAACCCTCTTGGAGTTTTTATAATATATATATATTTAAGATTTTATTTATTTGACAGACAGAGATCACAAGCAGGCAGAGAGGCAGGCAGAGAGAGAGCTGGGGAAACAGGCTCCCTGCTGAGCAGAGAGCCCGACCCAGGGGTAGAGAGCTGAAGGTAGAGGCTCAACCCACTGAACCACCCAGGCACCCCAAGTTCTTAATTTTTAATTTGAATTCTTAACACTCTGTTCTGGAATTTCCCTTTTATTTTACAATTTTCAGTTCCCTATCACAGATCCCCATCTTGTTGTTTAAATCCATAGTCCTATTTTAATTTTATGTATAACATTTTTAATATCTGGATATCTTATAAGTCTGTTTCATTTTTTCCCTAGCTTTTGGATAATTATTGGTCTTTTACTATTATTGGTTATTTTAATTGAATATCATAGTTCATGTATAAATAATTTTAAAGGTATTCAAAACTCTGAATGATGTCACCTTTCTCCAGAGGGTATTTCTTTTTTGTTTATGGCATTCATTTAGGCTAGGGACTTTAAAATGATTCAAAGCTAGGCTTTAGCCATTTGAGGCTTCATCTGTTTCTGCTTTGTCCTTACTATTAGGGCATAGTCATTTGAAGATACCAATTGAAAAGTTGCAAAATGTAATAGGACCACTTAGCAGGACCTAAATTCTAATTTTTGACCTCCCAGCCTTAAAAAGATTACAAAACATTCTTCTTAGTCTCTCAGCCTCAATATGCTACTTTCTCCCCCTTTCATAATTGGCAGTTGCCTTGAGAGGAAGAGCAACCTCCAAGTCCAGGCTCACCTCTCTTGACTTCTCCCTTCTTTCAGATCTTGGCCCAACATATCTACTTTTGGTATCTCTAGAGTCTTCAAATAGAGTTTGCTTTGTTTTGTTCCCCTTTCCTAATTGCTTTCAGTGAAGAGCATAGTAAAATATCATCATCAACAATTAATAAAGTGGGCCAAATTTTTGGGCCATACTCTGTGCTAATGTAATTCAGTTGGTTGGGTCTTGAGCCTAACAATCTACATTTAAAGAAGAGCCACAAGTTAAGTAAGACATTGGTGGTTCACAGGTTGTCCATGCAGAGAACATTTGAGAAACACTGTCTTACACATGCATGTAGTATGGACTATCAAAGGAAATAGAATATATCTTTTAAGGTTATCTTTAGCCCAGAGACTTTGGGAATTCATAAGCAAGCCTCAAAAGTCTGTGATTCCATATTATTCAAAGGGTGCTGAATAAGGACAGACTACAGATCAGCAATTTTCTCTCAGCTCTGTGGCAGTTGTTCCATCACAGTGTACCCAACAGTCCCCTGAACACTAGTATTGACATCTTCCAACATCCTGCTCAGTACTCATAGCAATAGAAGAGGTCATGTTTGTTTGGATAAGAGAAAGTAATATAAGGAAGTTTTTATAGAAGATATTACATTTAAGCTGAACCTTGAAGGATGTGTGGAATTTCTACAGAGATTTAGAGAAAGAGCATTCCTGAAAGAAGCAACAGCAGGAGCAAATGCATGAAAAGTGTAGGACAATGGTCTCAAACTTTATTGTGCATCAGAATCACTTGCATAACTTTTAGAACATGAAAATAACAAGATTCCATCTGAAGATATTCATACTAGGTTGGGGTGAGGTCCAAGAATTTGCTTCTTTCATAGGCTCACACAGTGATTCTGAAGCAGATAATGTATGGACCACACTGGGTAGAACCAAATTGAAACGGAAAAGAAAAAAAAAAAAACCATCTTATATGGAATAATTAGAAAAGATCGCAAATACTAACTTTATTTGTCTCATTGTTACATAAATTACAAGGATATTACATATTGTAAAAAGAAAAATGATTTGTAGGAAGGAAGTCATTTATGACATTTGAGAGAATAACTGAAGTAGTAAGGTAAGAAAATAAGTTTTATTCTAGGGAAACTCAGCGCTCTTTGCCCACAGATCTCAGGAGCTTTCCTCTACTCTCTTTTCGAAAAAAGTATCTGTGGACTAGTGTCTTGTGATTCATTTTACTCTTGAATCTTCTATATGATCTGCTGTCTAACTGTGCCTCCCATCTCATGTTACTTTTGTTTTATTCTTCCAAAAATGTACATCATATCATGTCACCCTTTTATTTAAAACCCTCTAAACTCTTTCCATTAGAATTAAGTCCAAATTCCCTTTTCTTTGTCTGCAGCTCTATCGTATTAGTTGGCACTGGGCTTTTCTGTAATCTTGTCTCCTACCACTTTGCTCCCTGTTCTCTATACTTCAGTCACACTGCTTTTCTTTCTGTTCCTCTAAAATTTCAAATTAGTTCCCCTTGCATGGTCCTTGAATTTGCTGTTTTCCTTGCCTGGAATGTTTTTTGTTTGTTTGTTTATTTTACCATGATTCTGATCTCTGCCTGGAAGTTGCCTTCTCATCATTCATATCTCAGATCAAATGTCATCCCTTATCACACTGTATGAATTTTCAATAACTCTCGTCCCTGTTACCCTTTATCCTAGCACTTTGCTAAATACGCTTCCTTCATACTGCTTACATAATCTAAAATTATATTTTTCATGGTCATTTTCTTCCCTACTAGAACATAAACTCCATAAATTCAGATACATTATCTTTTTTTGGGGGGGGGTAGTTGCTAAAGTTCTTGTCCTTGGAAAGAATTAACATACAGTATCAATTTGCTGAAAAACATGAATGAGTTCAAAAGATACTGCCAAAGGTCTCCTCTAGTCTAATCTCTTCACATAACTCCATCTGTCAAAACATCCCTGATTCTTTTGTCTCAGAGAGACATTACCCTAGGCTAAAGCTTCTAGAGGCTTTTAAAATGAAATAAATCCTTGGGGTGCCTGTGTGGCTCAGTCAGTTGGGTGTCTGACTCTTGATTTCTGTTTGGGTCATTATCTCTCTCCCTCTCTATCTCTCTCAGAAAATAAATAAATAAATAAATAAATATACCCCCATGAAGAGTAATGCCTTAAGATGTGATCAGCCTTGTATATCCCAAGTGATATACTGAAGGAATTTGAGTTGGGAACAAGATAAGAGGGACCTGAGAGGGATTATTCTAGAGAAAGGTTCTCTTCTAAGGAAGACTGACTTAACTGGGGTAGTGCAGTAGCTAATCCAGATATTGGGTGCACTGAAAGAATAAAAGGATGGTTATAAATATAAATTATGTGGACTTCACACTTGGCCAAGTGCAAAATCTGGAATGAAGGAACCATTTCTCTACCTTTCAGTTTGTAAATAGTTTTCATTTTACACCCATCCTTAGCACACACCCTCCCTTCAAAAACCTGTGTTTTTAAATTCCTGGAACTTACTTGTCATGTTCTTACATGTCATAAGCAGTTGTATCTGGTGTTGCATTGTCCTGTTGACATAATCTACTGTGACAGATGCAACTATGGTATATTAGTGACATGTAAATGGAAGATGACAGAGGGTTGGATTCTGGAAAAGTGTGATGCCACATGCCTTTGTTGACAGAATCTTAATGACTGGATGTGGTTCTGAACTTATATTTGTGGTTTGAAGCTTTAGTGGATAGATTTAGGATCTTAGTGGAGATAACAGTTTAAGCAACATAGCCTGAGAACTTGCTGTGAGCTGGAGGCAGCATTGGGACTTGTGAGCCAAACCCTCAAGATGTTTACTGAAATACTACTAATAATAGCTAATATTTAGATGGTCCTCTGCATAAGGCACCATTTGTAAATGTTTCACATATGCTAGCTTATTTAATCTTCAAGATCCTGTGAGTCAGAGAAGGCTACTATCACAGAGGCACAGGAGAAACTAAAGTACCGAGTAGATAAGTGCACTGCTGAAAGGTGTATAGCTATGAGGTGTGGTGAAGCATGTACTGAAACTCAAGTTTAACTGCCAAACCTGAGCTTTTAATAATGACTATCCTATAGTTTATTGGTAACCCTGGAGAGAACTGTGTTATAGTAATGGTGAATAATAACAATTATAATAACGACCATTAATTTGTTCTTTGACCTGTGTTAAGTACTCAGCTACATTATCTCATTTAACCCCCCTACTCATTCTGTAAAATAAGTACCATTAGAATCCTTGTGTTGCATGTGTGGAACATGAGACTCAGAGAAAGTATACTGTCTTGCCCAAAGTTTTATACCAAGGAAGTGGGACAGCCAGTAGTTGACTCTTCCAAACCTGGTTTCTCAAAAAATCAGTTCCCCTCACCACAGATCCATACTTCAGTTAGCTTATAGGTCAACATGTAAAAGTTTCCTTTGTTTTACAATGAGGCTCTCTGACAAAGTGGGAGAAATCAGTGACTCACTTTTCATCTGCTATGTTGTAGAGGTCGAGTCTCAGAGTACATACATTGGCATTGTACTTCACACACCTACCCAATTACTTAGAAGTATCAGTCTTCCTAACCCTGGGCTCTGTAGGAGAAATTTGTGTCAGAGGATTTCTAAGATAAGACTTCTTTCTCCTTTATGTAACCTCAGTTTTCTCTTTACTGTTCTTCCTGTGCTAAGATAATACACCCCACCTACTGTCCCTAAGTGTTACTTTGAATTGATTCTCTTGCTTTAGGGATAGAACAAGCTGATGTTTCCTATTTAGTCTGGTTTCTGTTGTGATTTTTAAAACAGCTGGTCAAGATTAGGGGCTCTGGCAATGGTTAGAATTTAGGGTCCCAATATCATCCAAGGTTAAATTCTGAGGCAGTGATAAGGATAAGAGCAAACTCTTTGTCTCATGGAGGGATTATACTCATACTTGATAGTACTGCCCTTTAACTAGCCAGTTTCCAGCAAGGCAGCGGGGACTTCAATTTTCTGGTCTTCATGTCATTTGCAATGCAATTCAAATTGCTTGGTACAGTTTTTCCTGCTCCCACTTGATGCATATTTGAGTTTCCTGCTACTTCTACCCCTCTGTGAAGTGTGCAGTGAAATGAACCTGTTATATTTCTCTCACACACAGCAGTTGGCAACTCCCTGTTAGTGTAGTGAGATAAGGCAAGTGTAGGGCATCCTAGTTACCTCCTTATTGGGATATGGCTTTTATAAATCCTTTTGATCTCCAGCACCACCCTCAGGTCATCACCTACATGACCTGGTAACATCTCCAAAGGGTTTATCAAAGTTAGGGACCAACTCCCTTCTCCATCCCCAACACATAAATATGGTCCCATCTATCAGGAAGGGAACTTAATTGAACTCACTTGGAAGCTGATCTTTGCATGCTCCCTGCTTCTGTTTCTAATGAATTTCTTTTGGCATTAGCTGCACTTCACTGCCAGTGGACCCTTTTGCCCACTGAGGATGGAGTGAGGTGGACATGCTGCCTTGGTTTTATGAAGCAGCAGCAGTGTCTTCTTGCAGTTACTGCAATATGAAGGTCAGTGACTTCACAGAGAAAACACAGTCATTTAAGACTTAAAAAGGTCATCAAATCTCCTTAGTATAGCTTCTGCCACAGCAGTACTTAAGACCCCAGACCTAGACAACTGATGGCAGAAGGAAAGGCATTGGAAAAAAAGCTTTCTCAGGTAAGTGGTTAGAAGAGAAGATATGTCTGCCCATTATGGGAATTGCAGCATTGCCAACTTTGAGTATTTGCAAAGAAACAACATTCTCCTTACTTGGAGTTTTTGTCCTTCTCTATAGACTGCCCTCTCCCCAACTTGTGGGGCTTTGTGTATAGGCCAGTGAGTTTCAAGGGATGGGTAAGTTTGTCACTCTGTGTGTTTGAAGGATGGTAGAGAAGAGGAGCAATGTGAGGATGATAGTATAACAAAATGGGGCAGGGCATGTGTGTGGCCTAGAGAAAAAAAATGTGATATTATAATAATTTTATTTTATTTTTTTAACTACTTTATTCACCATGCAGTATATCATTAGTTTTTGATGTAGTGTTCCATGATTCATTGTTTGTGTATAACACCCAGGGCTCCATGCAATACATGCCTTCCTTAATAACCCATCCCTGGGCTCACCCATCCACCCCACCCCCTGCTCTAAAATCCTCAGTTTGATTTCCGGAGTCCATACTCTCTCATGGTTCTTCTCCTCCTCTGATTCTCCCCCTTCATTTTCCCCTTCCTTCTCCTAATGTCATCCATGCTATTCTTTATGTTCCACAAATAAGATAAACCATATGACAATTGTTCTCTGTTTGACTTATTTCACTTAGCATACTCTCCTCCAGTTCCATTCGTGTTGATACAAATGGTGGCATTCGTCCTTCATGATGGCTGAGTAATA
>NW_022631075.1:7850528-8149682 GCF_010015895.1 Lontra canadensis | reverse complement strand
TATTACTCAGCCATCATGAAGGACGAATGCCACCATTTGTATCAACATGAATGGAACTGGAGGAGAGTATGCTAAGTGAAATAAGTCAAACAGAGAACAATTGTCATATGGTTTATCTTATTTGTGGAACATAAAGAATAGCATGGATGACATTAGGAGAAGGAAGGGGAAAATGAAGGGGGGCTGATTCAGAGGGGGAGATGAACCATGAGAGACTATGGACACTGGGAAACAAGCTGAGGGTTTTATATGGAAGGGGGGTGAGGGAATGGGTGAGCTTGGTGATGAGTATTCAAGAGGGCACATATGACATGGAGCACTGGGTGTTTTACGTAACTAATGAATCATAGTTCATTACATGAAAAACTAATGAGGCATTACATGTGGACTAATTGAACATAATAAAGAAATGCCAAGCCAGAGTTTATTTTTTCATAGGGGCTTTGCTTTTTGTCCCCTTTGCATTTTTATTTCACATGTTTTGTGCATTGACTGCTCCTGCCTTGTTTACTTTCCTGGTTGCTGTTAGATTCTTTTGGTGACTTCCCGTTACCTCTCTCTCCATATTTGTATCTCTGTTTCTGCCTACTTGTCTCTTTTTTTCTCTTTTTTTGTTGTCTCTCTTTCTTGTGTGTCAGTCTCTGAATCTTTATCTTTTTCTTTTTTACCTCCTATCTCCTTTGGATCTTTTCTCTGCAGTATCTCTACCAGAGTTATCATGAGGACTGTCCACATGAAAGTTGTTTGAAGACCAAAATCATTATTGGTATCATTACTAACAGCTTAGAAAGTGTGTGAGACACCCAACAGATATTTATGAAAACAAAAAATATGAGAATAATTCCCCTGACAAGCTCTGCAAACCATCTTTTGGTTTGATGGGATTGTGGAATGGAGCCAACCAGTACCAATAATAGTAGTGAAACTTTGTTTTTGAAAGTGTAAGAGAGTCAAATTTGTTACAATCATATCAGTTGCTGGTTATTTCAGTTTCTGCCTGGTATTAGCTAGATTTTGTTTGGTGTTAGCTTTTGCATTTTAGCCAAAGTTGAGCTGGATTCAAGATACAGGGAAATTGAGTCTCAGTCATTCTAGGAGGCTCAGTCTTACTATGGGGGCTAGAAGAATGAAGAGGCATCACATGGACACAAGGGAAGGAAATAGCAATCAAACACTCTAGAAGATCAAATAATAATAAAAATAGCTACCTGAGATATTTATATATAATTAGCATCAGTACACAAGTCCCTAGCCACTTTTCTCTGTCACCAAGGCAACATGGATGGGACAGAGAAAGCTGCTTCTCTATGTCCTTATAAACATGATCTCCTCACATTGCTCTGGCTTGTGGCATGTCAATATAGAGGCAATTTCTTATGTTGAGCACTTATATGTCAGGCATTATGTTAAATTCATTACATTAATCTCATTTAATCAGTCCTCAGAATAATCTCATGAAAGAGAGAAGTATTATTATTGTCACTTGCAATTACAGATCCAAAAACAGACTCAGAAGAGTTGAATTCACTTCCCCAGATCTAACAGTTTCCCCACTGTTAGATAATGCTGAGATTCAAATTCAGGTGTTTTTAACTTGCTCATCTATTTTGCTTCTTTGCCCCCTACTCTCCCAAATTTACTGCCTCTACTTCGTAATGTTTCAAGGTAATCTGGGGAGACAGTTGTTCCCTCCCTGCTGTATAACACAAAGCAAATTGTTCCAGGAGCCTGTGGAAGTGAGTTATTTTTCCATGGTCCATGCTCAGTAAGGGCATCTTTCTTGCCTATGGAATGTCCTGCAACTTATTTTCTTTCCAAGTAGTCAGTGTACCAATGTAGTCCCATATGCAAAGACTGGAGTTTGATATATTTCATCCTGCCCAAACACACTGTATGTGTAATAGGCTAGGGACAGAAAGTCAAGAATTTGAGGAAGGGGTGAGAAAACATGAAGAAATTGGTGTAATTTCCCAAAATAACAGACTTTGTGAGTGGAGATTATGGGGACATGTGCCAGCAGTGCCATTATTTCTTGCCCTTTGTGGTTTTACCATCCCAAGCTGGTAGATCTTTGTGGCCATAACATATGAATCATATCCTTTCCCTGTCCCATTTGTCTCTTAAGGTTCTAATCTGGAAAATTCCATTTTGCTATCTATATACCCATTAGTTTGTCCATTAATTAATGTCCAAGCTATCTGCTGAGCACTGTGCATTGACCTTTGTGTTTGTAATTGCTACATTTACTACTGCATTGCAGGTGGTGAGATTAGAACAGGTGGTGAGATTAGAACATTAATTTCTACATGACTAGGCCTTTATGGATATTTAAGGTAGTGTATGCCACTTTTGCCAACTTCCTTTGGTTAGCTGGTCTGCTAAGTTTGAACTACCATTACTTAGGCTGCTTTTTCTCCAGCAGAGTCAATAATATCTGCTTTTTCTGATAACTTAGTTTCCCTTGGTCTGAACTGATGTCATCTTTTCCTTCTTATGAGTTTTCTGAATTAAAACTTTCTCTAATTAAGTTTTTCTGAAATAGTAGTCATGAGACCACTGCTTCAGAATTGCCCACAATAATTCCTGTTATAGATTCCTACATCTTATCTCAAATTTAAGTAATCAAATACTCCAAGAAATTGGGCCTTGGAATCTGCTTTCTAGTCACACTGACATTAAAGAACCCTTGTTCTAATTGTTTTTCTTCATTCCAGACAGACACCCGAGTCCTCTTTGATCTCATGTTTCCTACTTCTAGAGCATTGTAGAGTCTCTAGGAGATGCTTCAGAGGATCTTTAATGTACCCAGGAATTAGCTGCTAGTCATTTGAGAGAAATACTCTGAACCATCAAGGTAATTAAAGCAAATGTATATCACCCATGCCCTGAGGAGTACAAGGGAAGTTAAAAAGAAAATGTGTGGACGGTGCCTCCTGCAAACACAGTTCCACCCTATAACTAGAACTGAATGCCAGACTATTACCCATTCACTAACAGCACTTCTCCCATTTCAACCTCAAGTGCATGGACTTGTTAGTGGGGTGGCTTTGTATATCCCAGTTCATCTGCTCCCTTGAACTGTTGAGACAATTTTACCTACAAAATAACCTTACAAACACCTGGACCTAAAGACAGAGTTGGGAAAGGGAAATTGATTTCAATTTCCAAGTGTAATGGCTAAAGGTTGACAGGGTACTCTTAGGGTATAGAATAATGTTACTTTGGAGCATATCCTGACTCCCAAGGTCGTGTGCAAAGCATGCCTAATAAGATGTTGAAAAATAATAATCTCATAAGGGAGTGTTTCTAAACTGTGGAGGTGCCCTGCAGATGTTTAATGTAGTTTATATACTTAAAAAGCATCACTCAAAAAAAAAAAAAGCATCATTCACTTTCCCCTGAAGTTACTAGCCTTTTAAATAGCTACTAGTGGATACACAGACAGAAATTCAAATATTAGTTAAATTAGAAAAAAAAAACCCACAAATGACCCAATGAATCACTTTGTTATTATCAGAAAACCATATTATTCATAGTTAAGGCTGGGACGATTTTGACAATGGAAAGGTGGCTATTAATCAAGTCAGGACAATAGGTATAAACTGGTGTATAAGGAAACCTTACTTACATGCCATTTAACCTTATTAGCTGACAAGCTCTGACATAGAGTCTCCTTTTTTATTACAGGGAGCTATACCAGTCAGTATTCTGGAATGCAGAAACACAAATAGATTTGAGGAGAAGATAAATAGAAAATCAGCCTGTTTTTTCCCTTTGTTCTGAATGATAAGACAGCTGCTTTTTTATTAGTCAAATGTGAACACTGGGAATATGGTGACAGGGACTGGATGACCCATCCACCATGGCAACAGTGTTTTTTAGCTGATAACAGCCAACCGAAGGGTTATGTACATTACTCTATTTGAGACCATCTGCTAAGCAGTTCCATTACAAAAAAGTAAGCTTGGGTTGCATATGGGACTTTTAAACACAAGTTTGGCATCAGGATTTGGGGTATTTGAAGCCCAGTTAATCTCGGGAGACATTTTACCCTTCAATTTTTGTCTATATTATTTCAGGAAAATAACAGAACATTTTCTTAAAAGTTCAAGCACTCACACACAAGTCCCTGTGCATGCACAGTCATGCACACTATTGTAATACCTAGTGACTAAACTCAGACTGATGAGGATATGAGGATCTAGTGATAAGAGAGTATGTCATAATGTCAGCTCTCCAGGATGGAGGTTATCATTTCGTTCCCTGTCTCCTATAATACTGTAGTGGAATACTGTTTAATATTCCCCTAAAGTATTTAGTATTCCCCTAAACAATATTGTTTAGGGGAAGAATTTGTATCTTTAGGGGAGCTGATGGAGGGACCTGATATGAACATTCTTCTTGATCCAGACCCTTTCTTATTTTTCATTGTCTTTCCCACTTTCTTCCCTGTAGACTAGATCTTCAACTTAGAACAAGCTGATTCATAAATTTCCAGTGAATGAGTACCTTTCCATCCTCTCGTAAAGGATATAGTTGAAGTGGTTTTTCTATGCAAAGATATGGTTTGATGACCCCTCATAGAGCCCCAAAGCCACACTATAAAAATTGCCTAGAGCTTCTGTTCTTTGACGTTCATGGGTCCCCCCAGGACTCTTCAATGTCTGTATGACTGGGTCATCTGAAGTTTGCTCAAGATTTAGCTGCCTTTTGTAGAGGATCATTTTTAGAACTTGATAGTGAACTTTCAGGAGCTGATGTGCAAAGAGCATTTAACATTGATTTCCTGTCTGTGCTATTAGTCTCCAGGGATTTGACTGCTCCAAGGATATGAATTAAGATTTTTCAAATCTTTTGTAACTCCTAATTACCCATTTCTTCCCTATGACTCTCTCTGGAGAGTAGCATAAAGTTGCTAGGTGATTGAGATTCTGCTTTCTTTCTTCTTTACAATCTCAGAGCCAGTCAGCATTGTCCCTTACCCTCCTAGTAGATCATGGAAAATACAAAAGTTGTATTACAGGACCAAAATATATTGGAGTTTGAACACACTAAAGAAGTCAGTTTGTCTTACTCCTTCTGCAGAGATCTGCAGTTGGGGCACTCCCCTGCTTAGGCTGAAATTTGGCTTTGGAATTAGAAGTGAAAGAGTTCAAATTAAATTAATCTTAGGGGGCACCTGGGTGGCTCAGTGGGTTAAATCCTCTGCCTTCAGCTCAGGTCATGATCCCAGGGTCCTGGGATCAAGCCCTGCATTGGGCTCTCTGCTTAGCATGGAGCCTGCTTCCCTTCCTCTCTCTCTCTGCCTGCCTCTCTGCCTAATTGTGATCTCTGTCTGTCAAATAAATAAATAAATAAATCTAAAAAATAAATTAATTCATCTTAGGAATATCTTATTCTCTTTAACTGTTTTTGAAATCACTATAATCCTTCTCTTTCTGCCATTTCTCCTAACATCAGTCATAGACCTCATATTCCATGCATACTTTCCTTACTGTCAGGATTTGATCAGGTAATGGCATCCTCTTGGTTGCTTCTATTTTTCACAGCCACAAGAGGGAATTTCACAGGCCTTATGTTTCCCCAAACTGGGTTAAACAAAGAATCCTACTTGTATTTCTCTATAATATCATTCCACTATGGGGAGAAATAGAAAGCATTGACTCCTAAGCCACAAGAGGCCTAAAAGGTTAGAATCTGCCAAAGATAGATAATCACTAGTTTTTGTGCATCTCAAATCCAAAACAACATGCAAAAACTCTTCCTACCCCATTCTTTCTCCAAATCAGAATTCACTGTTTTTAATTCTAGTTAACAGAAATCTTATTATGCCTTGTATTATAGTACCTTTCTCTCCCATTGAATTGTTAGTTACTTAAAGGGGGTGGGACAATTAATTAGTCATCTCTGTGTCTCTAACCAGTAATGTCTCTATGTCCACCAGTAGTGTCTGATACAGAATGGTATCCAAATAGTTCATGGAATTAAGATTTAAGACATTTTTTAAATGGTCAGTCTAATGCATACCAGCATAATGCTGGATACCACATTGATTTCACAAACAGCATATATAGGTTCCTAATTATAAACTCATTCTATTTTTTAATTTTTAATTTCTTTTCAGGGTAACAGTATTCATTGTTTTTGAACCACACCCAGTGCTCCATGCAATCCCTGCCCTCCCTAATACTCACCACCTGGTTCCCCCAACCTCCCACCCCCCGCCCCTTCAAAACCCTCAGATTGTTTTTCAGAGTCCATAGTCTCTCATGGTTCACCTTCCCTTCCAATTCCCCTCAACTCCCTTCTCCTCTCCATCTCCCCTTGTCCTTCATGCTATTTGTTATGCTCCACAAATAAGTGAAACCATATGATAATTGACTCTCTCTGCTTGACTTATTTCACTCAGCATAATCTCTTCCAGTACCGTCCATGCTGCTACAAAAGTTGGGTATTCATCCTTTCTGATGGAGGCATAATACTCCATAGTGTATATGGACCACATCTTCCTAATCCATTCTTCCCTTGAAGGGCATCTTGACTCTTTCCACAGTTTAGCGACCGTGGCCATTGCTGCTATAATCATTGGGGTACAGATGGCCCTTCTTTTCACTCTATCTGTATCTTTGGGGTAAATACCCTGTAGTGTAATTGCAGGGTCCTAGGGAAGCTCTATTTTTATTTCTTGAGGAATCTCCACACTATTCTCCAAAGTGGCTGCACCAACTTTCATTCCCACCAACAGTATAAGAGGGTTCCCCTTTCTCCACATCCTCTCCAGCACCTGTTGTTTCCTGTCTTGCTAATTTTGGCCATTCTAACTGGTATAAGGTAGTATCTCAATGTGGTTTTAATTTGAATCTCCCTGATGGCTAGTGATGATGAACATTTTTTCATGTGTCTGATAGCCATTTGTATGTCTTCATTGGAGAAGTGTCTGTTCATATCTTCTGCCCATTATTTGATATGATTGTCTGTTTTGTGTGTGTTGAGTTTTAGAAGTTCTTTATAGATCCTGGATATCAACCTTTTGTCTGTACTGTCGTTTGCAAATATCTTCTCTCATTCTGTGGGTTGCCTCTTTGTTTTGTTGACTGTTTCCTTTGCTGTGCAGAAACTTTTGATCTTGATGAAGTCCCAAAAGTTCATTTTAGCTTTTTTTCCCTTTGCATTTGGAGACATATCTTGAAAGAAGTTGCTGTGGCTGATATCGAAGAGGTTACTGCCTATGTTCTCCTCTAGGATTCTGATGGATTCCTGTCTCACGTTGGGGTCTTTTATCTATTTCGAGTTTATCTTTGTGTACAGTGTAAGAGAATGGTCGAGTTTCATTCTTCTACATATAGCTGTCCAATTGTCCCAGCACCATTTATTGAAGAGACTGTCTTTTTTCCACTGGATATTTTCTCCTGTTTGTCGAAGATTATTTGACCATAGAGTTGAGGGTCCATATCTGGGCTCTCTACCCTGTTCCACTGGTCTATGTGTCTGTTTTTATGCCAGTACCATGCTGTCTTGGTGATCACAGCTTTGTAGTAAAGCTTGAAATCAGGTAACATGATACCGCCAGTTTTATTTTTGTTTTTCAACATTTCCTTAGTGATTCGGGGTCTTTTCTGATTCCATACAAATTTTAGGATTATTTGCCTCAGCTCTTTGAAAAATACCGGTGGTATTTTGATCAGAATGGCATTAAAAGTATACATTGCTCTAGACAGTAGAGACATTTTAACAATGTTTATTCTTCTGATCCAAGAGCATGGAATGGTCTTCCATCTTTTTGTGTCTTCAATTTCTTCCATGAGTGTTGTGTAATTCCTTGAGTACAGATCCTTTACCTCTTTGGTTAGGTTTATTCCCAGGTATCTTATGGTTCTTGGTGCTATAGTAAATGGAATCGATTCTTTAATTTCCCTTTCTGTATTTCCATTGTTAGTGTATAAGAAAGCCACTGATTTTTGTACATTGACTTTGTATCCTGCTACATTGCTGAATTGCTGTATGAGTTCTAGTAGTTTGGGGGTGGAGTCTTTTGTGTTTTCCATTTAAAGAATCATGTCATCTGCGAAGAGAGAGGGTTTGACTTCTTCATTGCCAATTTGGATACCTTTTATTTCTCTTTGTTGTCTGATTGCTTTTGCTAGGACTTCTAATACTATGTTGAACAAGAGTGGTGAGAGTGGGCATCCTTGTCGTGTTCCTGATCTCAACGGGAAGACTGTGAGCTTTTTTCCTTTGAGGATGATATTTGCTGTGGGTCTTTCATAGATATATTTTATGAAGTGCAGGAATGTTCCCTCTATCCCCATACTTTGAAGCGTTTTAATCAGGAACGGATGATGGATTTTTTTCAAATGCTTTTTCTGCATCAATTGAGAGGACCATGTGTTTCTTCTCTCTTCTCTTATTGATTTGTTCTATCAAACTGATTGATTTGCGAATGTTGAACCATCCTTGTAACCCAGGGATGGATCCCACCTGGTCATGGTGGATAATCTTTTTAATGTGCTGTTGGATCCTGTTTGCTAGGATCTTGTTGAGAATCTTAGCATCCATATTCATCAGTGATACTGGTCTGAAATTCTCCTTTTTGGTAGGGCCTTTGCCTGGTTTGGGGATCAGGGTAATGCTGGCTTCATAGAAAGAGTCTGGAAGTTTTCCTTCTGCTTCAATTTTTTGAAACGGCTTCAGGAGAATAGGTGTTATTTCTTCTTTGAAAGTTTGGTAGAATTCCCCAGGGAATCCGTCAGGTCCTGGGCTCTTGTTTTTTGGCAGGTTTTTGATCACTGCTTCAATCTTGTTGCTAGATATTGGTCTATTCAGGTTGTCAATTTCTTCCTGGTCCAATTTTGGGAGTTCATAGTTTTCCAGGAATGCATCCATTTCATCTAGGTTGCTTAGCTTATTGGCATATAACTGTTGATAATAACTTCTGATGATTGTTTCTACTTCCTTAGTGTTAGTTGTGATCTCTCCCTTTTCATTCATAATTTTATTAATTTGGGCTTTCTCTCTTTTATTTTGGGTTAGTGTGGCCAATTATTTATTGATCTTATTGATTCTTTCAAAAAACCAGCTTCTAGTTTCATTGATACATTCTACTGTATCTCTGGTTTCCACCTCATTCATCTGTGCTCTAATCTTGATTCTTTCCCTTCTTATGTGTGGAGTTGGTTTGATTTGTTGTTGGTTCTCCAGCTCTTTAAGGTGTAGAGACAGGTGGTGTATTCTGGATTTTTCAATTTTTTTGAGGGAGGTTTGGATGGCTATGTATTTCCCCCTTAAGACCGCCTTTGCTGTATCCCATAGGTTTTGGACCAAAGTATCTTCCTTCTCATTGGTTTCCATGAATTGTTTCAGTTCTTCTTTGATCTCCTGGTTGATCCAAGCATTCTTAAGCAAGGTGGTCTTTAGCTTCCAGGTGTTTGTGTTCCTTCCAAACTTTTCCTTGTGATTGAGCTCCAGTTTCAAAGAATTTGATCTGAGAATATATAGGTTATAATGTCAGTCTTTTGGTATCGGTTGAGTCCTGATTTGTGAAGACCAGTATGTGGTCTATTCTTGAGAAGGTTCCATGTGCACTTTAGAAGAATGAGTATTCTGTTGTTTTAGGGTGGAATGTTCTGTATATATCTATGAGGTCCATCTGGTCCAATGTGTCATTCAATGCTCTTGTTCCTATTGATTTTCTCCTTCAATGATCTGTCTATTACTGAGAGAGGAGTGTTAAGATATCCTACTATTAATGTATTCATATCAATATGACTCATTATCTTGATTAATAGTTTTCTTATGTAATTCACTGCTCCCATATTGGGGGCACAGATATTTACAATTGTTAGATCATCTTGGTGGATAGTCCTTTTAAGAATTTTGTAGTGTCCTTCTATATCTCTGACTACAGTCGTTAGTTTAAAATCTAATTTATCAGATATGAGAATCGCTACCCTGGTCTTCTTTTGAGGCCCATTGGCAAGAAAGATGCTTCTCCATCTCTTCACTTTCAGTCTGGGTGTATCCTTAGGTTCAAAATGGGTCTCTTGTAGACAACATATGGATGGGTTCTGTCCTTTTATCCAATCTGCAACACTGTGTCATTTTATGGGCGCATTTAGGCCATTCACATTGAGAGTGATTATTGATAGATACGTTTTTATTGACATCGTGTTACCTTTGAGGTCTTTCTTTCTGTAGATTGTCTCTATATTTCTGTTCAATGCTATTCTTGGGATTTTTCCTCTTTTATAGAACCCCCCTTAATATTTCCTGCAGCGTCGCCTTGGTGGTTGCGTAGTCTTTTAAGCCTTGCCTTTCTTGGAAACTCATTATCTCTCCATCCATTTTGAATGTCAGTCTTGCTGGATAATGTATTCCTGGCTGCATGTTCTTCTCATTTAGTGCCCTGAATATATCTTGTCAGCCCTTTCTGGCTTGCCAGGTCTCTGTGGACAGGTCTGATGTTATTCTGATGGGCTTTCCTCTGTACATAAGGAGCTCTTTGTCCTAGTGGCTTTCAAGAGATCGTATCAACAATTATGATTTCTGAATTTTACTATCAGGTTCTTTGATGTTTTTTTGGAATGTATAATCTTGGGGGGAGACCGTTCTGCCTCCAGTACATGAACTCTGGTTTCATTTGCGAGATTGGGAAAAATTTCATGAAGAACTTATTCCACTATATCTTTCAGACTTCTTTCTTTCTCTTCCCATTCAGGGATTCCAATAATTCTGATGTTGGGACGTTTCATGGCATCATTTATTTCCCTGATACTGTTTTCGTAGCTTCTAAGCTGCTTGTTCCAGGCTGCGTCCTGATCCTTTCTATCTCTTTGTCCTCCAGATCACTAATTCTATCTTCTGTCTCAGTTACCGTACCTTTTATAGAGAATTTAGATTAGATTGGAACTCATTGAGAGCATTGTGAACTTCATTCCTGGTGGCTTTCAGTTCTGCCCTAACATTGTGAACATCATCCCTGGTGGCTTTCAATTCTGCTGTAACATTGTGAACATCATGCTTGGTGGCTTTCAGTTCTGCCCTAATCAATTCCGTTTGGTTATCCATGGCTTTCTCCAACCTAGCTATTGCCTGGATAATTGTTAACCTGAATTCCCTTTCTGACATATTGTCTATGTCGATAGCCATTAGCTCTGTTGCAGAAGGCCCATCCTCTGTATTTTTATTTTGTTGGGCATTCCTCCTCCTAGTCATTTTGGTGAGAAATGTCTGAACGGATGGAGCTGGATGTATCAACCGTGGTGCAATCAAGTTGCACCCTGGAACACTTCTGAGCAATCAGGATTCCCCACCCAAACGAGAGAAAAAAGAAAAGAAAAAGAAAAAAAAAAGAGAGAGAGAGGGAGACAGGAATAAAAGCGAAGATAAAAGAGAAGGTTCAGAGCACCTGTGTGGCTCAGTGGGTTAAAGTCTCTGCCTTCGGCTCAGGTCATGATCCCAGGGTCCTGGGATCGAGCCCCACATTGGGCTCTCTGCTCAGCAGGGAGCCTGCTTCCTCCCTCTCTCTCTGCCTGCCTCTCTGCCTACTTGTGATCTCTGCCAGTCAAATAAAATAAATAAAATCTTAAAAAAAAACTCTTAAAAAAAAAAACGCTTTAAAAAAAGAAGTTTCAGCCCAAATGGGCCCCAGGGTAAAATTGATGAAGTATACAAACAAAAACAGACAAACAAAAAGACTGATAAAAGTATATGACAAGAGAAAAAAATTATACATATATAGAAGCAAAAAAAGGAAGAACCTCATCAAAAAGAACCCCAAGTATAAGATTTATATACTATCAGGACAAACACAAATACACAGAAACACTGGCGGAAGAAAAAGATGGGAGAGTGGTTATAAGTTCTCAGTGTGGGCGAGGAATTTCATTTTGATTCTTCTTGGATGTATCTTGATATCTTTGTTAAAGGACTCAACTTTCCTAAGATAATGGAGGATTAAAAATTGGTTTACCTATAGGGGTAGCATTGATTAGGGAAAGTTTAAGTTTAACTCTATATGAATATTAGAAAATAAAAATAAAAAAAGAATAAACTAGACTAAATTAAACTAAAATTAAAAAAAATTAAAAAATAGAAAAGCAAAATAAAAACACAGGTGTATGTATCATAGAGTTCAGGTTAGAAGGTTATTATGGAATTTGATGTACTGGACATCTCACTGTGATGGTAAATAGGTTAAAAAATTATCTATATATAAAAAAAAATGAACCAGAGTAGTGGGAACGAGTTAAAAATAAAAGTTGTCCTATGAAGTAGTGGTGGTTGTTCTCTTGTCATCTTTTTTTTTTTCTTTCCTGGTTGGTTTTCTGGGGGAGGGGCCTGCCACGTGTGTTTTCAGTCAATGATGTTCCCTGAGTTAATTCCTCCTGCCCCCCTCAAGGGGGTGGGCTCTGAAGAAACTGTTTTTTTCAGACTTTTGTTCTCTGGAGGTTTTTATGTTTGTTCACTTCTTTTCTCTCGCCTTGACCGCTTTTGATGGTTTTTGGAGTTTTAGAGAAAAGCAAACTGCACCCCAGCCTCCGTCTCAGAGAGAAGCCTCAGTCTCTCCCCTGTGGGTGCTGCAGAGCCCATATAATTTCCCCCTTGGCCTCTCTCGGGGGGGGGGGTTGTGGGGCGCGCACGTCTCAGGCTCTGATAACAAGGTGCGGGTCTAAGAGAGCCGGGCTGGGCCTTTGTGCACCTCTTTCAGGGGAGGGTGTGGGGGGTGAGCGTCTCAGGTTTTGATAGCATGGCGGTGCGGCATTCTGCCATCTGGGGAGGCTCCATGCCCCTCACAGGTTCCGGACCCCACGCGTTCTCGGGCACGCTGGCAGCTTAGGGACCAAGACCTGGTTTCTCTTCCACACTCTCTCTGGCTCAGCACCAGGGGAGGCTGTCCTCAGTCCAGGGACTTAAGTCCCTGTCCCTAACTGCCCTGATTCCCACAATTTCCCCCCGCAATCCTTTGCTCTTTTTGAGTGCTTTCAACCAGACTTCAAGTTAATGCTGGTCCCCAGACGCAGGGCTCTCTCTTATTGGGGTATTACTTTCCAGTTTGTCACCTCTAGTGGCTCCCTCCCCCTTTTGTTTATCTTCCGATATCAGTCTGATTTTCCCACTCCACTTTACCTGCCCACTGGCATCTTCTGCCCCTGTAGAGATTCAGACGTGTATAATTCTGATCTCAGGCTGATTTCATGGGTGATCGGAGTTCTTTGGTAGGTAATCAGCTCACTTTAGGGTACAGGTTGAAATGGCGCTTCCTCCTACTTCCCCGCCATCTTGTCTCTCTCTCTATAAACTCATTCTTTAATTTAAAAACGTCAAATCAAAAATTAATCATGTACTATATGTTGGCTAGTTGAACATAATAAAAAAGAATTCAAACACAAAAATTTTTCAAATGCCTACTATGTTTTAGGTATTACAGAAATAGCATGGATTTTTAATAATTTTAGTTTAGAAAGATATAACATGTGTATTAATAAATGCTCCATCATATTCTAGGCCTGTACTTCACTTTGTTGTTGATTAAGCAAGCCCTTACTTAATTTACTTAATTTCCACCTCCACATCACATTCTCCATGTGTCCAGTTTCCCTCCTCCTCTTTCTCATGAGGACACTTGTAATGCATTGAAGGGCCCAAGAGTAATCCAGGAAGATCTCCCTATTTCAGGATCCCTAACCTGAACACATGTGCAAAGACCTTTTTCGGATAAGGGAAACCTCAATTCAAATGAATCAAACTTCAAGTGCAAATATATGATTCTTACCTCTATATATCTTTTTCTAGGGCCCATGATACTCCCTTCCCTTTAGCTCTTATGTCTCCCTACATCTCCCATCACCTAGCAATAGGAGAGTACTTGTCTGCCTATTATAAGTGGGGGATATGAAATCAAGGAAGTCTTTCTGAAGGAGGCTGCATTTAAGCTGGAGCTTTATGGATAGACAGAGGTGAAGGGAAAGGATATTAAGAAAGATACATTAGTAAGAGCAATGATACAAATAATGTAGAGAAGTGGTCACCAACTTTCTCTGAAATGGGATTAACTCGTGTGTCTAGGGTCTTTATAAAAAGTCGAAATCCTGACACCTCTCTCTATTTTCAGAAATTTTGATTAAGGAAGGTGTTTCTTTTTTCTTCCTTCTTTTCTTTCTTCCCTTCTTTTCTTTCTCTCCTCTCTCTCTCTCTCTTTCTTTCTTTCTTTTCCTTCCTTCCTTCCTTCCTTCCTTCTTTCTTAAGCTGATCAGTCCCTTTCAAGCATCATCAATCTTGGAAAACTTTTAGGTTTCCATTTCTGTGATTTCTCCATATTCTTTCCTGACACTAGGCTATCCATATTTTTACTTATTCCTAAACAAGCAGACTGTTGTAGAGACAGTACAGTTCTTATCTCTTTTAACACAGTACTCTTTTTTAAAAAAATTTATTTATTTGACAGAGATCACAAGTAGGCAGAAAGGCAGGCAGAGAGAGAGGAGGAAGCAGACTCCCCGCTGAGCAGAGAGCCAGATGTGGGGCTGGATCCCAGGACACTGGGATTATGACCTGAGCCGAAGGCAGAGGCTTTAACCCACTGAGCCATCCAGGCGCCCCTCAACACAGTACTCTTAACACAGTACAGTTCTTATCTCTTTCAAAAAGCCCTTCTTGACCAAAGCTGCTAGATGTGTGTCCTCCCTTGTTCTGAACTCTGACTTAAAGCGTTGATTGGCCCTGCCAAGAGTTTGGAAGCTAGTCTTAACTGCTTGTTGTAGATAGTGAAAATTTTTGGTTGAGAGAAATCCTACCTTCCAATTTCCCATACCACTTTTTATAGTGTTTTATACATAGTACACAATCAGTAAATGTTTACTAAATTTAATGGGTGTAATGACTGACTATAACCAACACTTCACTTAGTTTCAGTGGGGAGTTTTTGGTCTAAGTATATGTGCAATCATAAGGACTTCAATAATTGAAAAAGAGAATGAATGAAAGCAGGTTCTTACAGATTTTCTAGATTGAATCAGGGCCTGAGTAGTTTATGATGGATTTAGAACCTTTTTATGAAAGGCTTCCTGGCAAGGAAAAATCATCCATCTCTGCAGTAATGATTTTCTAACTTTCACTATTAGAGTTGTTAAAATCTGAAAGCTATGCCAAGTATGTAAGGATGTATGTGTGTATGCACATACTTGTCTTTGCGTATTAAAAGCATACTAAAAAAGTGCATTCTTTGTTATCTTGCACCAAATTTTTTTGCATCTTCAATAAAATTCATACCCAGGAGTTAATGCCTTCCATTTTATTGTTTTGTTTGGTAACACCTTTGAGGATGAGAGAAGTTCCTTTGTCCGTTCTGAAATTTTATATTATTTATTTTTATAGGGAAGGTAGATGTTTATTAAAGGAAAATAATGCATTCTGGATCAGCGTTCCCATCACTGTGAGGGAAATATGTGATCCTTTTAATTTTTTACTTATGGCCAAAACCCTGAACACTTTTTATATCATTCTGTCTCTGAATTGCCATCTCTATAGAAGTTTGGGTGTTGGTATTAGGATTAAGGGAAGGTTTTATCCACCAGTGTAATGTTTCTATGCATCTTTCTTGGTACAGGGAGGTCTTTAAGTATTTGGTTTTCCCTCTCCTTTTGGATGGGTGGAATGATTGTCTGGGCAGTGAGTTATGAGCATATGTGACATGTGTCACTTCAGCATGGTTGCATTTAGTTGTTGGCACTCAACTCTTCAGCCTTCCTTTCTGTGACGAGATTGTGGAGGCAGGTGTTCACATGGAGGTCTAATAATAAGCCATATTGTGGACAAGAGCTACCCTGGAGAATTACCTGGACCTAAAGCACATTTTGTGTGAGTGAAATTTAAATAAACCTTTGCTGTTGAAAGAGGCTGAGAGCGGAGGGTTATTTATTATTTCAGTGTAAACAATCCTATCGTATAAACATCAAAGAAATACTGTTTTTGTCTTGATGGGTATCACTTTCAGCCAAAAAAACATAAAAGTTATTTCTATCTTTTTTTTTAATTATTTTTTTTTTATAAACATATAATGCATTTTTAGCCCCAGGGGTACAGGTCTGTGAATCGCCAGGTTTACACACTTCACAGCACTCACCACAGCACACACCACCCCCAATGTCCATAAACCCACCACCCTCTCTCGACCACCCTCCCCCCAGCAACCCTCAGTTTGTTCTGTGAGATTAAGAGTCTCTTATGGTTTTTCTCCCTCCTGGTCCCATCTTCTTTCATTTATTCTTTTCCTACCCCCCCAAGCCCCCCACATTGCATTTCCACTTCCTCATATCAGGGACATCATATGATAGTTGTCTTTCTCCAATTGACTTATCTTGCTAAGCATAATACCCTCTAGTTCCATCCACATCATCACAAATGGCAAGATTTCATTTCTTTTGATGGCTGCATAGTATTCCATTGTATATATATACCACTTCTTCTTTTTTTAAAAGATTTTATTTATTTATTTGACAGAGAGAGAGATCACAGGTAGGCAGAGAGGCAGGCAGAGACAGAGAGGGAAGCAGTCTCCCCGCTGAGCAGAGAGCCCGATGTGGGGCTTGATCCCAGGACCCCGAGATCATGACCTGAGCCGAAGGCAGAGGCCTAACCCACTGAGCCACTCAGGCACCCTATACCACTTCTTCTTTATCCATTTATCTGTTGATGGACATCTATGTGCTTTCCATAGTTTGGCTATTGTGGACATTGCTGCTATAAACATTTGGGTGCACATACCCCTTCAGATCACTACGTTTGTATCCTTAGGGTAAATACCCAGTAGTGTAATTGCTGGCTTATAGGGTAGCTCTATTTTCAACTTTTTGAGAAACCTCCATGCTGTTTTCCAGAGTGGCTGCATCAGCTTGCATTCCCACCAACAATGTAAGAGGGTTTCACTTTCTCCTCATCCTCTCAAGCATCTGTCATTTCCTGACTTGTTAATTTTAGCCATTTTGACTGATGTGAGGTGGTATCTCATTGTGGTTTTGATTTGTATTTCCCTGATGCTGAATGATGTAGAGCACTTTTTCATGTGTCTGTTGGCCATCTGTATGTCTTCCTTGCAGAAATGTCTGCTCATGTCCTCTACACATTTCTTGATTGGATTATTTGTTCTTTGGGTGTTGAGTTTGCTAAGCTCTTTATAGATTTTGGATACTAGCGCTTTATCTGATATGTTCTTTGCAAATATTTTCTTCCATTCTCTCAGTTGTCTTTTGATTTTGTTGACTGTTTCCTTTGCTGAGCAAAAGCTTTTGATCTTGATGATGTCCCAATAGTTCATTTTTGCCCTTGCTTCCCTTGCCTTTGGTGATGTTCCTAGGAAGAAGTTGCTGTGGCTGAGGTCAAAGAGGTTGCTCCCTGTGTTCTCCCCAAGGATTTTGATGGATTCCTGTCTCACATTGAGGTCTTTCATCCATTTTGAGTCTATTTTCATGTGTGGTATAAAGAAATGGTCCAATTTCATTTTTCTGCATGTGGCTGTCCAATTTTCCCAACACCATTTGTTGAGAAGAGTGTCTTTTTTCCATTGGACATTCTTTCCTGCTTTGTCAAAGATTAGTTGACCATAGAGTTGAGGGTCTATTTCTGGACTCTCTATTCTGTTCCATTGATCTGTGTCTGATTTTGTGCTGGTACCATACTGTCTTGATGATGACAGCTTTGTAATAGAGCTTGAAGTTTGCAATTGTGATGCCACCAACGTTGGCTTTCTTTTTCAATATTCCTTTGGTATTCGAGGTCTTTTCTGGTTCCATATAAATTTTAGGATTATTTGTTCCATTTCTTTGAAAAAAAAAAAAGGATGTGATTTTGATAGGGATTGCATCAGATTTGTAGATTGCTTTAGGTAGCATAGACATTTTCACAATATTTGTTCTTCCAATCCAGGAACATGGAACATTTTTCCATTTTTTTGTGTCTTCCTCAATTTCATTCGTAAGTACTTTATAGTTTTCTGAGTATAGATTCTTTGCCTCTTTGGTTAGGTTTATTTCTAGGTATCTTATGGTTTTGGGTGCAATTGTAAATGAGATTGACCCATTAATTTCTCTTTCTTCTGTCTTGTTGTTGGTGTAAAGAAATGCAACTGATTTCTGTGCATTGATTTTATATTCTGAAACTTTACTAAATTCCTGTACAAGTACTAGCACTTTTGGAGTGGAGTCCTTTGGGTTTTCCACATATAGTATCATATCATCTGCTAAGAGTGATAGTTTGACTTCTTCTTTGCCGATTTGGATGCCTTTAATTTCTTTTTGTTGTCTGATTGCTGAGGCTAGGACTTCGAGCACTATGGTCAATAGCAGTGGTGATAATGGACATCCTTGCCATGTTCCTGACCTTAGCGGAAAAGCTTTCAGTTTTTCTCCATTGAGAATTATATTTGCGGTGGGTTTTTCATAGATGGCTTTGATAATATTGAGGTATGTGCCCTCTACCCAAACACTTTGAAGAGTTTTGATCAGGAAGGGATGCTTTACTTTGTCAAATGCTTTTTCAGCATCTATTGAGAGTATCATATGTTTCTTGTTCTTTCTTTTATTAATGTATTGTATCACATTGATTGATTTGCGGATGTTAAACCAACCTTGCAGTCCTGAAATAAATCCCACTTGGTCGGGGTGAATAATCCTTTTAATGTACTGTTGGATCCTATTGGCTAGTATTTTGGTGAGTATTTTCACATCTGTGTTCATCAAGGATATTGGTCTGTAATTCTCTTTTTTGATGAGATCCTTGTCTGGTTTTGGGATCAAGGTGATGCTGGCCTCATAAAATGAGTTTGGAAGTTTTTCTTCCATTTCTATTTTTTGGAACAGTTTCAGGAGAATAGGAATTAATTCTTCTTTAAATGTTTGGTAGAATTCCCCTGCGAAGCTGTGTGGCCCTGGGCTTTTGTTTATTTGGAGATTTTTGATGACTGTTTCAATCTCCTTACTGGTTATGGGTCTGTTCAGGTTTCTATTTCTTCCTGGTTCAGTTATGGTAGTTTATATGTCTCTAGGAATGCATCCATTTCTTCCAGATTGTCAAATTTGTTGGCGTAGAGTTGCTCATAGTATATTCTTGTAATTGTTTGTATTTCTTTGGTGTTGGTTGTGATCTCTCCTCTTTCATTCATGATTTTATGAATTTGGGTCCTTTCTCTTTTCTTTTTGGTAAGTCTGGCCAGGGGTTTATCAATCTTCTTAATTCTTTCAATGAAAAAGCTCCTAGATTCATTGATTTGCTCTATTGTTTTTTTGGTTTCTATTTCATTGATTTCTGCTCTGATCTTTATGATTTCTCTTCTCCTGCTGGGTTTCGGCTTTCTTTGTTGTTCTTTCTCAAGCTCCTTTAGATGTAGGGTTAGGTTGTGTATTTGAGACCTTTATTGTTTCTTGAGAAAGGCTTGTATCACTATATATTTTCCTCTCAGGACTGCCTTTGCTGTGTCCCACAGATTTTGAACTGTTGTGTTTTCATTATCATTTTTTTCCATGATTTTTTTCAATTCTTATTTAATTTCCTGGTTGACCCATTCATTCTTTAGAGGGATGCTCTTTAGTCTCCATGTATTTGGGGTTTTATTTCCAAATTTCCTCTTGTGATTGAGTTCTAGCTTCAGAGCACTGTGGTATGAAAATAATGCAGGGAATGATCCCATTCTTTTGATACCAGTTGAGACCTGATTTATGACCTAGGATGTGATCTATTCTGGAGAACGTTCCATGTGCACTAGAGAAGAATATATATTCTGTTCTTTTGGAATGGAATGTTCTGAATATATCTGTGATGTCCAATTGGTCCAGTGTGTCATTTAAGGTCTTTATTTCCTTGTTGATCTTTTGCTTGGATGATCTGTCCATTTCAGTGAGGGGAGTGTTAAAGTCCCCTACTATTACTGTATTATTGTCTATGTGTTTCTTTGATTTTGTTATTAATTGGTTTATATAGTTGGCTGCTCCCATGTTAGGGGCATAGATATTTAAAATTGTTAGGTCTTCTTGTTGGACAGACCCTTTGAGTATGAGATAGTGTCCTTCCTCATCTCTTATTATAGTCTTTGGCTTAAAATCTAATTGATCTGATGTAAGGATTGCCACCCAGCTTTCTTCTGATGTCCATTAGCATGGTAAATTGTTTTCCACCCCGTCTCTTTTAATCTGGAGGTGTCTGCAGGTCTAAAATGAGTTTCTTGTAGGCAGCATATTGATGGGTTTTGTTTTTTATTCATTCTGATACCCTGTGTCTTTTGACTGGGGCATTTAGCCCATTTACATTCAGGGTAACTATTGAGAGATATGAATTTAGTGCCATTGTATTGCCTGTAAGGTGACTGTTACTGTATATTGTCTCTGTTCCTTTCTGATCTACTACTTTTGGGGTCTCTCTTTGCTTAGAGGACCCCTTTCAATATTTCCTGTAGAGCTGGTTTTGTGTTTACAAACTCTTTTAGTTTTTGTTTGTCCTGGAAGCTTTTTATCTTTACTTTTATTTTCAATGATAACCTAGCTGGATATAATATTCTTGGCTGCATGTTTTTCTTATTTAGTGCTCTGAATATATCATGCCAGTTCTTTCTGGCCTGCCAGGTCTCTGTGGATAAGTCTGTTGCCAATCTAATGTTTTTACCATTGTATGTTACAGCTGTCTTGTCTTGGCTGCTTTCTTGATTTTCTCTTTGTTGCTAAGACTTGTAAATTTTACTATTAGGTGAGGGGTGTGGGCCTATTCTTATTGATTTTGATGTGGCTTCTCTGCACCTCCTAGATTTTGATGCTTGTTCCCTTTGCCATTAGGGGAATTCTCTACAATAATTCTCTCCAATATATCTTCTGCTCCCCCCCTCTCTTTCTTCTTCTTCTGGAATCCCTATTATTCTAATGTTGTTTCATCTTATGGTGTCACTTATCTCTCGAATTCTCCTCTCATGTTCCAGTAGTTTTTGTCTCTCTTTTGCTCAGCTTCTTTATTCTCTGTCATTTGGTCTTCTATATCACTAATTCTTTCTTCTGCCTTATTTATCCTAGCAGTAAGAGCCTCCATTTTTTATTGCACCTCACTAATAGCTTTTTTGATTTCAACTTGTTTAGATTTTGGTTCTTCTCTTTCTCCAGAAAGGGCTTTTATCTCTCCAGAGAGAGTTTCTCTAATATCTTCCATGCCTTTTTTGAGCCTGGCTAGAACCTTGAGAATCATCATTCTGAACTCTAGATCTGACATAATACCAATGTCCATATTGATTATGTCCCTAGCCTTCGGTACTGCCTCTTGTTCTTTTTTTTTTTTTTTTTCTGGTGAGTTTTTTCGCCTTGTCATTTTGTCCAGATAAGAATATATGAAGGAGCAAATAAAATGCTAAAAGGGTGGTGATAACCCCAGGAAAATGTGCTTTAACCAAATCAGAAGAGTCACCAAATCGTGGGAGAGAGAAAGGGGATAAGAAGAAGTTCAGAAAAAAGAAATTAAGAAAAGAAAATAAATAAAGAAAAAATATAAAAAAGAAGACATATATACATATTACACTGGTGACTAGAACAAGGTCACTTACTTAATTTTGTGAGTATTTTCGTCTTTTAGAAGAAACTACCTCCAAAAATTTTAAAGAATGAAAAACATATATAAGGGTAAACACAATGAAAGGATGGAATATGCCTATAAAGATGAGAAAAAAAAATTTAATTTCTAAAAAAGGAGTTGATAAAGTGATTTGGTTGGGAGAATAAAGAAAAGAAAGTGGAGAAATTTTGCTCAGGCTGGAGTCTAGAACAAGCCTGGAGCTAGATTTAGGGTATATTTTGATCTGTTAGAAGTTATACCCCAAATTTTTTTAGAAGAGAAAACCCTATGTGTATACAAAAAATAAAGGTAGATACAATGAGGAATAAAATATGACTAGTAGAATGAAGTTTCAAAAAAGATTATTAATTTTTTTATGAAAGATATTATTAAAATAAACTAGTTTAAAATGTTAAAAGAGGAAAGGGTAAAATTTAAAAAAAAAGTTAGCAGCAGGAAAAGAAATACAATTAAAAAATTTTAATTAACTGCAGGACTAAAGAATCATGAAAGCCATGAATCCCATGCTTTGCTTTCTCCTCCTCTGGAATTCCACTGTTCTCCTTGGTAAGTGAACTTGGTCTTGGCTGGATTTCCTGGTGATCTTCTGGGGGAGTGGCCTGTCGTAGTGATTCTGAAGTGTTTTTGCCTGAGGCAGAATTGCACTGCCCTTACTAAGGGCCAGGCTAAGTTATCCACTCGGGTTCGCTTTCAGGAGCTTTTGGTCCCTGAACGCTTTCTGTAGAGTTCTGGAGGACGGGAATGAAAATGACGGCCTCCCAATCTCTGGCCCGGAGGATCCAAGAGCTCAGGGCCCTGCTCCTTAGTGTGCCCTCAGAGAAAAGTGCTCAATCACTCCTGTCCCCCTGGTCTCCAACCACACTCCGAGCTCCCTAGCCTGTGACCAGTTCAAGGTAACCCTGAATCAAGAGCTCACTCCTTGTCTCTGTCTCTGTAGCCGGTTTCCCTGCTCTAATACCTGTGAGCTCTGCAACACTCAGACACCCCCGATCCTTCTCTGACCCCGGGGGACCTGGGGCCACGCTGACACCATGTGGGGTTCACCCAGGTTTAGCCTCTGGAGTGATGTCCCTCAGTGGAGCAGACTTAAAAGTCCTGATTTTGTGCTCTGTTTTTCCGATACTTGCTGGGAGCTGGCCCCTCCCCCTGTGGTCTATCTTCCCGTTGCTTTGGATTCTCTTCTCCGCTGGTCCTACCTTTCAGAAAGTGGTCGATTTTCTGTTTCTAGAATTGTTGCTCTTCTTCTCTTCAATCTCCTGTTGGATTTGTAGGTGTTCGCCATGGTTTGATAAGCTATCTAGCTGATCTCCCACTACCTGATGTCGTCTCAGCCTGCTAATTCTCTGCCATCTTGACTCCTCCCCCTCTATCTTTTGTTTTTATTAGTTCACCAATTTAATTCCTAAGTGGCATGGATTGTAAATAGTCAACACAAATGTCTTCTTCTTAATACATTAATTATACCTTGCATTTAAATGACAACTTTTCCCTCTGAGTTGTGTTTCTGTTTCTGAAATGAAGTAGGAGAACAAATTTCTTTGAATATATTCCTTCTGTGTCTGGCACACAGTAGGCATCTGTGAAATATTTGCTCAACTTGATGTACAATGAGAAAATCCCATTTTAAGAAATCTGGTTGTATTGAATCAGGCTGATCATTGGCAGAATTGTGGTATCAATTAAATATGTAACACTCTAGCCCCTCCTCTCCTCTCTATTCCCTAAGTCACCCCCCTCATTTATTCATTCTCTATCAGTCATCAAATACATGTGTGCTTCTGTAAATTCTTTTGTCAGGAAAGTCAGTTGATAGATAAATTCAATAACAATAAGGGAGAAATGAAAGGATGTGTTACATTTTCTGGAGAGTTGGATTCTGTTTGGGTAGAGCAGTGAATCTCAAAGTGTGGTGCCTGGCTGGTACATGCAGCATCACCATTACCTGAATACTTGCTGGAGATCCAAGTTTTGGGGCTGTGATTTTTTCATAAAATTATGTAAATTTTTTAGTAAAGTAAATCTATGTATTAACTAGCCCAACGGGCAGTACTGATATATGGAAGTTCAAGAACTTAAGGTAGAAGTTAGAACTTTTTACTTTAGAACATCATGCAATATCATATGTGAACATTGTGGGTAGTAATTTTATGTTTGGGGACTTCTGGTTCTCCTTCACAATATTATCACTGTGTAGAAGGAACTTAGCTGTATGACCTGCATGCTTAGTTAGATTCTAAATGCAGGTCAAGGAATGGCTCTATGTACACCAAACCTAATGAGTTAGTAGAATAGGTTGCAGCCTGGTTGACATGATTTGAGGTCTGTTAGATAAGGCTGAAGAATTAGATTGGATTTTTTGCTTGTCATATTCCCTGACACTTCACCATTAGAGTTTCAATTAATAGCTTTCTATGAAACTATTTAGAGGAGTATACTTTCAACCAATATAAAAAAATATATATAAAAAAATGTTCTGTTGAGAATAAGAGCCTGTAGGACTGGCCACAGTGTGACATCTGGATATAGGATAGGGTCAAAGACAAATATTACTAACTGCAAAATGCTGGTCCCTTTTCTGTGTACCATACTTAATGATGTTGCTGTTTCTCACTATGAGCCTGAGAGCTCCAAGCAAAGTCCTGATTTGGGCAGTGTTCTTATACAACACATTTGCTAGTATTTTTTAAATAAGCTTACCAGTTCCTTTGTAACTCTTTAATAGATACAAAATTATAAAGGGATGTTTATATTCTAATGGTAAATCATTTTAATTCTAGAGACTAATGAGAGAATATAATTACATATTTTCTAGGAAAGGACAAAAAGTCATTTGGAACTGGATTACCATAGCCTGCGTTAAGCAATTCCCAAGACACATGCTTCACTCAATTCACAGATCATCAGCAGAAGGTAATGCAAATTTAAAAAGAAACTTATTAAAGTTCCACGGATTAAATGAAGCTGACATGGCCCTTAGATTACAGTTAAATGTTTCCAGGGTACAAGCACTATTGTTTGACAGTACAGATGCAGAACAGAACACAGTGTGTATTTACCTCCTTCTCAAATGCTCCAACATTTAGCATGCACAATTGCATGACTTTCAATAATCTGTACATATCTAAATGTAAGTAAAACATTTATTTTGGCTATTTGGAAAAGTTTAGCAGAAAAAGGCCCCATGGAGACTGATCTGAATCATTTTTAGGGGTCTGATGCCAAAAAGTCTTCATGAATCTAAGAATAGCACAACTGTACGTCCAAACACAAGAATATGCACATGGTAGCCATTCAGTTGATAGTTTACCTTTATAAGTATGAGAAGACACTTCTAGGAATTTTTCTTTTTAGTATAGCATGAAGGAATGCCAAAACAACCAACATTTTATGTCAGATAGCAAAACTAGTAAAGAAGCTCTTTCCCAAAACACAGGCTAAATAAGAAATATCATTAACTCAAATATTCAGCATTTAATTTTTTTTTAAAGATTTTATTTATTTATTTTACAGACAGAGATCACAAGTAGGCAAAGAGGCAAGCAGAGAGAGAGGAGGAAGCAGGCTCTCTGCTGAGCAGAGAGCCAGATGTGGGACTCGATTCCAGGACCCTGGGATCATGACCTGAGCCGAAGGCAGGGGCTTAACCCACTGAGCCACCCAGGCTCCCCAGCAGCATTTAATTTTTTAATAATAAACTACCTGACTCTCACTAAAAGCCTTCATGTCATTGTCCCTCTCCCTTTGGGAGGGCTTAGGTGAATTTAAGGACATAGAAGATAGGCCATTTTTCTCCTCTCCACTAGCTGGCCAAATATTGAAATAAATCAGCCTAGCAACAGCACTTCTGCTATCACAAACCCAGCCCTAGGCATAGTTATTTGAAAAGCTCTGTCACTTCAAAGTGTACAAAGTCCCCTTTCCTTTGATGAAGATGGGCCAGGGTAGCTGTTTTAGAAAGACTTGTTTCAGACTTGTCTAAAAATGTTTTCTGCAGCTGACCATGGGTGAGGGTCTAAATACCTCTTAGAGAGATGAATTTTATTCTTAGCAACCCGTGTTGTTCTCTAAGTCTGGAATTGAGCTCTAGGGCCAATGAAACTTAAATTCTGAGCCTTCGGTCATACTTACATTCCTGGCCTCTGTTGCCCTTTGATTGCAGGCATCTTTATCCTCACTGATTTCTATGCACTTGAAAAGTCCTCAGTAAGTGAGTATGGGAAGTCATGTAACTGCATCAACTAGTGCGTACTGTGTTCTTTTTAGTCTATATGTAAGATATCCTTTGATATCCCTGGACTCTCATTTTTTATGCTCATATGACAATGTTCTTGGAAGTCTCATGGCCTTACTGCTTAACGGGTAGGTCAACATAAAATCCACCTATGGTGGCAGCCAGATGTGATTCTTAGGGTATAACATTAGTTTACTCATCCACATTGACCCTTTTAATTCTAGCAAACATTACCTGATATTCATGAGGCCATCCCCTGACCTTTATTACTCCCTTGGGAAGAATACCTACAAATTTTCTCTGTGACTTCTCATGTTTCAACTAGGTAAGCCAAAGCTTGCAACTGAAATCCAATAATAGTGTACACATTGAAGAAAAAATATATGTATACAACAGAAAATAACCAAATCCCTAACATTCAGTATGCAGCAAAATTGTTTCCTAGTTCCTGCCATGATGAATGTCCTTTGTCCCCAGCTTTAGCAAAATCCACGTGTAACTTATTTGTGAAGAACCACTAGTGCTAACACTTCCACCTGAGCTTTCTAAATACCTTAAAAAAGCCAGATTCAGGCAGTGTTGAGACAGTCACATTAAAGGATAAAAAACACCTAGCCATTTTGCCTTTGGAACATACCCTTTTCTTCAATAAAAACTCTAGTATTTCTGATTTGAGGGAGCTGGTCATGGTACTTCTCATGATACATGAGGTTTTCATCATGCATCAAACATAGTGTTGATTTCCGTATTTCTTAGAAGATGAGGTGGACCTGGCATAAGATAAGGGTTCATGAAGGCTGGTGGCCTCCCCTTCTTGTCATGTTGGCCTCAGCCACAAATTCAACAGGAAAGTTGCTTAAGACTGGCACTAGGGACAGAGCTAATTATGGTAAATATTATACATCTCTTAATTGGAACCTGGATATGCTGCCTGACAGACTTTAATTTCTGGAAAAAAATTTAAGAGAGAAACTTTCGTTAGTTTTTTTAAAGAAAAAAGACTCATCAGTTTCAGCTTGACCTATTATTTCCAATTCCCCATTTGCAAACAACTTACATGATAAAAAGCAGCTGGTAACTGAACCTATAAAAAAAATCACAGTCTGACACGGGCTTAAAACCAATTGGAGAGGTAAGATACATCGAGAGGAGAGAAGTTCTCCAGTTACCAAATCTGAGAACTGCTTCCAGTTCTTTCTCAGCCATCCTGGGAACTATACAAGCTAATAGGCAAGTTGCCAGCTTTACACATCCACTCTTTAAAATTGGGGGTAATATAGGGTGATATCAACTTGTGTCACTCTGCTCTTCTAATATTTCCTACCACCCCCAAAATTAGGTGATATTTTAATGGCTTTATATTTATTTCCTCCACACACACCCCACCTTGGCTACTATGATAAACACGTTTGGAAAAAGATGTTAATGGCAGATAAAGACAGTTCATTCCTATTCCCAGGCATTTTTCTACATTCTTAATGCCTTAAGACTGAGAAGTAGGAAATTGAATTCAAATCAATGCAGTAAGGACTTGGCTTAGGGGATTTTTTCACTCTCTTTTCCTCCTATTCAAGAGTCAATTATTTAAGAGCTTTCTGTCTATACATCTCATGTGCCACCCCACACTCCTACAGTCCCCAAGCCCCATCAAGCAGAAAATGAATAAAAATTAACCCAGAGTTTAACTTTGCAGATTTCACTGCCCAAAGTCTTGAAATTCAAAGGAAGAGTTAATTTAAACATTTTTATAGCTAAGTACACCCCACTCCTAGTTCTTTCTTTGCTATTTAAACAGAGATTTGACATTTCTAATTAGGAAGTTTTACATCCAGGCAAGAGGAATTTACCCCCAGCTGGGAAAACATAGCTTAGTAAGAGTTTGACATCAGCCCTCATTGATCTGAAGATTATCTCCGGTTTGAGACTGAAGAGCCTCTGGGAGACTGGGGAGGGGAAACAAATGTGGGAAAGTGTGTGGAAATGCTTTCTTTGACTTTGGGGTTAGGTGGATAAAGTCGGGCAAGCAGAGACTTGGGAGCAGAAATCGTTTTTTCTTTTCCCCTTGCTGCAACCTTCCTCTCCCAGCTCCTCTTTTCAATATTTCAGAATCTGAATTTGCTAAAGGAAGACAAAGAACTTGTTGATTGGAGCCACTGGGAAGATTTTCATATTGTTTTAACTTCATTGACAAAATGGCTTATTGCTTTGTGGTTTTCAGATGTGTTTGAGTTAAATGGGAGAGCACTCAAGGAAGTTTCCCAGGACCAGGTGTATTAGTGATTCTACCAGAATGATCATCATCAGGAAGCCTATCTCCAAATTGACACCCATATATAGGTTATCTTTTTCATATTTTACTTGGTTTCTTCTTTTGGCATCTTTGACACACAAAGATTTCCTATTATCTATGTCTTTCCTCTGTGGCTTAGGAACTTCATATCATGCCCTGAGTGCTTGTGGCTTGGTTCACCTCCCCTACAGGACGCCTAATGGCAGGATGTATCTTCACTGTAGTGGAATGTCTTCTTTATGAAGGAGAAAACTCTTGTCCCTAAACTTCTTGGCCCAAGCATTCAGGGGCATCTCTAAGAAGTGCAGTCCATGCTTCTCATTCCAGATCTGTCTAGAGGCCATTCTAGTCTCTCTTGGGATTATCCTGTTCTATTCCTGACACTGCCATCACTGTAGATGGTGATGTGACATAAGTATTTAACTTAGTGTTGAGCTTAACTTAGTGTTGAGCTAGTCTTCAGTGGGCTATACTTCTTTAACTGCTAGAACTTGTAAGATTTCCCAACTTCTATACCTTAGAGTTGTCCTGAGAAGTCTTGTCAGGGACACCACTCAGGGCTCAACTTGTTTACCAGGAGAGATTGACAGTGCCTTGAGATTGGACTTGTGAATGTTGAATCTCCCTTTACTTAGGACTAGTTCTTGTATTGCCTATGAAATTGTAGTATTCCTTTGGTCACCTCTTTCTAGAGGATTATTTTAATTTTATATTGGAAATGTGACAAGATTACCATCTACATGTCTAATAAATTATGGGATTCTTATGTAAATTAACCTAGTGCCCTACAGCTTTAGAAAAATACAGAAATTTGACATAAAAATATAGAATATTTGATATAGAAAAGTGATAAACATATTAATGGAAGAGAACCTTGCTACTATGTGATCCTTTTAAAGTAAACTTTCAGGGATAATATCCTTGCCTTTGAATCATAGCTTAAAAATGGCTAAGGTGTTGGGATAGTTTTATACTGACAAAGTGAACTTAGGAGATATTTATGAATATTTAAGGCTTCAGAAGTCCCTTGACCACTTTAAGTAGGTAGTCACCTGCATTTTCTTTATATAAGGCAACATTGGTCTAATGATGAAACAAGTAAGAGAAGTGTTAACAGTAGATTTGGTGAATTAAAAAAGGATCCAGAATCCTTTCTGGGGAGACTCAGGGTCAGGTGGGTGAGTATCAAAGATCAAGGCAGACTAAAGGTCAGCATTAAGTGAAAAAGCCAGTGTGTTATGAGAAGTGAAAAGTCAGGCAAGTCCTTCCAGCAGGAACCCAATTATACAAGAACCAGATAGCAAAATTATTAGAGAGTCAGGATCATAGCCTTGGCAAATTCTTGGGTATTAGATGATCTTCAGGAGTTAGAAGAGAAGAAAATAGATGGTAATGTATTAGCCAACGAGTTAGGACCCAAAAATCAGAAACATCCAAACTAGTGAGTTAGGTAGAAGAGGACACAATTCAAAGCACCAGTTACATGAGACAGAAGATTTAGTCAGCTTACAGGTTTTGATATATTTTCTAGGAAGGGAGAGCTCATTTTCTAAGTCTAGGTGTGGACAAAGAAATAACTGAAAGCTGATGACTGGAATGGGGAGTGAAAGCCTGGAGTGACAGCCAGTTCTTCATAGAACTTGAATTACCTATTTTGTCTCCCTTCTAAAAAGTAAAATGTCCCCTTGTCCAGTGCTTAGCACATAGTGGGCATTAAGTTTATGCTGAATAAATAAATGACTATTTTATGAATAATATAAGGACACTAAATAAATTTATCTTCTTTAATTATAAGAGTTATTTATTTACAAATAACTAAGTCCATGAGGGCACCTGGACCATGTCCACCCAGTACACTCTCTGCCTAGCACAGTGCCAGGTTATATTAAGTACTAGATGAATATTTGTTAAATAGATGAATGTAAACATATGTAAGTGTTCCAGTTGGATTCCATAGGCTAACCCCAACAACTTGGCAGCTGTTTATGAGTACTGTACTATGTTCTTGGTCTTTTTTGGTGTTCTGATAATGTGGTATAGGGCAGGGGAAGACTATGAAGAGTTGTCTAACTTGAAGTTAAAAGATGAGAATTGATGGGTGGTGCCTTGTCTTTGGTTGAGCATCTGACTCTTGGTTTTAGCTTAGGTCATGATCTCATGGGTTATGAGATCAAGCCCTGCATGGGGCTCCATGCTCAGTAGGGAAACTACTTGAAGATTCTTTCCCTCTGCCCTGCTCCCCTCAAATAAATAAATAAATCTTTTTTAAAATGGTGGGAGTGGGGCGTATTTTATCTGGATAGAAAAAGGAGCCTTATCTCTAGAGCAGTATGCAGTGTTGTAATTTATCTGAATCCTATAGAATATAGTAACTTTTTAGGATGATAGAGATGGTGCTATTGTGGGGATAAGTAGAGTTAAAATATGATTAAAATTATGTAAGTTTGATTTGCAAAGAACAGTTCAAGAGTATGTTATGTTGTAAAGCTGTACAAATATGAGGAGATAGCATTATGAATTCATGTTTCAGAAGTGTTAAAGACACTTTATAATGATGACCATATCTACACAATTCACCTTGATGGTAAGCAGCATAAAAATGACTTGGAAGAACCAAGGGATATGGATTCAATTTGGACCTAAATTATCAATGTAAGATATGCATGTGCTTTCCCATTCAGGATAGCAAGCAAACTCTCTTTTCTTTGTTGAAGTGAGAGTAAGGAGAGCTGGGAAAGTGAACAAAACTGTAATCATCCAAGTTTTTCTTGGAAGCTTTAGCCTTCCCTTTTTGCTCCTTTTGCCCCTTGGAGTATTCATCTCCTTCAAATTCTTAGGACCCTGCTGTGTTCTACCTTTCTACCTTAATAAGTCAGGAAATAATTTGATCACTTTACTTTGATGACATTCTGTGATGATGATTTTTCTGCCAGGTTTTGTTTGTACTTCGCTTAAATTCAAATCAATGACTATAGAGCATCTACAGCATATAAGTTACCAACTGGACTAAATATAGTAGGTATAAAGGCTAATTGGTCATGGTCCCATCCTCAAGAAATTAACAGCTTAATATTTAAATGGAAGAGATGAAAGACAGGCTCTAGGATAACTCAGAAGTAAGACTGTAAAACATGCTATAAATAAAATTCAAAATGTAACAGGAATACATGAGATGTAGGTTATTCTTAGTGTATTCTTAGTGGACTTTAAAGTTTATTACATAGTAAATGGGGATGTTGGAGAAAGGCATTATGAGAAGAAGGGACAACAAGGGAAAGGTATACTAAAAGCGAAGTATAGGACATGTTCCAAGAACAGTGAGGAGTTTCATGTGGCTAGAATATGAGGGTACATGAAAAGCATGTTATGGGAGATGGTATCAAGAAACTGATTATTAGGAAGAATAGTTTAATAGATTTCATTCTTCAGTTTTTTGCCATGTTTTCCTTTTCATTTATTTATTTTTTTATTTTTAAAATTTTAATTCCAGTTAACATACAGTATTAAATTAGTTTCATGTATACAATATAGTAATTCAACAGTTCCATACATCATCTGGTGCTCATCATGACAAGTGCACTCCTTAATCCCCACCACCTACTTAACCTAACCCCCACTCCTCCCCTCTGGTAACCATCAGATTATTTTCTATAACTAAAAGTCTGTTTCTTGCTTTGTTTCTCTCAATTTTTTTTTCCTTTTACTCATTAGTTTTGTTTCTTAAATTCCATGTGAGTGAAATCACATGGTATTTGTCTTTCTCTTACTGACTTATTTAACTTAGCATCATACTCTCTAGCTCTATTCATGTCATTGAAAATGGCAAGATTTCATTCTTTTTTATGACTGAATAGTAATCCCATTATATATAGAGACTACAACTTCTTTACCCATTCATTATTCAAAGGATGCTTGAGCTTCTTCATCATCTTGGTTATTGTAAATAATGCTACTATAAGCACAGGCAGGTATGCATACCTTTGGATTAGTGTTCCATATACTTTGGGTAAATACCCAGTAGTGTAACTGCTGGATCATAAAGTTAGTTCTATTTTTAACTTTTTGAGGAGCTGCCACTGTGGAAAACAGTAATCCATCAACTGTTTTTGAAAAGAGAGTCTCTAATTTAGGAAGGTAAATCTGATGGGATTATGAGTGTTGGGTTAAAGTGGGGAAGACTGAAGGAAGAGAAACAGTTATGTAGCTACTATAACTGTTTAGATGATATGTGATGATACCTTGAACCAATCTACTAGCAGAGAAGATGGAAAAGTAGGACAGATAAAATGAGAGGGGGAAGAAGACCTACAAAATTTTAGTGACTAACTAGGACAGATAGATGAAGGGGAGGGAGGCTTTAAAGATGATGCCATTAAATCATGATCAATTGGCAGAAAGGTAATTCATAAATCAAAGTTGGAATCATGGGAGCAATTTGTTGGGGAGATAGGTGAGAAGAACAGATTGGGACATATTGAACTTAGTTGTTACTTGTATATTCAGATAGAGGCATTCAGGAGAGAGCTGGAAATGTATGTAGTGTGATTCTCAGGAGAAAAATCAGAAAGAAAAATATAGATTTAGGAGACATTATCAAAGATGTGACCAATTACTTTATAGGACTGGTGGCATCACTAAAAGTGGGTGCCTAATATGAAAAGAGAAGATTGATGACATTTCCTTGTAGAACTCTTATATTCAGGAACTAGGAGGAGGAAGAAGAACTCAAAAAAGTATATCTAGACAAGAGTAATCAAAGAAATGTGGTAATGAGATAAATATACAGCCACTAGCCCATCTGTTTCGTGAGGGCAGGGACTTTGTTATATTCATTATTTTTTATCAATATAAAATTGCTCAAGAAATACTCGTCAAATGGATGAATGAATATCACAGAAGCCAATGGGGAAAACTTCTTTTCACAAAAGATAAACATGGACAAATGTGGTCTGAAGTTGGAGAGAATTGCACTTGGGAATAACCCTAAATGTGGTAATAAAAAGATCATTCATTGGTAACTTGCTCAGAACAGTATCTATGGAGAGGTGAGGGCAGAAACCAGATTAGAGTAATTGGAGTAGCGAATTCACCCTTCTCTGCATCCTCATCAATATTTGTCATTTCCCAACTTGTTGATTGTAGCCGTTCTGACTGGTGTGAGGTGATATCTCACCATGGTTTCAGAGAAAGATAATTATCATATGATCTCTCAGATATGAGGAATTTGAGAGGCAGGGTGAGGAGTTGTGGGGGGTAGGGGAGGAAAAAAATGAAATAAGATGGGATCAGGAGGGATACAAACCATAAGAGACTCTAAATCTCATAAAACAAACTGAGGGTTGCTGAGGGGTGGGAGGGTAGGTATAGGGTGGTTGGGTTATGGACATTAGGGAGGGTATGTAATATGGTGAGTGCTGTGAAGTGTGTAAGCCTGTTGATTCACAGACCTGTACCCCTGGGGAAAATAATACATTATATGTTAATAAAAATAATTTAAAAATACCTCTAAATGGATTAAAGACCTCCGTGTGAGACAAGAATCCATCAAAATCCTAGAGAATATAGACAGCAACCTCTTTGACTTTAGCCACAAGAACTTCTTACTAGACACGCCTCTAAAAGCAAGGGGAAAAAGGCAAAAATGAACTCTTAGGACGTCATCAATATAAAAACTTTTGCACAGCAAGGGAAACAATCAACAAAACTAAAAGGCAACCTGCAGAGTGGGAGAAGATATTTGCAAATGTCTTATCAGTTTAAGGGCTAATATTAAAATTCTATAAAGAGTTTATTAAACTCAACATCCAAAAAAACAAAACAAAAATCCAATCAAGAAATGGGCAGAAGACATGACTGGACATTTCCCCAAAGAAGACCTACAAATGGCTCACAGACATATGAAATAATGCCCACTATCACTCAGCATCAGAGAAATGCAAATCAAAACCACAATGAGATATCATTTCACATTGGTAAGAAGGCTAAAGTTAACAACTCAGGAAACAACAGATATTCACAGGAATGTGGAGAAAGCTTACCATCTTACACTGCTGGTGGGAATGCAAGCTAGTGCAGCCGCTCTGGAAAAGAGTATGGAGATTCCCCAAAAAGTTAAAAATAGAACTACCATACAACCCAGTCATTGCATTACCAGGTATTTATCCAAAGCATACAAACAGTGATTCAAATGGACCCATGTATCCCAATGTTTATAGCATCAGTGTCCACAATAGCCAAACTAGGCAAAGAGCCCAGATGTCCATCAATGGATGAATGGATAAAGAAGATGTGGGGTATATATGTACAATGGAATATTACTCCACCATCAAAAAGAATGAAATATTACCACTTACAACCACGTGGTTGGAACTAGAGGTTATTATACTAAGCAAAATAAGTCAGGGAAGGGCAAATACCATATGATTTCACTCATATGTGGAACTTAAGAAACAAAACAGATGAACATAGGGGAAGGGAAAGAAATATAAAATAAGATGAAAACAGAGAGGGAGACAAACCATAGGAGACTATTAACTATAAGAAACAAACTGAGGGTTGATGGAAGAGAAGTGGTGGAGGATGGGGTAATTGGGTGATAGGCCTTAGGGAGGGCATTTGATGTAATGAGCACTGGGCATTGTATGCAACTGATGAATCACTACCCCTCAAACTAGTAATACATTATATGTTAACTAAATTGAATTTAAATAAAATTAAAAAAATAATACATATGAAATGGTTTTTTGTCCCCCTCAGAGAAGTGGATGGAAGAGGTAATCTGTTGACATTTAAGGCTTGGGGACCTTGAGAAAAGTGGGATACCTTTGGTATAGGTACCTTGAAAAATTCCCCAAGTGGACTAGACTGGTGAAAAATAAAACATTGTCAATCAGCTCTAAAAGTCTGGTCAATGTTGGATAGCAAGGATTCATGAAAAAGAGCCCATCATGTTAGTCACATAATTTTCTCCAGCAATGCTTATACAACCAGAAGTAGGAAAAAATAAATGGGTATTTGAATAATCTTAATAAACAGTTTTTTTGGAGTTTGGTGGAAAGACATATGTGAAAGACAAAGGAGTGAGGGTTTTGAAGATAACTGGTGAAAGAACATGATTCAGTATTTTTCCCATTTTTTTGAGCATCTTGTACACTAAACTCACTGTGATATATGCTTTTCCTTCATGTCCTACTTTAAATCTCATGATATACCTGGTAGATGAGGTCATTATTATTATAGCATCCAATATATGGATAATGAAAACTTGGCTCAGAAAGGTTGCCTACGTTTCACAGCTAGATTGAAAGCAAGCTGGGATATAAAACCCTGTCTCACTATCTCCAAATAGCATAAACTTTAAATCTTTAGCAGTTGAATACATTTGTTGTCTTCTTTACTGTTAAAGGGGTATTATTTGGGGGTGGGGGTAAGGGATTAAGGATATTTGGGAGCTAGAGGGGCTTTAGCTTTGTCTTTGAAAGTGTTAACATCCCTTTCCTTATTATATCTGATGGTTGCTCCCTTATACATAGGGGCCTGGATCAAAAAAATGAGTCCATTCCTAAGATGATCCTCCTCCTACTTGCCATGGGGTTGTGCATTAGAATGCTTCAATTATGAAGTTAGAATGATTAGTTACATACTAGTTGTGAAACCTTGAGTAACTTATATAACCTCTCCGGGTCTTAGTTCATTCTTTTGTGTAATGGAGACAATAACTACTTCATAGGATTAAGCAAGATGATACCTATCAATCCCCTAGCAGAGTTTTATATGAACACAGTAAATGCCATTATCATACGAAACTGTCATCATTAGTATTATTTTTTTTACCTTCTTTATTAACACTGGCTTTATCCTTTTTCATTATTCTACACCAGGATTCTTAGATGTTGGGAAATATTCCTCCCAAAACTGTGATCATATTCATTTCCTAACCCTGAAGCCTAGAAAGCAAGTCAAAATCCCATGGTCCACAGTATCAGGTGCCTCAGAACATCCTGCATCCAGGTTATTGGACTGGGGCATGGGAGAAGCCAGCCACTTTAGCTGTTAGTGTATAAAGCCCAGGGAGACTTAGTTTTCAAACAAGGCAGTGAAGAACAGTTGGTTGCCTGATAAGCTCAGATATTAGAGACAAAAATCCAAAACTTATGGTTCCTTCGGTTTATGTAGCAACGGTGGTTAAATGGGTCAGTATAAAACATTCACAGTAATGCTTAAAAACTAGAATTAGAAAGAGAAATTAATGAAGTTATTGTCATCAATCTCTGCTTTTTAGTTCTTTTTTGATCTGGCTCTTCCCTCATTTTCTTTCTTTCTTTTTCTTTTTTTTAAAGATTTTATTTATTTATTTGATAGAGATCACAAGTAGGCAGAGAGGCAGGCAGAGAGAGGAGGAAGCAGGCTCCCTGCTGAGCAGAGCGCCCAATGCGGGACTCAATCCCAGGACCCTGGGATCATGACATGAGCCAAAGGCAGGGGCTTAACCCACTGAGCCACCCAGGCGCCCCATCTTCCCTTATTTTCCAACCTTGTTCCTGCTTTATTTCAACAGTAATGAGCTGCTTGCCTTTTCCTCATACATATTACACAATATTACACAATATTTTTACTGCCACTGTGTCCTTGCTCCTACAGCTTGTTTGTACTTAATCTATTCCCATCATTTTCCTACTTCTATTTCTCCAGAAGGATCAAGTCATGTATCACCTCCTCCAGAGAGATCTATCTGTCTACCTCCCATTCCCAAACTGGATTTTCCATTCTAAATATATTGTGCATATTTGTACCATGGTACTTCTAAATCATTTTATCAGTTTATTTTCTCCCCCTAGACTTTGAGCTTCTAGAGGACCAGGATGTTATCTTGTTTATCTTTGTACTCATAACATTTGGCATGACATTTAGCACAGAGTTAGTGTTCAGTAAATATATGTTTAAAAAGCATATGCATTTGCACATAGAATAGTAATATTAGGTCATTTAATGTGCAGTGGATGACAACTTTGTGGCAAGTTTTATTGGATTATGTCAGTCATCTTTCTGTATGTATGCTCAGTCATCATAATTTGTTGCTGATATAGCATGGCTGTCTGCTACAACTTAAATTACTGGAAACACTGCTTATGAGGCACATGTAAGGTTTTATAGGCGAGATAAACACGACACCAGGCAAAGTGGGCACAAGGCAAGATTTATTAAAGGCACTCTCCAGCAAAGTTTCAGGGCTCAGGAGAAGGGGAGCCAGGAAAGTTGCTCCGGGAGGAGGTGGGCAACCTTGGGCGAGGTTCCGTGACTCTGGAAAGCAGAGTGGGGGAAGTCGCACTGGGAGGGTGTTGGTGGGGATCTTTTATCTGTTTCCTGCATAGGTATCGGGTTACCTATGGAGCCGTGACCTGGGCATACATCCTTTTGGCGGGAGAGTCAAGGGTTAAGGAAAGGGTGGGGAGGAGGCTGGTCATTTCCATTGTTCCTCCTGCACTCCTGGAGCCGGCCAACCCAACAGCACACACTTTCTTTCTTTCTTTCTTTCTTTCTTTCTTTCTTTCTTGCTTTCTTGCTTTCTTGCTTTCTTGCTTTCTTGCTTTCTTGCTTTCCTGCTTTCCTTCTTTCTTTCATGTTCAGTTAGCCATCATATAGTGCATCATTAGTTTTTGATGTAGTGTTCAATGATTCATTGGTTGCATATAACACCCAGTGCTCATCACAACATGTGCCCTCCATAATACCCATCACCCTGTTCCCACCCCACCCCATAACTCTCAGTTTGTTTCCCAAAGCCCAGAGTCACTCATGGTTTGTCTGCCTCTCTGATTTCTTCCTGTTCAGTTTTCACTTCCTTTCTCTGTGGTCCTCCATGCTACTCCTTACATTCCACATATGAATGAAACCATATGATAGTTGTCTTTCTCTGCTTGACGTGTCATGAAAGAAATTGCTGTGGCTGATGTCAACTGCTTATGTTTCTTCTAGGATTTTGATATATTTCTGTCTCATATTGAGGTCTTTCATCTATTTTGAGTTTATCTTTGTGTATGGTGTAAGAGAATGGTCAAGTTTATATAGCTGTCCAATTTTCCCAGCACCATTTATTGAAAAGACTGTCTTTTTTCCATTGGATATTCTTCAGTGCTTTGTCAAAGATTAGTTGACCATAGAGTTGAAAGTCCATTCCCAAGCTCTCTACTCTGTTCCGTTGATCTATGTGTCTGTTTTTGTGCCAGTACCATACTGTCTTGATGATTATAGCTTGATAATACATCTTGAAATCCAGAAATGTGATGTTTTCAGCTTTGGTTTTCTTTTTCAACACTATTTTGGCTATTTGGAGTTTTTTTGTGGTTCCATACAAATTTTAGGATTGTCTGTTCCAACTCTGTGAAAAATGTCAGTGGTATGTTGACAAGGATTGCATTGAAAGTGTAAATTGCTACAGCAACTTCTTTCAAGACAGGTCTCCAAAGGAAAGGGAAACAAAAGCAAAAAAGAACTTTTGGGACTCCATTAAGATAAAAGGTTTCTGCACAGCAAAAGAAACAGTCAACAAAACAAAGAGGAAACCCATGGAATGGGACAAGATATTTGCAAATGACACTACAGACAAAGGGATGATATCCAAGATCTATAAAGAACTTCTCAACACCCAAAACACATATAATCCAGTCAAAAATGGGCAGAAGACATGAACAGAAACTTTGCAAAAGAACACATACAAATGGCTCATAGACACAGAAAAAAGTTCATCATTAGCCATCAGGGAAATTCAAATCAAAACCACATTGAGATATTACCTTAAACCTGTTAGAATGGCAAAAATCAACAAGGCAAGAAACAACAAATGGTGGAGAGCTTGTGGAGAAAGATAATACTCTTACACTGTTGGTGGGAATGTAAGTTGGTATAGCTACTTTGGTAAATAGTGTGGAGGTTCCTAAAAAAATTAAAAATAGAGCTACTCTATGACCCAGTGATTACACTAGTGGGTATTTACCCCAAAGATACAGATGTAGTGAAATGAAGGGCCATCTGTACTGCAATGTTCATAACAGCAATGTCCACAGTAGCCAATCTGCTGAAGGAGCCCAAATGCCCTTCAACAGACAAATGGATAAAGAAGATGTGGTCAATATACAAAATGGAATATTACTCAGTCATTGCCATCAGAAAGGATGAATTCCCAACTTTTGCATCAACATGGATGGGACTGGAGGAGATGATGCTCAGTGAAATAAGTTAGGCAGAGAAAGTAAATTATCATATGGTTCCACTTGTGGAACATAAGGAATGGCATGGAGGACATTAGGAGAAGGAAGGAGAAAATGAAGGGGGAGAAGTCAGAGTGGAAGACAAACCGTGAGAGACTATGGACTCCAAGAAACAAATGGAGTTTTAAAAGGGAGGGGGTGGGGCGATGGGTGAGCCTGGTGATGGGTATTAAGGAGGGCATGTATTGCAATTAGCACTGTGTGTTATATGCAAACAATGAATCATGGAATACTACATCAAAAACGAATGATGTACTGTGTGGTGACTAACATAACATTAAAAAATGTGTAAATTGCTCTGAGCACCATAGTCATTTTAATGTTTTTTCTTCCAATCCATGAACATGGAATATTTTCCATCCCTTTGTGTCTTCCTTGATTTCTTGCATAAGTGTTCCTTAGTTTCTAGAGTATAGATCCTTTACCTCTTTGGTTAGGTTTATTCTTAGGTATCTTATGTTTTTTGGTGTTATTGTAAATGGAATTGATTCCTTAATTTCTCTTTCTTCGGTTACATTGTTAGTGTATAGAAATGCATTTGATTTATATGCATTGATTTTGTATCCTGCCAAGTTACTGAATTGCTCTGTGAGTTCTTGTAATTTGAGGGTGGAGTCTTCTGGGTTTTCCACATAAAGTACCACACCATCAATGAAGAAAGAGAGTTTGACTTCTTCTTTGCTGATCTGAATTCCTTTTATTCCTTTTTGCTTTCTGATTGCTGAGGCTAGGACCTCTAGTACTATGTTGAACAGTAATGGTGAGAATGGGCATTCCTGTCATGTTCCTGACCTTAAGAGAAAAGTTCTCAGTTTTTCCCCATTGAAAATTATATTGTCTGTGGGCTTTTCATCAATGGCTTTTATGATATTGAAGTATGTTCCCTCTATCCCTATACTTTGAAGAGTTCTAATCAGGAAAGAATACTGTATTTTGTCAAATGCTTTTTCTGCATCAATTAAGAGGATCATATGGTTCTTGTCTTTTCTCTTATTAATGTGCTCTAACAAATTGGTTGATTTGCAAATTTTGAACCACCCTTGTATACCAGGAATAAGTCCAAATGCATTTTGGTGAATAATCCTTTTAATGTACTGTTGGATCCTATTGGCTAGACTCTTGTTGAGTATTTTGGCGTTCATCATGGATATTAATCTGTAATTCTCCTTTTTTATGGGGTCTTTGTCTGGTTTTGGGATCAGGGTGATAATGGTCTCCTAGAACTAGTTTGGAATTTTTTCTTGTATTTCTGTTTTTTGAAATAGTTTCAGTAGAATAGGTATTATTTCTTCTTTGAATGTTTGATAGAATCCCCCTGGGAAGCCATCTGGCCCTGAGCTTTTTTGGGGAGGTTTTTGATTACTGGTTCAATTTCCTTTCTGTTCATGGTCTGTTCAGATTATCTATTTCTGCCTTTTTCAGTCTGGGTGTTTTATGTTTCCAGGAATGCATTTATTTCTTCTAGATAGAGTGTGTTTTCAGTCTCATGAATTCTCATTAGTTTCAATGAATTGTTTGAGTTTATCTTTAATTTCCTGGTTGACCTAATCATTCTTCAGCAGGTTGCTCTTTAACTTCCAAGTGTTTGAGTTCCTCCCACATTTCTTTTTGTGGTTGAGTTCCAGTTTCACAGCATTGTGATCTGAAAATATGTATGAAATATTGTCAATATTTTGGTATCATTTAAGACCTGATTTCTGAGCCAGAATGTGTCTATTCTGGAGGAAGTTTGATGTGCACTCGAGAAGAATGAGTATTCTGTTATTTCAGGATGGATATTCTGTATATATCTACATATACAGTTCTGTATATATATGTATTCTGTATATATCTACGAAGTCCATCTGTATATATCTGTGAAGCCCATCTGGTCCAATGTGTCATTCAAACATGTTTCTCTGTTCATCTTCTGCTTATATGATCTGTCCATTTCTGAGAGTGGAGTGTTGAGGTCTTCTACTATTAAAGTATTATTATAGATATGATTCTTTATTTTGGTTAACAGTTGGCATGTGTAGTTGCCTGCTCTCATATTGGGGGCATACATATTTACAATTGTTAGATCTTCTTGTTGGATTGGCCCTTTCAGTATGATATAGTATCTTTCTACTTCTCTTACTACAGTCTTTGGTTTAACATCTAATCTGTCTGATATGAGAATTGCTACCCCAGCTTTTTTATTGAGGTCTGTTCGCATGGTAAATATTTCTCCACCTCCTCATTTTCAATCTGGGGGTGTCCTTAGGTTCAAAATGAGTCTCTTGTTGACTGCATATGGATGTATTATGCTTTTTTTTTTTTTTTAAATTGAATCTGAAACCCTGTGTCTCTTGATGGGAGCATTCAGTCTGTTCATGTTGAGAGTAACTGTTTAAGAATGTGAATTTAGTGTCATTGTATCGCCTGTAAAGTCCATGTTTCCATAAGATTTGTTTCTTTATGATCTAGGTGACTCTTGGGGTTTCTCTTCATTTGAAGAATCACCCTTAATATTTTTTGCAGGGCTGGGTTGGTGGTCACATATTCTTTCAGTTTCTGAGCCTGAAATCTCCTTATTTCTCCATCCATTCTGAATGACAGTCTTGCTGGTAAAGTATTCTTGGATGTATGTTCATTTAGTACCCTAAATATGTCCTGCCAGCCCTTCCTGGCTTGCCAGGTCTCTGTGGACAGGTCTGATGTTATACTGATATTCCCCACTCTGTACCTAAGAAATCTCTTCCCCTTAGCTGCTATCAGGATAGGATCCTTGGCTCTAAGATTTGTAAGCTTCACTATTACATGTTGGGGTGTTGATCTATTTTGATTGATTTTGGGAAGGGTCCTCTCTGCCTCTTGAACACAAATGCTGGTTTCCTTGCCCAGATTAGGGAAGTTCTCAGCTATGATTTGCTCAAATATACCTTCTAGTCCTCAATTTCTCTCCCCAGCCCCTTAAGGATCCCAATAATTCTGACATTTGAACATTTCATGGCATTGTTGATCTCTCTATTTTCATAGGCTACTAGCTGCCTATCCCTATCTTCTTCAGCTTCCTTCCTATAAGCTTATCTTTTAGGTCACTAATTCCTTTTTCTGCCTCATTTACCCTAGCTATTAGAGTATCCAGTTTAGACTGCATCTCTTCCATAACATTTTTAAGTTCAGCCTGATTAGATCTCATTTCTGCCCTTAGAGATTCTATATTTTCACTAATGCTTTTTTCAAGCCCAGCTATTGACTTCATGATTGCTATCCTGAAGTCTATCTCTGTTATCTTGATTATATCCATATTCATTAGTTCTGTGGCAGAGGACACTGTCTCTCATTTTTTCTTTGTTGGAAGCTCCTCCTCTTAGTCATTCTGTTGAGATATGGTTGAGCAAATGGACAGAGTCCAAAATATCAGCCACAACCAAAGCCTAAAGCACCCCAGGAAAATCTGGAGTGGTCAAATGCCACCACTGAAAAAACAGAGCCAAAATGAAACACAAGAGTAAAATTAAAAAAAATTGAAAATATAAAATAAAATTTAAAAAATATATAAGGGGGAGAGAAGATGGGAGGTTGTAATCTCTCAGCGTGGAAAAGGAGGGTGTTTCAGTTGTTCCTGGGTGTATTTTAGTCTCTGTGTTAAAGGATACTATGTTCCAAAATTACTAGGTAAGTAAAACTTGTATATACAAAAAGGTAAAACTGAGTAGAGTGAAACACGGACTAAAATAAAGCATATATCCATAAAAATATAGGTGTGTAAAAATCCAAGTTCAAAAAGCAATTATGAATGATGAGTTGCTATAATAGACATCTAGTTGAAATGAGGAGAATGTATAAAGAAAAATACAGCAGGGGAAAATTGCATGAGAAAGAGAAAAAAAAGAAGAATTATATCTGAAAAATAAAAAGCTCATGAGGCCATAGTTAGAACTCAATATACAATTTTCCCCTGGGAAATTGGATGAATTTTACCATCTTATAGGATCCAAAGGGTAGTCATCCACCAGTTGTATCGGCCTGTCTTCTGGGGGAGGGGCCTGCTGCATTGTTTCTTAGGTAACCCTGCCTGTGGGGAGTTTCCCAACCCTCTATCAGGGGGATGCGCTCAGTGGAAATAGGACTTCTTTTTGGCTTTTTTTCCCCCTGGGGCCTTTCTGTGCCTTTTTGATCAGAGCAAAAATGGCTGCAGCCACACCTCTGGCTCAGAGCAGAAAATTCACAGTCTGCCATCTTTAATAGGCTTTCCAGGACAGTCTCCCCTTCTGCTTGTGCCTCTGAAAGCTGCAGCCTCCCATAGTGTGCACCCACAGCCACTCTCAGAAGTGTTTTCAGGGCCCAGGGATTGCCTCTGTCTTTTGTGATTCTAAAACCTGTAGAGGCTGCAGGCTTACAAGCATGTGAGCAGGCACAGAAAGCTCTGGAACCAGGTCTGGTTTCTGCCCTAAAGCCCTTTCCTGGCCACGACTGCTCTGTAAGTTTTTGCCCATTCACCAGTGCAGGTTTCAGATTTTTTCAGGCTCTTCAAGGAACTAGTGGATATCCCCCAACCTGGTTCATGTCTTCTGGCTATCTAAGCTGTGGGACTCTTTCTGGGCTTGCTGACCATAACCTGCTTCCTGACTCCGATGCTTAGGCTCTCTACCATTTTAGGAATCTCCTTTTGCTCTGTGATCCCTCATGACCTGATGCCACAATGCCCTACCTAGAATTCTGCCTTTTCATTTTCAGAGCCCCCTTTCAGAGAGGGCTGTCTCTCCCTAGAGCAGACTTCTAAAGGTTCCAATTTTGTGTTCTGCTGTTATATCACATTCTAGGCACTAGCTCAAGGCAGCTCCCCCACTTCTGTTTATCTTCTGATATTTCCCTGCAGTTTCATGACTCTGCATGGTTTATCTTGCCAAAGGCAATTGCTTTTCTGCTTGTAGAGGTCCAGATATATATTCTTACATCTCAGGCTGATTTTGTGGGTGTTCAAAATGGTTTGATAGCTATCCAGCTAAATTCAGGGGACCAGTTGAAATTGGGTCTCCTTTTCCTCTGTCATCTTACCTTCCTCTCTCCACACATTTTTCTTTATAGTTTTTTTTTTGTTGTTGTTGTTGTTGTTCTTTAACCTCTAGAGATTTCTAAATTCCTGTACTATCAAGTTTGGAACAAAATGCCAAAGAATATAAAATAAATATACAATATTTCAATGGCCATATTTCATTATATAAGTGAAAAGCAATTTACCTGACCTCCTATCATCAGTAACTCTCTGTTAACTGATCCCTTTATACAGTCTCTATTCAAAGAGAACCGATAGTCATAACATGAACCCTGAGACCCTATGGCTTCATGAAGTGCCTTCTGAATCATCAAAAGAAAATTCAAGTCCTATTTGGTCTTGTTGCAGTGTAGAATATATTTTCTCTTATTGTTCTTTGAAAGGTGTCTCATGCAGAATGGCAATTATCAAGTAGACTCTTGGATTAATCATATCCCCTGACCATGCCAGAAAACAGATTTCTTTTTTTTTTTTCTTTTCTTTTTTTTTTTTATTTTCAGCATAACAGTATTCCTTGTTTTTGCACCACACCCAATGCTCCATGCAATCCGTGCCCTCTCCAATACCCACCACCTGGTTCCCCCAACCTCCCACCCCCCGCCCCTTCAAAACACTCAGATTGTTTTTCAGAGTCCATAGTCTCTCATGGTTCACCTCCCTTCCAATTTCCCCCAACTCCCTTCTCCTCTCCATCTCCCCTTGTCCTCCATGCTATTTGTTATGCTCCACAAATAAGTGAAACCATATGATAATCGACTCTCTCTGCTTGACTTATTTCACTCAGCATAATCTTTTCCAGTCCCGTCCATGTTGCTACAAAAGTTGGGTATTCATCCTTTCTGATGGAGGCATAATGCTCCATAGTGTATATGGACCACATCTTCCTAATCCATTCATCCATTGAAGGGCATCTTGGTTCTTTCCACAGTTTGGCGACCATGGCCATTGCTGCTATAAACATTGGGTTAGAAATGGCCCTTCATTTTTAAACAAGTCTGATGACAGTAATTGGATTATTTTGTAGAATTTAAATAATGCATGAAGTATGATTTCTGTCTTTAAAGTTAGGAATGTAGATGTTGTTTCTTTTCTTTCAAAGAGAATTATTTTAAGGATTAATTAAATGATACCTGAATCATATTCTGGCATTATTGTTAGATAAGTGCGGTACCACCACTAAGTGTAGCAGGTGTCACTTCTAGTCAGCAGAGGAAAAATCTAAGTTTTCATCTAAATGATGCAGATATTTTTCCTCTTATAGTTAAGGTGAACATTCTCTTGCTTCAGTTGGATATAGAGTTTTGAATTAGTGTTCTGCAATATATGCATTTCCTTGGCATTGTACTATATTGTATGTTGGTTTGAAATGAATATTTCCTAATTAAGTGAGCATGACTCCAGATAACATGTTAATGTCATTTTTGGGAGATTTATTATTTCATTCTAGGCAATATGTTCATATATGGTAATACTAATATTAAATCTTAAAATGGGTTTTTTGGTTTAGAAATTCAGTCCTTCCCAGCCAGCTGAGCCCAAGGGATAATTTAAACCAAGCTGCAGGTACCCACCTCTGGTGAGAGAAGTTTTAAAAGAATAGTATAGCTGACACCTCATGTAATATCTACTAAGGTGTCCATAGTACCACAGGATAAGCTAAACAGATTTTCAGTACTGGGAAACTGGGATTAGGACTAGGGTTTCTAATAGTCTCTTTTGGATACTCAAACTGGGATATCATATGAAGCTGATGCTGGGATGGCCTAGTTTTGGCTTTGTATGTGTGAAATAGAGAAAGCCAGGAGAAAGAGTGAGTAGATGGTGCAGGGAGAAAGAAGAAAGAAATAATGAGTTTGTGTTTTGGGCTGAATGTGTTCCCCCCAATTTCCTATACTGAAGACCTAACTCCCAATGTTGTGGAATTTGGAAGTGGAGCCTTTGGTAGATAATTCAGTTTAAATGAGGTTATAAGTGTGGACCCTATGATGGGATTAATATCATTACAGGAAGGGGAAGAGATCAGCGCTCACTTGCTCTCTCTCTCCACCATGTGAGGATAGACTGAGAAGAAGGCAGATATCTACAAGCAAGGAAGAGGGCCTTCACTAGAAACCAAATTTGCCAGTACCTTGGTCTTAGACATCCCAGCCTCCAGAACTGTTAGAAATGCTGCTTAAGCCACCCAGTCTATGGTATTTTGTTACAGCAGCCTGAGCTGACAGAGAGAGAGAGAGAGAGAGAGAGAGACAAAGAAGCAGGGAAATTAAAAGACAAAAGACCATTTGACCCCAAAGGAAAAGAGATAGATAAAAGGTGTCTTTGTTCTCATTAGCCTCGCAGTTTTTGGTTCCAGGTCCTCATGAAATCTCCATAACTTAGAGTCTGTGACATCCTCCTATATTCTTCTAATAAATTTTAGCACCCTTTTTTATCTTGGCAAGTTTAATTGACTTTTTAGTCCTTGATTCCATATGAACTTTAAATAGGATAGGAACTTGGTTTTTATCTTGATTTACATGAAAAAAAGCAAACTCAAAATATTTTAAAATATATATTTTTAAAACTGGATGGATATTTTATACTGGGACTTTTCCTAGTATTAACAAGGTTCATATAAATAACTGACTTTTATGTATGGGCAATTTTGTAGAAAATACAAAGATAAATTTTCCATTTCCTTTTCTATTTTAACATTATTGAGAATTATGTTTTTTTTTCAACATTTTTTGAAATTGGAGCATCTTCAATCTAAATACTGTGAGACAGTGTCTTATATGAATACACACGCATATCACATTACCCCATTTACATTCTTAGTGAAGATATTTAAAGGTCATGTTGCCTTTATGATTTTAGCACATTGTTGCTAGAGACTGCTGATCTTTAATTGAAAGGTCAGCTCTCTCATTTTCCTTTGGTGACTTACGATTATTTTCATTTCCAATGAGCTGAATTTGTATTACTTAATAAAGCTATATTTAAATAATTATTTAATTTTTAGATCTGTGGAAAGATTTCTGAAGGCTACATTATAGTTAAAATGATCCATTTTGTTTAAATACCTTCTTCATTAATATCATTGTTATAAATCTCTGAAGAATAGTCTGATCAGCACCTTTCCTCTCACCAATATGACCTCTTAAAAACCATACCATCTTTAATTTCTTAGTTCTTAGAACCAAGGCTGAAACCACATTTGACTTTGTTGCCCAGGACCACCCAAGGACCTAATGGCTTCAGACTCCTTTTGGCTACTAGATGTGCTATCTTCTCTAAGCTATGCCCTCTTCCCAAATCTCACTATTTACCACTTGTTGCCCTATATTCTAATGAAAAAATACCCTGAGTGACTGAATTCTCATCCTACAGGAGCTCTGTTTTATCTGCTGTGATCCTGTGGTAAATCAGTTCTCATATGTTGTCCACAATTACAGGTGATTTAACAGTTTCTTCTACCCTGGTGCAACTGAAATTGAAATTAGAATTGTAACTTCAGTCTCATAGACATGCAATGACTTAACCCATAGAAATAAATGATAATGAAAACTTGGGGATCTGGTGTATGAGGAAGGTCAAGGTGGTTTCCTATAGGATTTCCCATTTAACGCGGTAGAAGGCTTTCTCTTCTTTGAATCCTGGTGTGAACTCTGGGAGACAAAGACAGAAGTGACCTCATAGTAGTACAGGAAGAAAATAGAGATTAAACATTTGGATATATTATTTTGTTACACTTTGATACTCTAGTGAGGACTTCATTCTATGTTATAGTTTCATTCACTCATTTCATTCATTCATTTATCCAACAAATCTTTACTTAGCATCTACTCTATTTTGTTAGGCATAGTGCTAGCTGCTGGGCATACAACGATGGCTAAAACACACAGTTTGCCCTCAAGGAGTGTGAAGCTAGAGATAGGGAGAGAAAGAAAAAAAATATACACACATTTTTATGTTGTCACATTATGTTATCATTGCTGTTGATTAAAAACAAAACAAAACAAAACAAAAAACATAGAAGGAGGGGTAGCTCATCTATACCCAGGTGTTCAGGGAAGGCTTCTAAACAAAGTGATATCTAAGAGAAGCATGTGTGTGTGTGTGTGTGTGAGAGAGAGAGAGACTGAGAGAGAGAGAGAGAAGAGGAAGAGAGAGAAGAATGAAAGGTATGTTAAAGGTAGGGGCAAGAAGGAGAAAATAATGTGCAATGTCTTTGAGCTCTTTTAGGGAATGGAAATTAATTTGATAAGGTGGGAGCCTATACAAAAAGGGTAGGCATAAGCCATGAAAGAAGCTGAAAAGAAAAGCAGGGCCCAGAATGCAAAAGGCTTTTTATACCATTCTAGAGGGTCTGAACATTATCCTGAGGAAAATGGGGGAATTTTGAGAAGTTTTAAAGCAGAAAAGTTACATCATCATTTCATTTTTGAAAAGTCTTTGGGTGTTGAACCTGGAATGGACTTGGTGGAGCAAAGGAAAATTCTGGGAAACTAGGTAGAAGGCTGTTTCAGTTGTCTAGGTGATGGTAGTGACAGTGGGGATTGGGGAAAGTGAATTAATTCACAGTGTATTAGAGATGAAGTATAGATTTTGAGGCCATCTCTGTCCAATGTTTACACAAATAAGTAGCACAGAGTAGGTGTTCAATTAATATTTGATGAATGAGTGAATCAAGGTGGCTAGGTGAAGTCTAGGTATAAACCAAAGCCTTTGTGGGAATGAGTGTATATAGAGAAAGACCTAAATATTAAGTATATAGGAAGAAAGGACTTAGGACTGAGCCTTGGGCTCTGCTCATGTTTATGGAAGGAAAAAGCCAGTGAAAAAAATGAAGAAGAAATTACAAAGAAATAGAATGAGAGCTATAGAGAAAAAAAGTAAGGGAATTGAGGCTGAGGAAGAAGAGATAGCCTATATAGCTTTTCCCCCCAAGGTATCTGATAGTTTGAGGTACATGAGAAATAAGAATCTGGGTATAAAATGGTTCTTCCAAGAAAGGGTAATTTTTTAAAATTTATTTTTAATTTTTTATTTACATTCAATTTAGTTAACATATAGTGAAGGTTTTTTTATTTTTAAGATTTTATTTATTTATTTGACACAGAGAGACAGAGAGAGCACAAGCAGGTAGAACAGCAGGCAGAGGGCATGGGAGAAGCAGGCTCCCTGATGAACAGCAAGCCTGATGTGGGGCTCAGTCCCAAGACCCCAAGATCATGACCTGTGCCAAAGGCAGATGCTTAACCAACTGAGCCACCCAGGCACCCCATGAAGGTTATCTTTAATGAGTGAAGACATGAACAATTTTTAAATTAAAAATCAAAGAAAAGAAACAAGAACCAAAAAAAAGGCAAAGCTAGATGCCAGAGGCAAGTTAGATGGGAGCGGGAAAGTGTATTATAGTAGACAAAATAATGAACCTTCCCCAAGATCCACATCCTAATCTTTGAAACCTGTGAATGCATTACCTTACCTGGCAGAAAGGGCTTTGCAGATATGATTAAGTGAAGGACCTTGAGATGGAAAGATTACTCTGGATTATCAGAGTTGAACCCAATCTCATCAAAAGGGACCTTAGGAGAGGGAGATATGATGAGGAAAGCAGAGCCTTAGAGTCAGAAAAAAATGGGAAGATGCTACCCTGCTGGCTTTGAAAAATAGAGGAAGTAGGGGTTGGCTGTGTGGCTCAGTTAAGCATCTGACTCTTGATTTTTGGCTCAGGTCATGATCTCAGGGTCATGATCTCAGGGTTGTGAGATTAAACCCTGTGTCAGGCTCCATGCTCAGCAGGGAGTCTGCTTGAGATTCTCTCTTCCTCTTCCTCTGTCCTTACCCAACTCTCTCTCAAGTAGACAAATCTTTAAAAAAATAAAAGAAAAGAAAATAGAGGAGGTGGGTAAGAACCAATGTATGTAGGTGCCTTCTAGAAACTGGAAAAGACAAGGCAATGAGTTTTCCCCTTGGGCATTTAGAGTAAAACTCAGCTCTGCCAACACTGTGATTTTGGCCCAGTGAGACCTGTTTGGACTTCTGACCTCTAGAACAGTAAGATAATAATTTTGTATTAAGCCACTAAATAACTTGTTGCAGCAGCAATAGAAAACTAATACATTGGGGCACCTGGGTGGCTCAGATGGTTAAGTGTCTGCTTTTGGCTCAGGTCATGATTTCCAGTTCCTGGGATTGAGCCCCATGTTGGCCTCCTAGCCCAGCAGGGAGTCTGCTTCCCCCTCTTCCTCTGCCTCTCCCCCTGCTTATTCTCTCTCTCTCTCTCCGAAATGAACAAATGAAATCTTTTTTTAAATACAAATACCATTTATTGAAAGACTGTTACAGGTACATACACACATACTCATTTTTTTTTCATAAAAAAAGCCTTTGGGGGTTGGTGTTTTCTTTCTTTATTTTTTATTATTATGTTATGCTAGTCCCCATACAGTACATCATTAGATTTGATGTAGTGTTCCATGATTCATTGTTTGAATAAATAAAATATTTTAAAAAAGAAAACTAATACAGGCACCATTGAAGCTATGTGCCTTGAAAAGAGGACTACATCTTCTTGTGAGACTGGAGAAAACACAAAATGAATAATGCAACAGGACAGTTTGGGGTATAAGAAGTAAAGGGCCAATGAGAATTTGTATGTGTCCAGATAGGCTTTTTCATAAATGCTAGAAGTTCAACTGAATGAATCAGTACTAGTTAACTCAGACCTAAATGTAAAAAGCAGGCATTATGCCTCTTTGGTTGTGATCATTATAATGTGAATTGGTTCTATTTCAAGTAAACATAATATACAATGATTGAAATAGTCCAAATAGATAGCTTGTACTGCTCAGAAGGATTACCTTTTAAACTGTAGATTTTCCGCGTGAAACTCCATGAGGGCAATGAATCACATGTCTTTTTTACAATTATTTCCCATGCCTAGCACAGTGCCTGGCATATTACATGTGTCCAATAAATATTTGCTACATGAATGAATAAAAGGAGATGCTTTACCATTGGGAGTCTCCAACCTATTAAGAAACATTTAATACAAATTTTATTTGCACACAAATTTTCATGAGGATGGATGCTTTTTCCAGTTTTATTGAGAAATAATTGACATACATTATTATATAAGTTTAAGGCATACAGCATGAAGGTTTAATGTATGTATATTATGAAATGATTGCCAAAATAAGTTAAGCTAACATCCATCTTTTCATATGCATAAAATAAAAAGAAAAGAAATAAAGCAAAAAGAAAGATATTATCCTTATGCTGAGGACTCTTGGGATTTACTCTTAACAACTTTCCTGTATATCATACAATAGTGTTAACTATAGGCATCATGTTGTACATTATGTCCCTAGGACTTACTTTATAATTGGAAGTTTGTACCTTTTGACCACTTTTCCCCAGTCCCCCTTTTCCCCAACCTCCACCTCTCATAACTATAAATCTGGTCACTTTTTCTATGAGTTAGTTTTTTGTTTTCTGTTTTGTTTGTTTTTAGATTCCACATATGAATGAGATTATACAGTGTTTGTCTTTCTCTGACTTGTTTCACTCAACATAATGCCTTCAAGATCTATCCATGTTGTCATCAACAGTAGTATTTTCTTATTTTTTTATGGCTGAATAATGTTGCATACATTTGCACACATACACCTACCATAACTTGTTTATCCATTCATCCATCAGTGTACCCTTAGGTTGTTTGTGTGTTTTTGCTGTTGTAAATAATGCTGCTATGAGCACAGGTGTTCAGATAGATTTTTGAGTTAGTATTTTCATTTCCTTTGGATATATTCCCAGGATCATATAGTAGTTCTATTTTTAATTTTTTGAGGACCATCCTAATTTTTCCATTGTGGCTGTACCAATTTATAATCCTACCAACAGTGCACAAGTGTCTGCTTTCTCCACATCCATACCAGCATTTGTTATCTTTTGCCTTTTTGATGATGGCGATTCTGGCAGGCCTAAGGTAATATCTCATTGAGGTTTTAATTTACATTTCCCTAATGATTAGTGTTATTGAGCATCTTGTCATGTACTTCTTGGCCTTTTATATATCTTGTTCAGAAAAATGTCTATTCAGGTCTTTTACTCATTTTTTAGTTGGATTATTTAGTTGGGTTTTTTTCTGTTGAATTGTAGGAGTTACTTATATATTTTTAATATTAACCCCTTATCAGACATATGGTTTGAAAATATTTTTTTCCATTCTGTAGGTTGTCTTTTCACTTTATTGATGACTTCTTTCTGCTGTGCAAAAGCTTTTTAGTTTGATATATTTCCAAATTATTTTTAATTTTGTTGTTTGTGCTTTAGTTGTCATATCAAAAACATTACCATGACCCATGTCAAGGAGATTTATTCTTATGATTTCTTGTAAGAGTTTCATGGTGTCTGGTAATAAATTTTAGTCCTTAAGCCACTTTGAATTAATTTTTATGAGTGTTTAAGATATGGGTCCATCTTTATTCTTCTTTATTTGAATATCTGATTATCCCAGCACCATTTATTGAAAAGACTGTCTTTTCTCCATGGCATATTCTTGGCTCCCTTGTCAAATATTACTTGGTCAGATATGCTTGGGTTTATTTCTGAGCTCTAGATTCTGTTCTATTGGTTTATTTGTTTGTTTTTATGCAAGTATCAGATGTTTTAAATGACTATAGCTTTAGAGTATAGCCTGAAATCAGAAAATGTGATACCTTTTACTTTGTTTTTCTTTCTTATGATTTCTTTGGCAATTTGGGGTCTTTTGTAGTTCCATATAAATTTCAGGAATTTTTTCTACTTCTGTAAGAAATGCCATTGGAATCTTGATAGGGATTGCATTGAATCTTTAGATGGCTTTAGATAGTATGGACATTTTGACAATATTAATTCTTCCAATCCATGAACACAAAATATTTTTCCATTTATTTGTTTCTTCTTCTATTTTGAAGATAGGTTTTACTTAAAGAGAGAGATGCCAGCAATTGAATTTATCATTTACTCAGCATAATGGGCATTTTGTGCTTTTGCTCTCTGCTCTAGTGATACAGGATACAGCAGTGAACAAAACCCGGAGTTTGCTCTCATACAATGTTTAGTATTTTAAGGGGAGAGAGATAGTAAATAGATACACTATGGATTCACAAGTACTTCTGTACCTCCCACAGGGAGATGGAATTTTTTATCCAATACTAATAGGATGTGATCTCTGAGTGATTTAAAAAAAATGGGTTTGCAGTCATCTGTATTTTTATATAGTTCCCCCTTTTTATTAGGTTCTACCAAAGGGTGGTTATATGATAGAACAAACACATTCTATGTACCAAGTTTTGTGCTAGGTTCTCTCTATCTCTCATCTACCCACCCAAAAAGTATGTGCTATTTGCTATTTTAAGATAACGTTAAAAGTGGTTTACACACATTATTTTTATTATTATCCCCATTTTATGCATGAAAAAACAGGCTTAGAGATGTAGGGTAATTCACAAGAACACACAGTGAGTAAACAGTAGAAACAGGATTTGACTGCTTGCTTATCACCAGAACCTATTATATACAAACTATCAGACCACTGTGTTTAGCCCAATTAAAATTAAAAACATGACCTAAACTTTTTTTTAAAAGATCTATTTATCTGAAAGCGAGAGAGAGTGAGAGAGAGAGAAAGATTGAGTAGGGGGAGAGGCAAGGTGAGAGGGAGAGAAAGAATCTCAAGTCCACTCTGTGCTGAGCACAGAGCACAACACAGGGCTCAATCTCAGAACCCTGATGTCATGACCTTAGTTGAAATCAAGATTCATATGCTTAACCAACAATACCACCCAGGCACCATGACCTAAACTTTTTTACTCCTGTATTTTAGCAAGTTACAGTAAAAGGCTCTTAAGTTTTCAGTTTGAATTGGAGTTATAATAAGGCACTGTATAACATAACACTGCTGTGAAGAAAGACTTTGATTCACTAAACCAAATGTTTTGAGCGAATGGCAGATGTTGGAGGTGTGAAGCACCAGTGCTGTTGAGGCCAAGTCCACCAATGCGCTAACTAGTGTGGGAATCTAGAGGATGTTTCTTAATATCCTTAATCTAGAAAGGTATGAGTCATACCTTTTTTCTGGGCCTCCCTTCCCCTGAACAAATTTTACCTTTGCTTTTACTTACTGACTTTCTGGATTTCACAATGTCATTAATTGCCTGGTCCAAGTCCCTGCTGCCGTGCTGTGAGTGGAGAAACATTACAATCTGTCCGTGGTCAAGAGGAGGGGCTGGAGCTCAGGGATGGGAGGCAGCAAGCTGCTTTTAATCAACTACAGTTGATTTCCCATAACCTAGATACAGTTCTGTAGTGTTGCAGCTCAGATCGTTTGAATAACAGGCTGCATTGACTGAGAGCTCCCATCCCCTGATGGGAGTCTATCTAGTTTGAGAAGCTGATGTGATTAAGTGTGGGGATTTTTGATTAGGTGGACTTTGACAAGGCTTATTTGATTGTGTCAGGCTGGGGTTTCTTGAGGAATTGCCTCTGTCTTGAAATTGAACCACAACTTGACATGTCTGGGAACTTGGGATTTCCAGGCTGTGAGGGTGAAGAAATTAATTTTAATTGGCTAAAAGTAAGGACAGAGGGATTCAGAATACCATGCAAGCCCCCATTATTTCAACCAACTATTTGTTTTCTTATGGACCCCAATTTAAATGACATTCACAGGCTCTGAGGATCATTTTAATCTCTTTACTGTGTCTGAGGGTTACAAACATACCCAGCCAGAGAAGTTCCTTGGCTTCACCCTACAGGATTCATACTTGAGCCATGTTTTACTCAAGCATCCTTAATAGAGTCTCTAGGCAGGACATCTGCAGCAAGGTAATGGAGAGAGTAAGGGAGGTCAAAGTGGGCTTAATGTTTACATTATGTGCAACTAATTATTCATTTCACTAAATGCTGTAACATTCTGTCCTTACTGGGTAGTGAAAACCTATGGGGCCTGCCATAAAGATCAAGTTCAGTAGTTCCTTAATTACTACAAGGCTTCATCTTACTGGCAATTCATAAGAATTCCCAGGTTACTTCCCCTATTAAAGTCAGGAGAGTCCTTTCTCCCTCTCCCTCTGCCTGCCACTCTGCCTACTTGTTCTCTCTCTCTCTCTCTGTCAAATAAATAAATAAAATATTTTTAAAAAGGAGGGGGGTGCCTGGGTGGCTCAGTCAGTTAAGCAGCTGGCTTTGGGTCAGGTCATGAGCCCAGGGTCCTGGGATAGAGCCACACATTAGCCTCCCTGTTCAGTGCAGAGCTTGCTTCTCCTTCTCCCTGTGCCTGCCTCTCTGCCTACTTGTGCCCTCTCTCTGTCAAATAAATAAATACAATCTTTGAAGTCAGAGAGTCTTAACATTATGGGGAATGGAGTATCCACATGTACATATTTCTTATGTTTGGATGTTGTTGACCATTTAGTCTTATATATAAAAACACAGGTGATGGGTATTGGGGAGGGCACATATTGCATGAAGCACTGGGTGTGGTGCAAAAACAATGAATACTGTTATGCTAAAGAGAGATAAAAAAATACACACTTAAAAAAAAACATAGTTGTACATATTTCTTATGTTCATTTACTGTTTAACTTCTGACAGGGGACTTGGCATAATTTGGGAAAGAGTGGGATTCTCTGAGATAAGGGAAACTGGTCTCATGTTGTAGGCACCTTTATTTTGAGCAACAAGTTATTAAGGCCCACCTCAAAGCTCTTAAATGGACCCCGCTTTCCACTGAACTAACTCCACAATGGCTTTCCAGCCTTCCATCACCAATAGCATCTTGCTAATGACACAGAACCTTAAACCTGTTTTTTGTTTGTTTGTTTTAAGGCATGAATATCGGTTGAATGAGAGCTATTTTTGAAGAGAAGCAGATGTAATACTTAAATTCAGTTCTTTGGGTGATTCTATAGTAATTGTATGCCAGATGTATATATTTCCCCTCTCCTCTGCTACCAACTTATAAAAAGCAAATGTCTAAAGTAACACAAAAGCTTCAATGATCCATCCAGCCTAGAATTTCATCAGTAACCATGTCAGCAAAGTATAGATAGTGAGACACCATGGTTACTTATATGATGCTCTCCTAGTATTTCTAATTCCCTGAAATTTTGGAGAAACAGACAACCAGACATACCCTCTCTTCCATACTTCCCTGGTCATAGGATCTTCCTTATGAATTAAACCCAAGAAAGATTAATTAGTTTGCTGCTGTAGAGCATGTGGAAGATGGCTGCTTCCATGATGCATGTAGAAGGGGGCTATAGACCCATGATTCATTGCTCTGTCAGCAGTGTGAGATGCACTGTATGAAAATGCCATATAAATGCAAATACAAATACAAACACCACCTTCTCCTGTTGGCTAGTGATAAGGTGCTCATCCAGATGAGACATTAAGATTTAAAAGCAGAAAAGTAATAGCTGGGAGGGAAAAATACACAATTACTCCTCAAACAAAGTTTCCTTTTTAAGAAAGTCATTAAAGTGCTTATTGTCCCCCTCCCCCAAACAATGACAGTTATTCACACAATGTAAGTGGGTAGGCCATAGTCAGAAACAATGAATTTGTGATTAATTCAATCAGGAAGGGGAGAAATTCAGAAATAGCAGTGGGAGATGGGTGATTCAATATACAAAAGGAGGTTGTTTTCTCCAGAGGTGAGCACCTTACACGCAAGTTGCCCCTGATGTGGGCTTCAGTCATTGACTTAATAATGAATCTGGGTCTTACTTTATAATCCCTTACATTCTTAAAGTGCTTTAGATAGAAGGGGATAAAAAAGCAACAAAACATCCCTGTGAAGTTCTCTGCTATGTGCCTGGAACTTTCTTCCTAAGGAAGAGGGGTTTGTAGAGAACCATTTTTTCAGGTGTGCTTCCCGATTATGTTGTAGTTTGATGGCTTACTGTTGATATAAGAAGAGATATCTTAAGATGAATGTGAAAGGAGAGTGAATAATGGAATTATGGAATTTTACAGCTGCAGTGGGCCTTAGAGGGTATTTACCACTATACCTTAACTGAAAACTTAGCCAGATTCTGTCAATAGTGAAGCTTTCAATCCAATCAGAATTCTTGTATAGGAGCCTGAAAAGTCCCATTCAGGTTTCATCTAGTCTAGAATTACAAAAACTGGGACCCCAAACCAAAAGATGCCTTGGGGGTAGACCTGCTTGGCCTTCCTGACATCATCCTCAAAGCTAAGGGACCTCCTAAACAACCCACATTTCCCTTTATAACCTATTTGAAAGATGACACTCAATTATTGAAACTCTTCTTAAGCCAATTTATATTACCTGCCTGCCCCCTGTCTTGGAACACTGTGTTCATGACGTCTTCAGTTTATTGGTTCCAAAGCTATTTTTGTTGAGTATCACGTTTAGAATGTGGCCAGGTAGTTTAGCTTTAAACATTTGGGAATATGTGTCTTTCCTTTTAGGCTCATAAACAAGGAAACCATTGTCAACAATGTCATTCAGATGATCTTAGTGTTGTCACTTTTCTTTGCTTAATACTTGCGGTGTCCTCTAATTGTCTACTGTGTCTAAGGAACATTGATCAATTTGGCATGCAGAACCTGCCACTAATTTAATTGTTAATCATTTATATCAGGGCTCAGCAATTTTTGGTCCATGGGCTGGTCACCTGTTTTAACAAATAAAGTTTTATTGGAATACAGCCATGCTCTTATTTATATATTATCTTTGGCTGCTTTCCCACCACAGCAGTATAGTTGCAACAGAGATTTTGGCCCACCCTATGAAGACAAAAATATTTAAAATTTAGTCCTTTACAGAAAAAAAAGTTGATAGCACCTGGTCTGTATCACTGGTTTTTAATTAAAGATGTACAACACAATCATAGGAGGGGCTTTTTAAAAATATAAACTGCTAGAACCCTACCTTGGTTCTATTAAATAAGAATATCCCCCTATGTTTATTGCAGCATTACTTAAAATAGCCCAAAATGGTAGTAACCTAAGTATCCATCAATAGATGAGTGGATAAAGATATCCACACTAAATGGAATATTAGTCATAAAAAAGTATGAGATCCTACCATTTACAAACATGGATGGACCTAGAGGGTATCATGTTAAGTGAAATTAATCAGACTAAGATAAACAGCATTATGCTTTCATTTGTACATGGAATCTAAAAAACAATATAAATGAATAAGTAAACAAACAAAAAGCAGAATCAGACCTGTAAATACAGAGAACAAAATCATGGTTGCCAGAGGGAAGGAGGGTAGGGGTATAGGCAAAATGGGTGAAGGGGAATGGGACATACAGGCTTCCAGTTATGGAATGAATAAGTCATGGGAATAAAAGGCACAGCATAGCGATTGTAGTTAATGACATTGTAATAGCACTGCATGGTGACAGATGGTAGGTACACTTGTGGTGAGCATAGCATAACATATGGAGAAGTTGATCACCATGTTGTACACCTGAAATTAATGTAACATTTTATGTTAAACATACTGAATTTTTTTCAAAAAAAGGACATTCATGGGTGCTACTTTGGCTTGGTGTTTTGAAAAAATAAAGTCCAGGTGATACTGATATACCCCAGGCAGGAAGTACTGTTTTCTATGAACATTACAACTTATAACAAAAGTTTACGGGTTCAGTTTGCATTGCATTAAAAATAGCAACAGAAATTTGACTGATTCTTGCCAAATTAATGACATAGGATCTTCATATCCCTTCCAAGGTCACACCTAAGATATTTTTGGGAGTTCTAGGGGTTTTTATATGTAGTCTTTTTAAAATTGAAGTTTAATTGAAATACAAATGTGTAGCCTTGAATATGTTTGGCATTGCCAATTTCTACCTGCCACCAATTACCATAAATATGCATTGTGTGTCCTCATGTCCATAAAGCACTATCCACTCTGCCAGGTATTACCTTGTCTGTCAGGTACCACTGTATTGTCACAACTGATAAAAAGATATCATCAGCCAGGTGCCTGGGTGGCTCAGTGGGTTAAAGCCTCTGCCTTCAGCTCAGGTCATGATCTCAGGGTCCTGGGATTGAGCCCCACATCGGGCTCTCTGCTCAGCAGGGAGTCTGCTTCCCCCTCTCTCTCTCTGCCTGCCTCTCTGCCTACTTGTGATCTCTCTCTCTGTGTCAAATAAATAAAATCTTTTAAAAAAAAAAAGATATCATCAGCCTCCAGGATGTCAAAGATACACTAGGTTTTCAAAGAATACGAGAACACTAATTTAAAGGGATACATGCACCTTTATGTTTATAGCAGCATTATATATAATAGCCAAGTTATGGAGGCAGCCCAAGTGTCCACTGGCTGATGATAAAGAAAATGTGATACACATACATATGCCCACACATGTGCGTGCGCGCACGCACGCGTGCACACACACACACTGGAATACTATTCAGCTATCAAAAAGAGTGAAATCTTGCCATTTGCAATGACAAAGAATGAGCTAGAGAGTATAATGCTAAGTCAAATAAGTCAGAGAAAGACAAACGCCATATGATTTCACTCATATGTGGATTTTAAGAAACAAAAGAAAAACAAGCAAAGGGAAAAATGAGAGAGAGAGACAAAACAAAAAACAGACTCTTAATTATAAAGAATAATCTGATAGTTATCAGAGGTAGGGGACGGGTTAAATAAGTGATAGGGATTAAAGAGCGTACTTGTCATGATGAGCACAGGATGATATTTGGGACTATTGAATTACTACACTATACACCTGAAACTAATACTTTATGTTAACTAACTGGAATTACAATTAAAACTTAAATAAAAAAAAGATATACTAGGATTTATTGCTAAGTATAAAACAATCCTCCCTCTCCCTTCTGTACTTCATTATATTATAGGCATATCCTGGTACTGATGCTGATACCACAACATCTTATAGAGTTATTAGTAAAACATTTAAACTTTTACTTGTTCTTTATAAGTCTCAAACATGAATCTAACATGGACTGGTTCAGGAAATGAACCCATTATACTCATATTCATCTACTCTTTGTTTTTCTATTATGCTTGTTATGTCTTCCTATTTTTTCACTTTGAAGAATTTTCTTTTAAAATGTTTCTCAGGCCCTCAAGTAAATAGGCCACTGGTTTCCCAGGCCTGACAATATGCCAGAATCCCATCATAGGCTCATGCTGGAAAACCATTCACTCCAGTTGCCTCCAGTTCTTACCCCACAACCCTCAAAGGACTTTTACCAAAATTTCAATTCTATAATTAGCATGAAGTTGAAATCATTTCAGTGTACATTTATTCTTATCAGGAAGTGAGTCATAGAGTTCTGAAGGAAAGAGCTGGGTGGCTACTCTTTTCTTTAAATGAATAAAGACAAATGAAACAAATTATATATTGAGATTTATTGCCAAAGTTGAAAGTATCTAGACAAGGCTGTTCAGGGTATTTAAGTTTGGAAAACATTTTAATTGAGGAAATGGGTATATTTACCTTCAAGAAGAGGAGCCAAAAGAGAACTACAATAGATGACTTCACATATTTGAAAGGAACTTGTTTTTTTTAAAGATTTTATTTATTTATTTGAGAGAAAGAGAGAGCATGAGAGGGGAGAGGGTCAGAGGGAGAATCAGGCTCCCCACTGAGCAGGGACTCCAATGCAGGACTCGATCCCAGGACTCCAGGATCATGACCTGAGCTTAAGGCAGTTATTTAACCAACTGAGCCACCCAGGCACTGCAGGAACTTGTTCTTTATAGCTGAGTTTGGCCAGAACTAGGGCCAGTAAATGAAAGCCAGAAAGAAACAGAGTTGACTTGAGTCTAAGAAAAGGACTTTGTAACATTAGAATAGACTCCTCTTAAAAAAAAAAAAGGTAGTAAATTTCCTTTACTGTATATACCCTAATTAAACCTAGATGGCCAACTGCCTGGGATTTAGCACATGGGACTCCTGCACTGAATGGGAGACTCTTCTAGATCAATAGATTTCAGACTTCTCTGAGAGGCCCTAAAGTATTCCTCATCAGTGCATCAGAAGCATCTAGCTATGTAAGAAGTGGAGAAGGTAGGAGAGAAAAATAAAAGTAAATTTACAAAAAAAAGAGATGACAGAATAGTATTGTGGAATCATTCTTGACCACTATTGCATCCTCAGTCCCTAGGATACCATTTGGTATACAGTAAGTACTCAGTAAACAAGCAGTGAATAAATTAGTGAATTAATGAATGAGAGAAAATAACTCACTACCAATAACAACAAGGACAAAGAAGTAGAATACAAGAATAAAGGAATGCCAGCAATATGTGTTTGTGTTGTTTGCGGGGAAAGTGTGGAGGAACAGTGAATCTACTACTGAAGATTCCTGGGGTAGAGAAAAGTAAGTTTCAAAGTGAACTGGACTTTTGAAGGAGATGAAATGGCAGAAGATGAAGTAAGAGAAGGCAGAATAGCAGTAAAAGTTCCCTAATAGTTGCTTTATCTGTCTTGTTTACTTGTGCATTCCCAGTGCATGATTGAGTTCCTAGCATGCAAGTAGGCGAAATTATACTACATTTGTTAGTATACATGTGAAATAAAATAGAATTTGTTAGAATACATGCAAAATATACATTTGTCAAATGAATACATGCATATATATGTAGTGATGGAAATGAGTCATGTATAGCACATCATGGGTTGATCTTGGAAATTCAAATATGAAAGGTGTGAGTAGTTTTCAAATGCATTGTTTCTAAACCTCCACTTTAAAATGATATTGTAGAGTATCTTTTTTTCTGTATAAACATTGTTAGTGTCTCCAACCATTCTCCATGCTATATTTTGCTTATGCCACATGTTAGCTCTGTGTTCTTAAATAAGTTTATAACCACTTTGAACTTCTGTTTCCCTATCTGTGAAAGAGAGATAATAACTGATACCTTATAGTACAGTTGTGAGGATTCAATGAGATAATTTGTGTAAAGTGTTGACACGTGATACGCGATCTTTTTTTCTTTTAAAAGCCAAACATGGTATAGTGGAATCATCCAACATTGGCTCCAGTATTGGCAATACATATTGGTTGTTTGAACTTGGACATGTTATTTAACATCTCTGAACCTCAGAGTAGCCTTGTTCAAAGGATTTTTGGAAGGGATAAATGAGAAAATACATAAAAAGTATTAAGTACAGTACATGAAAAGTGCTTAATAAGTAGTAGTTGTTGTGCTTATTATCTGGCTAGCTCAAGCGCTTCTGTTCTGATCAGCTTTTCCTGAACACATTCCAGTTGGTGCACAGTCTTCTGAAAGAGCTGTGGCCAGAAGTAGCAAAATACAAGGTGGCCTGACCAGAGGGTAATGGACCAGTCCTATTATTTCCTTAAATATCATACATTTGATACTGTAAGTTAGACTGCATTATTTTTTTTTTTTTTTTGTTAGCCCTTGATCAGTGCTGGTTCAGATTGAACATACTGGGAGGAGTATCACACTCTCCCTATACTTCTCTTATCTATGTGAATGTGGTTTCTTGGACACACCCTTATGACTTTTGGGGTCATGAATCCCAACTATTTACTTTCTAGCTATGGACCAGAAAATTAACTTTAGAGAACTCAGCTTCCCAGTTTTAGGGTGGGTGCAATAGCTTGCATCCACCCCAGCAAGGTGTCAAAAGAGTTGATAAATTTAAAAAGTCCTTAGAAATTTTCTATAGGTTATGAAGGAAACCCTGTTACATGAAGTAGTAATGTTTCATCTGGAATGGTTAGCTATATTTCATTGCTTTTTGTAAATACACAGTGGGACAATTCAGATGTTTCTGAAGGACATTATTTATTTAACATGCCATTAGACTTGCCCTGCCAGGTTGTATCAATAACACTTGATCTTGTACCTTGGAGAGTCCACTACTAAGAGGCCACTGAAATCCATGGGAAGGGCAATGAAAACTTGAGCTCTCAACTGCAAACATTTTTCTAAAATCGTAGGCAATGGGGGATTTCTGTCCTTATGGGTACCTGTATTTGTGCTGTACTGTGAACAGTAATAAACAATGTATCATAGAATTTTTAAGAGCATGGACTCTGAAATCAGACTGCTTGGATTTGAATTCTAGCTATACCATATACTAGCTGTGTGACCTTAGCAGATTATTTGTGTCTCAGTTTCTTTATCTATAAAACTGGGAAAAAAGTAGTAATTATCTCATAAATCTCATAAGGTTGTTATGAGGATTAAATGAATTTATGTACATTTAACACTTAGAATAGTGCCCTATATGTAGTTAGTGTTATGTGTTAGCTATAATTCTTATTCTAGTATTACTATAATTCTAGCTGTAATTCCAGTGTTCCTTTCCTGCTGGGTTTTCCAGACCTGTTAGTGAGCATGAGACCCTCACCTGATATCCTAATCCATTAGGAAATCCTGTTGGTTCTACCTTCAAAATCTGTCCAAAATTTCAACAGTCCTCATCATTTCCACCTCTACTGAGCTGATCTAAATCACTATTGTCTCTTTTTCTAAATATTTCAGTAGCCTTCAATTAGCTTTCTACTTTCACTCTTGCTCTGACCTCCCACATCCCACCAATTTTTTCTCAACACAGCAACTGGCATGACTACTTAAAGCTAAGTTAGATCATGACTTTCCAATGTTGAACACCCTCCAATAACCTTCATTTCAGAGTAAGCTCCTTATATGGCCTTATAAAGCCCTTTGTGATCAAGCTTCCATGACCTCTCTGACCAGTTCTTCTCAGTCTCCCTCTTCATAAATCCATTCCTGTCATCCTGTCATTTTTGCTATTTTTCAAACATGTGAGGTGTGCTCCTCAGGGACTTTGCATTTGCTTTCTTCTCCGCATGGAAACTCTTCCCCCAGATATCCAAATAGCTTTCTTTCTTACTGCCTTCAGGTCTTTGCTCAAAGCTCATTTTCTTAGTGAAGGCTTTCCTGAAGCTATGTTTAAAACTGCATCCCCTATTTTCTGACTCTGACTTTTTTTTTAACATAGTGTTGGACACCATTGGGTAGAACATAATATTTAGTTTATTTGAATATAACTGTTTTCTACCCTTATCTACAAAAATGTAAGTTCTTTGAGATCAGGTACCATGAATGTCCAGTGCTAGATCTGAACTTGGTTGTGTAGGTACCCAATAAATGTTGGGTAGTATTTATGCAATTCTCTGGATATAGTCAGAAGGATTTCATAGTATTTAAAATTACTAGATACTGAATACCTTAGATTTTTATATACTCCCTAATGATCTTGAATTATTCTTCATTTTCAGAAACAGTGTTACCAGTCATAGTTAATAATGGAAGGAGCTCTACATATCTTACTGGAATTTAGAGTGTGAGTGAGTATGTAGTAGGAAAGGAACAGGAGCTTGGGTATCCCGGTGGGATGAGCATCGCAAAGGAGTTAGAAAATCTAAAATAATAGAATTCTTAAGTGGAAAGAAGCCTAAAGACTTTAGGGGACATAGAATTCTTCATTTGACAAATGGGAAAATTAAGATGCAAAACGCTCCCTGGTTCATTAGCAGCACATTGAGCTTTCAGATTCTAGTCTAGATATAAATTTCAATGCCATTTTTATTGTATGTGATCCTTATTTCTAGGTAGAGGGCAGTGTAACACCTAGTTAAGGAACATTCAACATATAGAAATAAAACAAACTTGAGACCTACTTTAAAACTAAGTATAAGGGCAAAATAACATTATAAAACCTGGATACTGAAGTGGGGGAAAGAATGGTCAAAATGGATATGGGTTTATCTGAGGTGTTTCCTGAAAGACATGCTTTTGACATATTTTTGATGGAGATAAAGGCTTGAACTGGAATGGGGGAAGAGCTTATATGTAGATGAGTAAGAGGTATAGACTGCTTGAAATCTTAGAGCAGGAATTAACAAGTCAATACTTTTTGTTTCTTTGTGTGGGAGTCAAGGTTACAGCAAAAGATAACCTTGCTTAGAGGGAAACTATCAAATCTTTGCAAAGTGAGGCTTATTTCACTAAAAACAACTTGTTCTCTGGGCTGATAATTGACTACCATGCAACTGATGCTAGGAGATGCTGTTAAGCACTCTTTAAATGACTGTGTGAAAGTGAGGTTAGTGGTTTGCTGGTCCTGAGAGAAGGCAGGAATTGGCTGGATTGTTTTGCTTTTGTGGTAGGTACAGGCCAACCAAATAGATGTAGGCAGGGGAATGAGTTTAGAAGATTTGGGAAGTGAGGCCTAATTTTTGGAAGAGAAAAAAGGAAATTTGAGCATCCTTCTTTATTACCTCATTACATTTTGCTTTTTACCTGGTTGTAACAGAGATACACATTAATATTTTCTTTTTCAAATCCATGTATCAGACAGTTCTGCCATTTTTTAGATATGTGACATTGAGCAAGCTTCTTAATCTCTCTGAACTTAAAGTCCTTATCTCTCAGATAGGTGATAAATACCATAGCTACCCCTTAGTAGGTGACTATGATAACTGAAGGAACTGATGCATTTAAAGCACTGCCTGGCACATAGTGGGTTCTAAATCATATGTAGCTTTTATTCTATATAATGAAGTTTCCAGTTTGTATTATGTGTCATTGAGTATACAGCATGATAATATACATTCTTACTTGTTTCTCAAATAAAGCTGGTGAGGCGAATGGCATTTTGGTGGTGGTTATTGTCAATAATTTTATTTTTAAAAAGGACTATTTGCTTATCATTATCATCGCGTAAAAGCAGTTGCTTGCTTATACACAAAAAGACATACCTTTTCAGTTGCTTTTCTATGTGGGATCATTCTCTTTACTATACTATTTCAAAATTCAGGACCAATGCCTACATCTTTCTAAGTGACTATTTCTGCAATCACTTACTTCTTCTTTATGTCAAACAAACATGGGCACTCTTTAAAGGGCACTATTATGTTTCTGCTTTTCGAGATGGGCTTGCTCTGTCATTTAAGAAGCTAAGAATTTTTATCCAGAAGGAGGATGATATCTGCTTATTTTTTAATTTCTTAAAATATTTTATTTATTTATTTGACACAAAGAGAGATCACAAGTAGGCAGAGCAGCAGGCAGAGAGAGGTAAGCAGGCTCCCTGCTGAGCAGAGAGCCTGATGCAGGGCTAGATCCCAGGGTGAGCCCCTGACATGTGTGTCCAGTTAAATGATATAGTGGTTTGTTGATGTTGAGTGCCATATGCTGAGTCCAGGTTGGTCTTAGAGTTTATTTAAGGGTGCTGGAGGGTACAGTTGAGAAATAGCTAAAAACACATGGACACATAGTCCTTATGTAACATCCATCAAGGAATAAGCTTTCACATTGTGTATAAACAGAGATATGGGCAAGAGAAACAAATGACACTGTGAACACTGAAGTGAAGAAATAGAATTAAAGTCTCTGAATACTCCTGGAGCTCACTTTCTCAAATTCTTAACTCCCAGAAATACTCTCTGCAATATTTGAGATAGAGTCTAAGACTGTATCTGTTTGAGAGAAGTACAGAAACAAAGAAAAAAACACACCCACATTCACAGTCACAGACCAAAAAAAAAAAACAGAGTCAAATTAAGAAAGACAGATTGAGTTAGAGACAGATTGGGGAAAATGTAGGCAGAGAGAAACAGACCTCAGAGAACTCTATTATTCTCTGTATTAATGTAGACCTCTGTTTGTCTAGAGTTCAGAGTGAGACAAATAACTTGCCATAGGGACTGCTTATGAAACCAGGAGTACAATGTGTACTGAAAAATGTCATTATTCTGCTGAGAGACACTGGAACCACATGAGACATTTGGGGGAAACTATAATCTGAAAAATCCATAATGGGAGGTGGGGATAGGAGTTCCTAAATAGCTATAGAATGTAAAATGCCTCTGGAGTCACCAAAATAATCAGATTCTAGTGGCCAAGTTTCCTACTCTGCATCTAGAAGGCCAGAGGCCAGACAAAGCCATCAGGCAAAATTATATGTACAACCAGAAAGAAATTGGTCTTTCTACCCAAGAAAGTAGAATAGTGGGGAGATAATGGAATGATGAGTCTTAAAGATGTAAGATGCAGGCACGTGTAGCAAAATGGGGAGGAGGAGGGGAGGAACATAGTACAGAAAACATGGATAGAAATTATCTAAATATGTAAAATAGGCATAACTGAGCTGATAACTTAATATTAACAATAATTTAGAAAAGTGATAAAATAGTAGACAGCCTAAAATTGAGACTAAGAAAGCAAAAGAAGCTTTAATCTACATATCTTAGTGGGTGGTTGCTTATCCAACGGATGAGTAGATTTAGATCTGAAGAATGCTTTAGTTGTCTTGAAAGTGATTATCTTCAATTAAGTATACCAATCCTAATATTACCTTCAGGGAATTCAGATAAGAAACTTCAGTGATAACTCTGGCAGAAACCTTCCTATGAAGAAGTCAGATTTCTTCTATAACAGTAACAGCACTGGTAATTATTTTTAAAAATTAGAATTAAAATGGGGCATCTGGGTGACTCAGTCAGTTGAGCATCGGTCTTCTGATCAAGTCCTGATCCCAGCATCCTGGGATCAAGCTCCACATGGGGCTTCCTGCTCTATGGGGAGCCTGCTTCTCTCTTTCTCTGCCTGGCACTCCCTCTGCTTGTGCTCTCTCTGTCCCTCTCTGTCAAATAAATAAATAAATAAATAAAATGTTTTAAAAAATTAGAATTAGAACAAGTTATACAAGTAAATCATGACAATGATGCACATAAACATACAAAACAGACATGGGAAGGAAAAATTTATTAAGACCACCCCTGCCTGCTCTCATTATCCAGAGCTGACAAGTCGTTCATAATTTGGTATCTGTTTTTCAAGACATTTTTATCTGCATATATGTAATATGCATGCATGTATTAAAAAATATAAATCATAATATACTATGTATACTACTGATATTGCCCTTCATCCTACAATATATTATATATGCCCTTCCATATAAATTCATACAGTCTTAGGAAGTACCTACATCATAATTTGTATATGTATATACAAATATATAATGCATACATTATACATATATGTGTATAATGTATAATTATATTTATTACATAAATGCATATACTATACATAATTTGTATATGTATATACAAATATATAATATATACATTATACATATATGTGTATATATAATGTATGTACATATGTGTATAACGTATGCATTATATATTTGTATATACATGTACAAATTATGTATGTGTATATGTATTTATGTATATGGGAATGTATAATGTCCCATTGCATGAATGAACCACATCCATGAATGAAAAGGGCTTAAAAAGACTTTCCCATCTGTTCTCCACATGGTAGTTTGACAGCTAACTTGATTACCAATACACTTTGTTTTAGAGAACCCACATGGTTCAGTGAAAAGAACACTGGAAGAGGAGTCTGCAGACCAATACTGCTTTTTTAACTGAGTTGGTTACTATTTGTAACTTAATAGGCATATTCACCCCACAAAGATAGGTTCATAGAAAGGGAGGGAAAAAGGTTTTCATTTACTTTGTTTTCTAAATTCCAGCTGAACTCTTTGTCTACCTCAGTGGAGGGAGTAAGAGCAATTTACATTAGTCTGTGTATTTGATTTATATTTGGGCATGTTTTTAAAATGAGTGCCAGAGCAGTTGCCCAGCTGGATTTCCCTTAGTCTGATTCTGTCTGCTGACTTACATGTGCCTCAGAAAATAGGTTCTGTGGCTGGAATAGGGAAGCTTCTTTAGCTACACAACCCAGCATAGTCATTGCCTTCGAATAGTTTCCTTGTCAACATTTTTCCAGTTCTGCCTTGGGATGCACAATGACAAGGTGTGAGTAGCAGTGGGGGTTAAGGGGTGGAAGACCCTGTATAGGGACAGAAGTTTCCTTGATGGCAGTCATCTCCCTAAGCACAGAATTTGTGTCTGTTTAGATCACCAATGATCCTCTCACAAAACCCAAATGAATTTGAAAATTACACAGATGTAAAGAGATGACCCAAACCTTTGTCCTATCCTTAATAAGCTCTTGCTGCTCTCCCTTTTCCATGCTGTGCCTCTCTTTGCCACCTCCCTTTATCATATTCTGTCTTCCTTCCCACTATCTGTGTGTGCCTAGATCACAGCATCAGGCCTAAAGCCCACTTAACGTTTTCCTAATATCAAAGTACACTGTATTTATAGTATTGTATCCAAAGGATAATTGGTATGTTCTGAAAGTATGCAAGCCCACAGTCTATTCTCCTATTTGTCTTTGATAATGTGACTAAGCCAGGCTGGGTAGTTAATGAGACAATTATTTTTGGACAAGCCAGCAGATCTGAACACATAGTTCTACAGATTTGAGGTTTTATTTTTATTAAGGCCTCCTTTCTTCAGGGCTTTCCTTTCCCATGGGAAGCTCTTCATGAGAATCAGAGGCCAGCACTGCAGGTAACTAACTTGAAGCAATGTGACATGCAAATATTTTGAATGCTCTAAAAGATAAAACAGGAAATTTGAAGAAGGACATTGCTTCCCTCTCTTTCTCTCTGTGTATACACCCCCCCCCACACACACAGTTTAATGTTACTTTATAATTTGCCTCAATGTGATCTAAAATTTTGATAATATATATACCCTTTGCCCATGTGATTCTACTTTGAAGAATTCATGCTAATTAAATAATCATGGTGGCCAAAGATTCAATGGAAAGAAAGTTCATCTAAGCATTGTTTATAATTGGAAAATCTTAAATGTCCAGTAATTGGCAACATGTACAACTACTATGATGTCATTAAAAATAACATTAAAAATGGAAAATATGTTCATATTGTTAAAAGTGAAAAATATAAGTTCTAAACAGTATGTAGTATGAACGTGTATGTATGTGTGTGTGTGTGTGTGTGTGTGTGTGTGTAGTTTGTAATAATCGGATATATATATATACCAAAATATTTGAAGTGGTTTTCTATGGTATTGGGACAATTGGAAACTCATTTTTCAAAATTCTTATTTGAAGAATTAAAAACTATTATCAACTATCCTTACATAAAACCCTCAAAATTTGTAATTATCAACGTTGTTACTTTATTTTATCTTTTCATAAATGAAAGAAATAAAACATTACTAATATCATTGTCTCTCTATTTTCCTCCACCCCCTCATCCTGAAACATACAAACTAATAAATTCATTATGTTTATTTCCAATTACTATGGGAAGTATTTATTTTCTTTTTGTCTTCATTTTCTCATTTGTTACAATAAAAGAATATTGCTTTGGTTATGAGGAAAAGTTATTAAATCTTCTCCTGATGCATTTACATTTTGATTTAATTTGCAAGAACAAATGATCTCTTCTCAACATGAAATTATATGAAGTAAAGTATAACCTATGTAGATTGATCTAAGTATATCTAGGTATATATTGCTAATTGACATCATCACCTATAAACTGTGGGATCTTGGGCAAATTACTTATTTTCTTTGTCCTTCAGTTTCCTCATCTGAAATGGGGATAGTGATAGATTTTACCTCATAAAGGTCTTTGCACAGATTAAATGAGATAATACGTCTAATTGGATGGGTATCCAGAACATAAGAGATTTTAAATACAACATAGCTATTGCTATTATTGCCATCTTTACCAATCCAAAAGGAGTGAAATAGATTATATAGTATGGCACTTTTAATGTATAGCCACGAATTCTTTGATCTTTCTCATATTGAGGTGTGGAATCTAGCTTCCCTCTTGTTGAATCTGGGTAGACTTGTGATTGCTTTGAACCACAGAGTGTGGTGAAAGTTATGCTATGTGATCTCCAAGGCTGAGTTTTAAAACCCATGTAGCTTCACCTGTTCCTCTTGGAATACTCTGAGACAAGCCATGTAAGAACCTTGTAAGAAGTTCAACTATTGGGAAACTACTATGTTAGAGATGCCACATAGGTGGTCTGGTATCAACTGAGCCCAGCCTTCTAGCCATCTCCACCAAGGCACCAAGTGTGTGAGTTAAGCTGTGTTGGGCCTTCCAGCCCATATATCCACTAGCTTTGTACCACTGAATGACCATAGTTGGATGTCACGGGGAACAGAAGAAATGCCCAGCCAGCCTTGTCCAGATTCCTGACCTACAGGCTATTTTTTTAAAAGTTCTAAATTCGTTGACATTCCTCATATAGAGAGGGGAGTCCCCTCCTATTGAAATAGTTGGGCTTATGACTTCTTTCAATATATGATTTCTAATTCTAGATTTTAAGAGGCAATGTGGCTTCTTCATGCCTTTCTTAGAGAAAGGCAGGTTCCATGTAGGAACTTAATTTCACTACCCTGAAAATCACTATGCTGGAGATGCCATATGTTAGGTGTTCTGGATGTCAGTTCCAGCTCTTGACTCTGACAGAATGCAAGATATGTGAATGAAGTCATCTCGGTTCCTCTAGACTACATTATCTTCCAGCTGAGTACCAGCAAGTGACCTTAGTTGATCCATATGGATCAAATAATCACTCAGCTGAGTCCTGACTAAATTCTGACATGCAGAATTCATGAAATATAACAAAATACAAATGGTTTCATGTCAATACCTTTTGGGATATTTAGTTATGAAGTAAGTAATTTAAACATATAGATTTAGTGTTACTTGCTAAATAGAATATGCCTTCATATACAAGAGAAACAGAACGTGATATCTAAGTATACCCTCAATATTCACTTTTAAATGACTCTTCCTATGGCCAACAGACAGTTGACATTCTTTGTTGCCTGTAGTGTTGCATGGAATGTGGGATACCATAAAATGTTCCTAGCTCCAAGATATCTTCCAGCCACTCTGCCTTAGTGTCTGAAACTTCTTTTATCTGAGTCATTGCTTTGGCATAAAGTATCCTGCATCTAGGAGTCTTGAAGCAATGAAAAAACTGCTGCAAAAGAGATGGGGAACCATTATTAGTCATTGGCAGCCCAGGGCAGATATTTTAATGATACTTTCCCCTTGCTCTTTGAAAGCAGAGAGAAAGGCCCTGAAGAAAGGGGTGTAAAAATAAGGTTAATGAATGAGAGACTGTGGGATCCCAAACATGGGATGGGGAGGGTAATTAAAAAAGGCAGCCCTAGGGCACCTGGGTGGCTCGGTGGGTTAAAGCCTCTGCCTTTGGCTCAGGTCATGATCCCAGGGTTCTGGGATCAAGCCCCGCATCAGGATCCTTGCTCCCTCCTCTCTCTCTGCCTGCTTCTCTGCCTGTAATCTCTATCTGTCAAATGAGTAAATAAAATCTTAAAAAAAAAAAAGGCAGCCCTAGGTTGTGATACCCTGAGGTGAGCCTTAGCAGTTGGACATAGCCTGAGAATACTAGGTGTCTATGGGTGGGTTTGCAAAAAGAAAGATTAATTTATTCATTATCATGTCTCAAGGACTAACCTTATATTGATTTCTTTTGCGGAAACTTTCAAATAGTAATATATAAAGCTGAGAGGGGGAAAGCACGAGAAAAGGGGAGAGACTTTTAGGTGTTATTGCCTTAATAATATTATTTCCTCATATTTGGATAATTTTATGAAGCATATTTGCATGCTAGGAAGGAGCAAAACATTATAATTCCTTTATATTCTCATATGAAGGAACAACTTTTTAGAAAGATGAAATGACTTGCCCCAAGTCACAAACTAGTTTATACTGGAAAGATTATCCTTGAATTCCATGACTCTTGACTATCTCTCTCTTTTTTTTTAAGATTTTTCTATTTATTTGACAGACAGAGATCACAAATAGGCAGAGAGGCAGGCAGAGAGAGAGGAAAGCAGGCTCCCTGCAGAGCAGGTAGCCCCATGTGGAGCTTGATCCCAGGACTCTGGAATTATGACCCAAGCCAAAGGCAGAGGCTTTAACCCACTGAGCCACCCAGGCACCCCAACTCTTGATTGTTTCTATTATACTACCTTTAAGACTCAAGTTGTTTCTTTTTTGTACTTATCAATGTACATTAATATAGAATGCACACAAAACAAAATATAGTGTATAGGCACTGCTAACGCATTTTTTCTCCTTGCTAACTCAAACTGAAATGCTCATACTACATCATTTTAGCAGACTCCAAACATTGTCTAGACTGGATTTAGAGCCTGCAATGCAGAATGTTTAAGCATCGTGTGAATCTTAGAAATCTTTTAATTATACCAGGAATTCAATTTTAATTTTTGATGGGTTATATCTGTGAGGAGAAATAAAATTTAGAGTATAGATCAAGTGTAATTAAGTATTTAAGATAATTATAGGGTCATCTGGGTGACTTAGTTGGTTAATCAACTGCCTTCAGCTTGGGTCATGAGCCTAGAGTCCCAGGATCAAGTCCCAAATTGGGCTCCCAGCTCAGTGGGAAGTCTGCTTCTCCCTCTGACCCTCTCCCCTCTCATGCTCTCTCACTCTCTCTCTCTCTCTCAGATGAATAAATAAAATCTTAAAAGAAATAAGGTAATTGTGAAAAACACAACTTCTTCTCTTTTAAGGCTGCCATGTTACATGAACACAGAAAACATTAAAGGTCCCAGTGTAAAATAAATGTCCCTAGGGATGAAACCATTGGATAATTCAACACAGGATCAGGACAAAGTTTGGATCACATTTAGGGGGGAAGCTGTATGGCAGGGCAGTGGAACATGTACAGCCCCATGAGGCAAGAATTCTGGTTTCTAAATTGCTTTCATTTAGACTTGTTATGTGGTTTAGGTAAGTGATTCTATGAGCTTCAGTTGCCTTATTGGCAAAGTGAGGACTTAATTTTACCTGTCTGAAGTCAAATAAGTAGTGCAGATGATCTGCTGAGATCTCTTCACATTTTAAGGTCTAAGATTACAAGCTTTCCTCTCTGGTTTCCCTTTTCCCCCTCAATGAACTTTTAATTCATGAATTTATCTAAGCCCTTGTAACTGATTTATATTTTGGCCTTCAGGGTAATAAATTACACTGAAGTTCTTTTTTTTTTAATTAATTTATTTATTTTCAGCATAACAGTATTCCTTGTTTTTGCACCACACCCAGTGCTCCATGCAATCCGTGCCCTCTCTAATACCCACCACCTGGTTCCCACAACCTCTCACCCCCCGCCGCTTCAAACCCCTCAGATTGTTTTTCAGAGTCCATAGTCTCTCATGGTTCACCTCCCTTTCCAATTTCCCCCAACTCCCTTCTCCTCTCCATCTCCCCTTGTCCTCCATGCTATTTGTTATGCTCCACAAATAAGTGAAACCATATGATAATTGACTCTCTCTGTTTGACTTATTTCACTCAGCATAATCTCTTCCAGTCCCTTCCATGTTGATACAAAAAGTTGAGAATTAATCCTTTCTGATGGAGGCATAATACTCCATAGTGTATATGGACTACATCTTCCTTATCCATTCATCCATTGAAGGGCATCTTGGTTCTTCCCACATTTTGGCGACTGTGGCCATTGCTGCTATAAACATTGGGGTACAGATGGCCCTTCTTTTCACTCCATCTGTATCTTTGGGGTAAATACCCAGTAGTGCAATTGCAGGGTCATAGGGAAGCTCTATTTTAAATTTCTTGAGGAATCTCCACACTATTCTCCAAAGTGGCTGCACCAACTTGCATTCCCACCAACAGTGTAAGAGGGTTCCCCTTTCTCCACATCCCCTCCAACACATGTTGTTTCCTGTCTTGCTAATTTTGGCCATTCTAACTGGTGTAAGGTGATATTTCAATGTGGTTTTAATTTGAATCTCCCTGATGGCTAGGGATGATGAAAATTTTTTCACGTGTCTGATAGCCATTTGTATGTCTTCATTGGAGAAGTGTCTGTTCATATCTTCTGCCCATTTTGACATGATTATCTGTTTTGTGTGTGTTGAGTTTGAGGAGTACTTTATAGATCCTGGATATCAACCTTTTGTCTGTACTGTCATTTGCAAATATCTTCTCCCATTCCGTGGGTTGCCTTTTTGTTTTCTTGACTTTTTCCTTTGCTGTGCAGAAGATTTTGATCTTGATGAAGTCCCAAAAGTTCATTTTCATTTTTGTTTCCTTTGCCTTTGGAGACATATCTTGAAAGAAGTTCTGTGGCTGATATCGAAGAGATTGCTGCCTATGTTCTCCTCTAGGATTCTGATGGATTCCTGTCTCACGTTGAGGTCTTTTATCCATTTTGCGTTTATCTTTGTGTATGGTGTAAGAGAATGGTCAAGTTTCATTCTTCTACATATAGCTGTCCAGTTTTCCCAGCACCATTTATTGAAGAGACTGTTTTTTTCTACTGTATATTTTTTCCTGTTTTATCGGAGATTATTTGCCCATAGAGTTGAGGGTCCATATCTGGGCACTCTACTCTGTTCCACTGGTCTATGTGTCTGTTTTTATGCCAGTACCATGCTGTCTTGGTGATCACAGCTTTGTAGTAAAGCTTGAAATCAGGTAACATGATGCCCCCAGTTTTATTTTTGTTTTTCAACATTTCCTTAGCAATTCGGGGTCTCTTCTGATTCCATACAAATTTTAGGATTATTTGCCTCAGCTCTTTGAAAAATACCGGTGGAATTTTGATCAGTATGACATTAAAAGTATAGATTACTCTAGACAGTAGAGACATTTTAACAATATTTATTCTTCCGATCCAGGAGCATGGAATGGTCTTCCATCTTTTTTGTGTCTTCTTCAATTTCTTCCATGAGTGTTGTGTAATTCCTTGAGTACAGATCCTTTACCTCTTTGGTTAAGTTTATTCCCAGGTATCTTATGGTTCTTGGTGCTATAGTAAATGGAATCGATTCTCTTATTTCCCTTTCTGTATTTTCATTGTTAGTGTATAAGAAAGGCACTGATTTCTGTACATTGACTTTGTACCCTGCCACGTTACTGAATTGCTGTATGAGTTCTAGTAGTTTTGGGGTGGAGTCTTTTGGGTTTTCCATATAAAGAATCATGTCATCTGCGAAGAGAGAGAGTTTGACTTCTTCATTGCCAATTTGGATACCTTTTATTTCTCTTTGTTGTCTGATTGCTGTTGCTAGGACTTCTAATACTATGTTGAACAAGAGTGGTGAGAGTGGGCATCCTTGTTGTGTTCCTGATCTCAACAGGAAGGCTGCAAGCTTTTTCCTATTGAGGATGATATTTGTTGTGGGTCTTTCATAGATAGAGTTGATGAAGTTAAGGAATGTTCCCTCTATCCCTACACTTTGAAGCGTTTTAATCAGGAACCGATTCTGGATTTTTTCAAATGCTTTTTCTGCATCAATTGAGAGGACCATTGAACAGAAATATAGAGACAATCTACAGAAAGAAAGACTTCAAAGGTAACACGATGTCAATAAAAACGTATCTATCAATAATCACTATCAATGTGAATGGCCTAAATGCACCCATAAAATGGCACAGGGTTGCATATTGGATAAAACAATAGGACCCATCCCTATGTTGTCTACAAGAGACCCATTTTGAACCTAAAGATACACCCAGACTGAAAGTGAAGGGATGGAGAGGCATCTTTCATGCCAATGGGTCTCAAAAGAAGGCCAGGGTAGCGATTCTCATATCAGATAAATTAGATTTTAAACTAAAGACTGTAGTCAGAGATACAGAAGGACACTACATCATTCTTCAATGGACTATCCACCAAGATGATCTAACAATTGTAAATATCTATGCCTCCAATATGGGAGCAGCCAATTACAAAAGAATACTGTTAATCAACATAAAGAGTCATATCGATATGAATACATTAATAGTAGGAGATCTTAACACACCTCTCTTAGAAATAGACAGATCATCGAAGCAGAAAATCAATAAAGAAACAAGAGCATTGAATGACACATTGGACCAGATGGACCTCATAGATATATACAGAACATTCCACCCTAAAACAACAGAATACTCATTCTTCTCAGGTGCACATGGAACCTTCTCAAGAATAGACCACATACTGGGTCACAAATCAGGACTCAACTGATACCAAAAGACTGAGATTATTCCCTGCACATTCTCAGATCACAATGCTTTGAAACTGGAGCTCAATCACAAGGAAGAGTTCGGAAAGAACTATAACACCTGGAAGCTAAAGACCACCTTGCTTAAGAATGCTTGGATCAACCAGGAGATCAAAGAAGAACTGAAACAATTCATGGAAACCAATGAGAAGGAAGACACTTCAGTCCAAAATCTATGGGATACAGCAAAGGCGGTCCTAAGGGGAAAATACATAGCCATCCAAGCCTCCCTCAAAAAAATTGAAAAATCCAGAACCCAGCAGCTGTCTCTACACCTTAAAGAACTGGAGAATCAACAACAAATCAAACCAACTCCACACATAAGAAGGGGAATAATCAAGATTAGAGCTGAGATCAATGAGGTAGAAACCAGAGATACAGTAGAACGTATCAATGAAACTAGAAGCTGTTTTTTTGAAAGAATCAATAAGATCGATAAACCATTGGCCACACTAATCCAAAAGAAACGAGAGAAAGCCCAAATTAATAAAATCATGAATGAAAAGGGAGAGATCACAACTAACACCAAGGAAGTAGAAACAATCATCAGAAGTTATTATCAACAGTTATATGCCAATAAGCTAAGCAACCTAGATGAAATGGATGCATTCCTGGAAAACTATAAACTCCCATAATTGAACCAGGAAGAAATTGACAACCTGAATAGACCGATATCTAGTAATGAAATTGAAGCAGTGATCAAAAACCTGCCAAAAAACAAGAGCCCAGGACCTGACGGATTCCCTGGGGGATTCTACCAAACTTTCAAAGAAGAAATAACACCTATTCTCCTGAAGATGTTTCAAAAAATTGAAGCAGAAGGAAAACTTCCAGACTCTTTCTATGAAGCCAGCATTACCCTGATCCCCAAACCAGGCAAAGGCCCTACCAAAAGGGAGAATTTCAGACCAATATCACTGATGAATATGGATGCTAAGATTCTCAACAAGATCCTAGCAAACAGGATCCAACAGCACATTAAAAAGATTATCGACCATGAGCAGGTGGGATTCATTCCTGGGTTACAAGAATGGTTCAACATTCGCAAATCAATGAATGTGATACACTGAAGTTCTAATTCCTTTTTCTTTGTAACTCATTCTTTTAAGCCCTGTGGAGCTGTGGAATGAAACTAGTACTCCAGGACTTTGTGCAATCTGTCAGATCCTTGGTAACACTAAATCCCAAGCTGATTAGAACATCAGAAATTCAGGAGAATAACTGTGGGTAAAGGAGAAATCTAAGCCCTGTTTTCTTTTCTTTCCTAAATCACTTGTATTTATAGTCTATGAAGCATTTTCTTTGTGAATTTAAATTTAACTTCTCCAATTTTTACCTCAATAAAAATTATTTTACTTTATTTTCATTGTTGTCAGATAACTTGCATTTCTCAGGGCTGACATTTATGATTCTTAATTACATTATAAATTTTTATGATCATCACAACAAAAAATAACAGTATTATGTAACACGAAAGAGTGAGCCTAAATTACAGTGGAGGAAGATAATATGGAAGTAAAGTGTATTCATAATCCAAGCAAATGGAACTTGCCTACAGCAAATATTAATTATGGGAACAATCATCTGAGTAATAGCACTTACTTGAGGGACAGGAAATAACCCTGAATCTCATGCCAGTATTGTTTTACAAATCAAATGATATTTGTTTTGATTCAGAAGACAACATATGGTTTTGAAATTGAATTATTTTTTAAATTAAATTTTCTTTTAGATTTTAGTAGGTCAGAACAATGAATAAATATATTAGTGGACATTCAAATATATTTCTCTAGCTAACATAAAGTCATCTCAAATCTTAGACAGGGTTTCAAGTTAGAAATACATTTCATGATTTATGTTGTATGCAGAAATAGCCAACCCATGTTTGTTATTTTATTTATTCAGCAAATTGTTTTAAACTATCTGATTTGTGGTAGACACTGTACTATGCACTGGAGATATTATTGTAAGCAAGATAGATGTGGCTCCTGACCTCATGGGATTTAAAGTCTAGTAGGAAGACAGTCACAGAACAAGTAATTACAAGTGTTTGTTGCATTACTAAAGATGATTCAAGATGAGGTTTAAACCCATGCTCAGACTATACACATCAGCTTTGTGTCCTCAAACAAGTTACCTTCTCAGAAGCTCGAGGTTTTTTTTTTCCCTTTTCATTTCTAAGAAAGGAACAACAGATACTGTTACAATAAAATTAGATATTTCATAGATAAGTGTTCTTTAAATTGTGAAGCAGTCTATACATATTATCACCATTGCTATTATTTTTGATATACATTTATTTATTTGAGAAGTTGATAGGAATGTTTAGACCATTTAGATTCAGAGCCCTCTTGAGTTTTCATTCTTATGCATGGTCACCAATTCTTCCCTTCCCTTGTTCCTTATGCCCTCACTTTCCCCACCACCCTTAGCCCCTCCTTAAAGGCCTTTTTGGCTAGGTTAGGACTGTGAGTTTCAAGGCATTAATAGTTTTATTCTTGTTAAGATGTTCCATGAATGGGTACCTTGTACATTTCTCACCTTTTCCTTAATTGACTCACTCTGATAGCTAAGTAGGTAATGATGATTTAGCAAGGATATGGCATTTGCCATTCTTGCCGGTAATATACAAATGGTATACAAGTCTATTTTCCAGTGGTATACAGGTGGTTTATAAGTCTATTTTCTTTCAACCTCTGGATGCTTTTAAAGTTCTTTTAATATAGACTCAAAACTGGGTGCGTGGGTGGCTGAGTCAGTTAAGTTTCTGCCTTCAGCTCAGGTCATGATCTCAGGGTCCTGGGATTGAGCTCAGCATTGTGCTTCCTGCTCAGTGGGGAGTCTGCTTCTACCTCTCCCTCTGCCCCTCCCCCCCCAGTCATGCACCCACACACACTCTCTCTCTCTCAAAAATCTTTAAATATATATATATATTTTTTTTTTCAAAACTTAAAGAACATTTACATTGCTTTCTTCAAAAACAGCAACTTATGGAAGACTGATCATTCTAATGAAGGTGGACTTGAAATAGGGCCAGGGTTATGTGAAATCACAATGAAAGGACTACTATGAGAGTTTGCTTCCATCCCAACATATTACAATCATTTATATTGCCAATAAGTGTATAATTCCCTACTATTCATCACTGATTAGAGCCAAGACACTCAAACTAAAAATTCAAAGGAATTGTTTTGTAAAGAAAGTGGGTTTGAGAGGGTTTTGAAGCTAAGCAGAATAGATTCATTAATGAGAAGTAGGATATCATACTAAATTTTTGAAAGATGGAATAATTTAATGAAAATGGAAGTCCAAGACATATTAGGTAAGTAGTGTCATGTAGGATATTCTGCCATGATACTAGTGCCAGAGAAGCATGGTGTAATTACAAAAACCTTGACTGGAAGTTCAGAAATCTGACTTCTACTTCTCACTCATTGTTACTAGCTTTAAACCTTGAAGTCTTATCCTATTTGGGATTCAGATTTCTTATTTGCAAAAAAAAAAAAAAATAAGGAATGGCAATTATACTAAGTAATCCCTACTATAAAATATGAAAAGCAGGTAGAAAATTATTTAAATAATCCAGTAACTCTGGGAAGACTAAATTCATAGTGGTGGCAGTGGAAATGAAGCAGAAGGAACAAAATGGAGAAGCATCTTGTAGAAATTATTGTTAGGATTCAATGAATAACTGTATGGTAGATGCATTAGAAGGTGAGTCAAGGCTGTTTTCAAAGTGTAAATTCTGAATGAGTAGGTAATGAGATAGATAACAGCAGAGATGGGAGAATAGAGAGAATACCACATGAGTGAAGAGGATGAGTTGTCAGTGAAGAGGTAAGAGATAATATGAAACTCTGTTGCAATGTTAAAATTTCTAGAAGAGAGTGGGACAACCATGCCAATACTACTGCAAACAGACGAGCTTAGAAGAAAAGTTTTGGTGTCTAGAAGAAGAGTTCATTTAAGAGAAGATGAGTGGGATTGGGAATATGCACACATGTACATATATGTGCACCAGGTGTTTTCTTCTCCATTATATCCAATATTATTTCTGGACAAAGGGAGAAAACACAAAATATGATGATCTGTATAGTTGGTCTTTGGTATTTCTTTCATTGTATACATATTCTGGTTAGGAAATAGTGGATGGGGATAAAATATAAAGGGGTTGTTGATACATTGAAGGTTAGAAATTGTGAAGCAAAGTACAAATAAAAACTCTACTTTTTACTTCTCTTGATTTTTCTACAGACACAGAAATTTAAGAGTTGCTTGGTTATTATCTACCTTCTGTTTTTTCCTTTCCCCATCATGTTTAATTTCACAACCACTTTCTTGAAAATAAGGTTGGGTAGAGCTGAGATTTGTTGTATTTCATCTGTCACCACATATTGAAAAGACTCACAATTGTGTACAGATTGTATAACACCTTTAAATGAATCTTATTTCCTTCCTTTAGATGGTGCTAATAGGGTATGAAAAGAAAGAAGATTACATAAGGTGATTATTATATTATATAGAGTCCTGGAGTAACTTGAATGGTTTGGAATTAAAAAACAAATGCATTCTCTGAAAAGTCCATATTATTGTCACAGAAATGACAACATTTCTTTTACCATCTAGAGTCCCAAGACATTTACCTTCTTTTTTTTCCCCCCTTTCTTTATCCTAGAGACGTCTCAAAATTCTGCAAACCAATTGCAGTGCAAGTGACTGGGAAGAAATCCTATCTAGTGCCACTCTTAGAAAAGTTTGGTTTTACTATTAAATAAAAATAGTCTTGTTGGGGCACCTGGGTGGCTCAGTCGCTTAAGCATCTGCCTGCGGCTCAGGTCATAATCCCAAGGTCCTGGGATCAAGCCCCATATCAGGATCCTTGCTCTACCTGATTCCATTTTTTTTTCCTCTGCCTGCTGCTCCCCCTGCTTGTGCTCTCTGTCTCTCTCTCTCTCTCAAATAGAAAAATAGAATCTTAAAAAAAATTACTCTTGTTATGCATTTGCATTGTGGCTTAAGTGTAGGTAGCAAACTTGTGAAAGGCATAGCACACCCAAACTAGGAAAACCATTGTTAAAGCCTTTATATATAAGGAATGTAACTTAACTTGTCTGCCACTCTGGGCACCAGAACCTTGACTGCAGTTGTAAAGTGAAGTTAACCTGTCCCAGGCAACTCTAAACAAAAAAAGTCATAATGGTAACAGATAACTTTAGAAGACAACCAAAAGATGGCCTGAAGATTACTAAACAAATACAATATAATGGCAATTTCCTAAAGAGTTTAGCATATATTCATAAATATTTACACACAATATACTGTAAATTATAAGAGAAAGTCCTCTTGTACTGATAACTAATTTCCCAGCACAAGGAACTTTACTATTCAAAAGTAAGACAATTTGTATATTCTTACCTGATCCATATTTATTTAATTTTGGAGTTGTTCAAATTCTTCTGATCTTGTTAGAGTGCCCCAAGTTGTTCTTGCCCTGTGCTGCCCTGCCCTGGGGATATGAATGTCAGGGCCCTTTATTTCAGCCTCTGATTGAACCCTTGCTCTGGAACAATTTTCAGTTCAGAGTATATCAATTTCATTCCTAAAGAAGCTTGGGTTTTCTGTGAAATGCAAACTGTATGTTACATATCACATTTGGAATGATTTTTTTTTTAATTTTTAAAATTAACATACAATGTATTATTTGTACCAAGGGCACATGTCTGTGAATCATCAGACCTACACATTTCACAGCACTCACCATAGCACATACCCTCCCCAATGTCCATAACCCAGCCACACTATCCCAACCCCCACACCCCCTAGCAAACCTCAGTTTGTTTCATGATATTAAGAGTCTCTTCAGGTTTGTCTCCCTCATAATCCCATCTTGCTTCATTTTTCCCTCCCTACCCCCCATGACCCCCTACTCTGCCTCTCAAATTCCTCATATGAGAGAGATCATATAATAATTGTCTTTCTCTGATTGACTTATTTAACTTAGCATAATACCCTCTAGTTCCATCTATGTTATTGCAAATGGCAAGATTTTAGATTTTTTTAATGATGCATAGTATCCCATTGTATATATATACCACATATTCTTTATCCATTCATCTGTTGATGGACATCTAATTCTTTCCATAGTTTGGCAGTTGTGGATATTGCTGTAACAAACATTTGGGTGCACGTGCACCTTCAGATCACTACACAGATATCTTTAGTGTAAATACCCAGTAGAGTGATTGCTGGGTCGTAGGGTAGCTCTATTTTCAAGTTTTTGAGGAACCTCCATGCTATTTTCCAGAGTGGCTGTACCAGCTTGCATTCCCACCAACAGTGTAGGAGGGTTCACCTTTCTCTGCATCCTCACCAGCATCTATCATTTCCTGACTTATTAATTTTAGCCATTCTGAGTGGTGTGAGGTGGTATCTCACTGTGGTTTTGATTTGTATTTCCCTGATACTGAGTGATGCTGAGCACTTTTTCATGTGTCTGTTGGCCATCTGGATGTCTTCTTTGCAGAAATGTCTGGTTATGTCTTCTGCTCATTTCTTGATTGGATTATTTGTTCTTTGGGTGTTGAGTTTTATAAGTTCTTTATTGATTTTGGATACTAGCCCTTTATCTGATATGTCATTTGCAAGTATTTTCTCCCATTCTCTCAGTTGTCTTTTTGTTTTATTGACTGTTTCCATTTCTTTGCAAGAGCTTTTGATCTTAATGAAGTCCCAGTAGCTCATCTTCTGACCTTTTTCCTTGCTTTGGAGAGGTTTCTAGGAAGAACTTGCTGCAGCTGAGATCAAAGAGGTTGCTGCCTGTGTTCTCCTCAAGGATTTTGATGGATCCCTGTCTCACATTGAGGTCTTTCATCAATTTTGAGTTTATTTTTGGGTGTGGTGTAAGAACATGGTCCGGTTTCATGTTTCTGCATGTGGCTGTCTGATTTTCCCAACACTGTTTGTGAAGAGAATGTCTTTTTTCCATTGGACCTTCTTTCCTGCTTTGTTGAAGATAAGTTGACCATAGAGTTGAACGGCTATTTCTGGGCTCTCTATTCTGATCCATTGATCTATGTATCTGTTTTTGTGCCAGTACCATACTGTCTTGATGATGACAGCTTTGTAATAGAGCTTGAAGTCTGGAATTGTGATACTGCCAACTTTGGCTTTCTTTCTCAGCATTTCTCTGGCTATTCAGGGTCTTTTCTGGTTCCATATAAATTTTAGGATTATTTGTTCCATTTCTTTGAAAAAAACCTGATGATATTTTGATAGAGATTGCATTAAATGTGTAGATTTCTCTAGGTAGCATAGACATTTTCACAATATTTGATCTTCCAGTCCATGAACATGGAACGTTTTTCCATTTCTTTGTGTCTTCCTCAATTTCTTTCAAGAGTACATTATAGTTTTCTGAGTACAAATTCTTTGCCTCTTTGGTTAGGTTTATTCCTAGGTATCTTATGGTTTTGGGTGCAATTGTAAATAAGATCGACTCTTAATTTCTCTTTCTTCCGTCTTGCTGTTGGTATATAAAAATGCAATTGATTTCTTTGATTCTTTATCCTGACACTTTACTGAATTCCTGTATGAATTCTAACAGTTTGGGAGTGGAGTCTTTTTGGGTTTTCCACATAAAGTACACATCATCTGCAAAGAATGAGAGTTTGACTTTGTCTTTGCCAATTCAGACGTTATTTATTTATTTATTTATTTTCATTGTAGGATTGCAGAGGCTAGAACTTCTAGTACTATACTGACTAGCAGTGGTGATAGTGGACAGCCCTGCCATGTTCCTGACCTTTGGGGAAAAGCTCTCAGCTTTCCCCCATTGAGAACGATATTCGCTATGGGTTTTTTATGGATGGCTTTGATGATATTGAGGTATGTAACCTCTATCCTTACACTTTGAAGAGTTCTGACAAGAAAGGATTCTGTACTTTGTCAAATGTTTTTTCAGCATCTATTGAGAGTAGCCTATGGTTCTTGTTCTTTCTTTTATTAATGTATTGTATCACGTTGATTGATTTGCAGATGTTGGTCCAACCTTGCAGCCCTGGAATAAATCCCACTTGGTCATGGTGAATAATCCTTTTAATGTACTGTTGGATCCTATTGGCTAATATTTGGTGAGAATTTTTGCGTCCTTGTTCATAAAGGATATTGGTCTGTAATCTTCTTAATGGGGTTTTCATCTGGTTTTGGGATCAAGGTAATGATGGCCTCATAAAATGAGTTTGGAAGTTTTCCTTCCATTTCTACTTTTTGAAACAGTTTCAGGAGACTAGGTGTTAATTCTTCTTTAAATGTTTGGTAGAATTCCCCTGGGAAGCCATCTGGCCCTGGGCTCTTGTTTGTTGGGAGATTGTTGATGACTGCTTCAATCTCCTTACTGATTATGGGTCTGTTCAGGTTTTCTATTTCTTCCTGTTTCAGTTTTGGTAGTTTATATATCTCTAGGAATGCATCCATTTCATCCAGATCATCAAATTTGCTGGTGTATAGTTGCTCATAATATGTTCCTATAATTGTTTATATTTCTTTGATGTTGGCTATGATCTCTCCTCTTTCATTCATGATTTTATTAATTTGGGTCCTTTCTCTTTTCTTTTTGATGTCTGGCCATGGGTTTATCAATCTTATTAATTCATTCAAAGAACCAGTTCCTAGTTTTGTTGATTTGTTCTAGTGTTCTTTTGGTTTCTATTTCATTAATTTCTGCTCTGATCTTTAAGATTTTTCTTCCCATGCTGGGTTTAGGCTTTCTTTGCTGTTCTTTCTCTAGTTCCTTTAGGAGTAGGGTTAGGTTGTGGTACTTGAGACCTTTCTTGTTTCTTGAGAAAGGCTTGTATCACTGTATACTTTCTTCTCAGGACTGACTTCACTGTGTGCCACAGATTTTGAACAGCTGTGTTTTCATTATCATTTGTTTCCATGAATTTTTTCAATTCTTCTTTAATTTCCTCTTTTTTCAATTCTTCTTTAATTTCCTGTTTGACCAATTCATTCTTTAGTAAGATGCTCTTTAGCTTCCATGTATTTGAGTTCTTTTCTCTTGTGATTGAGTTCTAGCTTCAGAGCATTGTGATCTGAAAATATGCAGGGAATGATTGCAGTCCTTTAGTACTGGTTCAGACCTGATTTGTGACCCAGGATATGATCTATCCTGGAGAATGTTCCATGTGCACTATAGAAGAATGCATATTCTGTTGCTTTGGGAAGGAATGTTCTGAATATATCTGTGATGTCTATCTGGTCCAGTGTGTCATTTGACTTTATTTCCTTGTTGATCTTTTGCTTGGATGATCTGTGCATTTCAGTGAGGGAGTGTTAAAGTCCCATACTATTATTGTATTATTATTATTTTTTAAATTTTTATTTATTTTTTAAATTTCTTTTCAGTGTTCCAGAATTCATTGTTTATGGACCACACCCAGTGCTCCATGCAATATGTGCCCTCCACAATACCCACCACCATGCTCACCCATCCTCCCACCCCTTCCCCTCCATAACCCTCAGTTATTATATTGTTGTCAATGTGCTTCTTTGATTTTATTATTAATTGGTTTATATAATTGGCTGTTCCCATATTAGGGGCATAGATATTTAAAATTGTTAGATCTTCTTGTTGGACAGACCCTTTAAATATAATATAGTGTCCTTCCTCATTTCTCATTATGGTCTTTGGCTTAAAATCTAATTTATCTGACATAAGGATTGTCACCCCAGCTTTCTTTTGATGCTTATTAGCAATGTAAATTGTTCTCCACTCCCTCACTTTAAATCTGGAAGTGTCTTTGGGTCTAAAATAAGTTTCTGGTAGACATAATATCGATGGGTATTGTTTTTTTTATCTATTCTGATACCCTGTGTCTTTTGATTGAAGCATTTAGCCCTTTCACATTTATGGTAACTATTGAAAGATATGAATTTAGTGCCATTGTATTGATTGTAAGGGGACTGTTGTCTTTGTTCCTTTCTGGTCTGTTACTGGTAGGCTCTATCTTTGCTTAGAGGACACCTTCCAATATTTCTTGTGGGGCTGGTTTGGTGTTTGCAATTTCTTTTAGTTTTTATTTGTCTTGGAAGCTTTTTATCTCTCCTTCTATTTTCAATGATAGCCTAGCTGGGTATAGTATTCCTGGCTGCATATTTTTCTCATTTAGTGTTCTGAATATATCATGCCAGTCCTTTCTGGTCTGCCAGGTCTCCATGGATAAGTCTACTGCCAATCCAATACTTTGCTGTTGTATGGTAGAGACCTCTTGTCCTGAGCTGCTTTCAGGATTTTCTCTTTGTCTCTGAGACACGTAAATTTTACTATTAGATGACAGGGTATGGACCTATTTTTATTGATTTTGAGGGGGGTTCTCTGTGCTTCCTGGATTTTGATGCTTGTCCCTTAGAGAAATTTGGGAAATTCTATTTTATAATTTGCTTCGATATAGCTTCTGCCCCTCTCTCTTTCTTCCTCTTCTGGTATCCCAATTATTCTAATATTGTTTTATCTTATGGTATCACTTATCTCTCAAATTCTCCCCTCATGGTCCACTAGTCCTTTGTCTATCCTTTGCTCATCTTCTTTATTCTCCATCATTTTGTCTTTTATATCACTAATTCTCTCTTCTGTCTCCAGTAAGAACCTCCATTTTTTATTACACCTCATTAATAAATTTTTTTAAATTTCAACTTGGTTAGATTTTAGTTCTTTTATTAGTTCTTTTATTTCTCCAGGAAGGGATTTTATTTCTCTAGAAAGGGATTCTTTAAAATCTTCTACTTTTTTTTTTTTATCCCATCTAACACATTGATAGTCATCATTCTGAACTCTAGTTCTGACATGTTACTAATGTCCATATTGACTGTTTCTAGTCACTGGTACTGCCTCTTGTTCTTTTTTTTTGTGGTAAGTTTTTCTGCTTAGTCCTTTTATCCAGATAAGAATAGATGAATGAGAGAACCAAATGCTAAAAGAGTAGCTATGACCCCTGGAAGATATACACTAACCAAATTTGAGGAGACCTGAAACTGGGGGAAGAAAGGTGGGGGAAGAAAAAAGTATATAAATATAAAATATAAATATAAATATATATACATATATTTTTATAATATATATAATATATATTATATATCTATATATATTAGATTGAGAAATAGAAAAGAGCCACACACTTGATTTTGTGTGTATTTTGTTCTGTTAGAAGAAACCACCTCCCAAAATTTTAAGGAAAGAATTATATGTATATGTATGTATATACACATATATACACACAAAAATAAGTGTAAACATGATGAGGTCATGGAATATGACTGTAAAGATGAAAATTTTAAAAGATTTTATAAAGGGAATTGATAAAATCAGTTGGTTAAAAAGAAAAAGAAAAAAAAAAGAGGAGAGAATGTGATCAGGCTGCAGACTAGAAGAAAGCCATATGCTAGATTTAGGGTATATTTTGATCTATTAGGAGAAATTGTATCCCAAATTTAAAAAAAAATAAAACTTATATGTATATAATAAATAAGGTTAAATACAATGAAGGGATAAAATATGAGTATAACAATGCAAATTAGAAAAGATTTTTTAAAAGGTATTGATAAAATAGTTTAAATACTTTAAAATAGGACAGAGGAAAAATTTTAAAAAATAGAATAATTAAAAAGTGAAATTAAAAAAATAACTTTGAAAGACGAATGGATCATGGGAAAAAAGCCATGAATTCTATGTGTTGCTTTTCCCTAGCTCTGGAGTTCCACAATTCTCATTGATAGGTGAACTTGGTCTTGGTTAGATGTTCTTGTTGATCTTCTGGGGGAGGGGCCTGTTACCATGATTCTCAAATGTCTTTGCCCAAGGTGGAATTGCACCACCCTTGCCAGAGGCCAAGCTAAGTAATCTGCTCAGGTTTGCTCTTGGTCATGTTTCTTCCTTGAACGTCTTCCATACGGCTTTGTAGGACCAGAATAAAGATGGCAGCCTCCCAATCTCTGGCCCATAGGAGCTGAGAGCTAAGGGCCCCACTCCTTAATGCTCCCTCAGAGAAAAGTCATCAATCCCTCCTGTCTCCCTGGTCTCTAACCACACTCCAAGCTCATCCAACCTGTGACTGATCATTTCTATCTCAGGTGCATCAGGCCAGCTGATTCCTGCAGTGCACTCCCATGCCACTCCTCCTGGAGAAGAAAAATGAATCTCCCCAGTTCTTCTCCTTATTGGGTCCCTGCCCAGTGAGAGGTGGCCTAACTGTGCTGCAAATCATTAAGGTAATCCCGAGCTGAAAGCTCACTCCTCTGCTCTGTCTCTGCAGCTGGCTTTCCCACTCTGATACCTGGGAGCTCTGCCATACTCAGACACCCCTGGTCTTTTTGTGACCCTGGAGGTCTTGAGACTATAGTGTTCCTGCAAGGGCTCCACCCCTCAGTGGAGCAGTCTTCTAAAAGTTCTGATTTTGTGCTCTGCTGTTCTGTCACTTGCTGGGGGCCAGCCCCTCCCCCCATGGTCTATCTTCCCAAATGTTGCATCAGATTCACTTTTCCACACATTCCACCTTCCACAAAGTGGATGATTTTATGTTCCTAGAATTGCTATTCTTCTTCTCTCTCCTGTTGAGTTTGTAGCTGTTCAGAATGGTTTGATAACTATCTAGCTGAACTCTTGAGACCTGATGATATTTAGGTCTCCTACTCCTCCACCATTTTGTTCCTCCCCTGGGAATGATTTCTTATATGTTTCTTTGGCCCTTGTCTTTTTTTTCCCCCTATCTGTTGTGAATGTGGCATTTTTTGGTTATCTGCCTCTGTCCTTACTATGGAGATGAAAACAGTGGTTTTGTTAAAATTTTATTTAATTATTTGACAGAGAGAGAGAAAGTGAGAGAGGGAACACAAGCAGGGGGAGTGGGAGAGGGAAAGAAGGTTCCCTTCCCAGCAGGGATCCCAGTGTGAGGCTCGCTCCTGGGACCCTGAGCTGAAGCCAGACACTTAACGACTGAGGCAACCAGGTACCCTGGAAACAGTGTTTAAATTCTCTACTTATCCTGGTAGAGAAACTAACTTTCAGATTGCGTCTAAGTTATAATGAGTGAAGCTTGCATGCCATAGCATTTCCTACTTAATAATATTAAACATTCCTTCCTGGCTATATCAGTTTAGGATTTTATTGTTCTATACATGCTGTGATGTGGACTATATCTAATCTTGGTGACACATAAAACCAGCCATGACTTCTGCTTTCTTGACCATAACTCCAGATTGACAGAAGTGTAGAAAAGAACCGGATCCTAAGAGAGGTAGTGCTTGTTCTACTTAGATATGCTTTCTAAGTGTGGTGGCATTTGTAATTGAGGCTGCAATTAATGTATTTTTGCAGATTTTAAAAACTGGTGTAGTGGTCCTACTAGTGAGTCCTTGGGCAAAGGATGAAGACTAGGTTAGAAAATATCTGTATTACTAGATAAGATATTTGCATGGTAATTTCTATTAAAACCTCAAATAATCCAGCATCCAATTAAGTATATTCCTCAATTAATTGGGATATTTAAGTGATGTTTCAGATTTAGGAGAAAATTATGGATATATGGAAATAATTCCACATCAAGCATCTAATGAATGATTTATTTATTCATTCATTAACTTAGTATTAGGCACTGGCCATAATGACAAAGGACACAGTTGTTTTCATTCAAGTAGAAACAGACAAATGTACAAGTGAATTATTATAATGAAATGTTATAAGTAAAGCCCTAAGCATAGAATTTTACAGAATGCTTAGGATATGCAACTATGGGGACATCAGGAATGGGTTCCTGAGATGATGACATATGAAGCTAATTTTGGAAGATTAATAGAATTAGACCAAGTGAAGCAGTAGTTATAGTGCAACTGTCACTACAGGCCAACAATAAACATGATGGAACAAGGCATATAGTAAGAACTGCAGGTAGTTTAGTATGCCTGCAACACACAGTAAGACATGGACAGTGGAAGAAAAGGAAGTTGGATTGGTAGACAGAAGCCATATTATTAAGGAATATGTGTGTCAGGTTAAGACATTGAGATTGTATCTGAAGGCAATGGAGATTTAATGAAGAGTTTTCAGATGTAAGGGGTCATGGCTGTATTTGCAGTTTAGACGGATACTTCTGACGCAATGTGGAGGTTGGATTGCAGAAGTTAGAAGAGGAGGAAAGAAAAATAATTGTTTGGCTATTGTATTAGGCCAGATGAGAAATAAGGAGATGGCAGTGGGAATGGAAGGGATAAGGGCAGATATTCAGAGAGCGAGAAAGATTTGTGAAGTTAAATGGATAAGATACAGAATTTGACACACAGACTGAGATGTAGAAAATAAGAGAACTAGCAGTATAGGGAATGGGAGAAAATGATAAATTTATTTTTGTACACAACAAAAATACTTGGAGGTAGAAATAACATTTTCTGTGAACTTGGACTTTGGCTTGGACTTTGGCATACAATTTGACAATCCTCAGGCCTTGCACCAGCCTCACTTAGCAAAGAGAGATTCAAATGTGTCCACAAGATAAGACTGATTAAAGAAACTCTCAGATTAAGGTTCACCTGCACACCAACTTAATTAGAACCCACCTTTCCCTTAACATCTCACTTATTAAAGTTCTATTGAACTTCTTAGAAGATAAATCTATCTTGGAGTCAGATATTTTATAATATCATTGTCACTTTGGCTTTTTCATTATCTCTAAAATGCATCAAGTTTCCCTATTCATTGCCAAGGAGACAAGGAGCAGTCCTCCAGTTTATAATTCATCAAAATCTCTTTAGTTTGATTTTTTCATTCTCTGTTACTCCCAGAGTATATCTGTTGCTTTTTCCTTGACCCTTCACTCATATTTAGTATTGATTTCTCCTGAAGGATGCCAAAGCAATTACTCTCTACCTTTTACTTCATCCTCAATGAAAGGATCTCAGATAGCTTCTTAGGGCCCTATAAAATCAAGGGTTGTTTACACCAATCATACAACTCAACATTTTTTCTCAGTTTTTCAAGATAAAATTTTAAAGTGCCTCCTGATTAGTGTGCTTCTGTGATTGTTGCTCTGCATCAAGTTTCTATACTTCCCCATTCTTTCCTTAGAGCTTCTTTTTTGTAGTCCAGGAAGCAGCCTCAAGGAAACAAAATGCTGAGGAAAGGGAGGAGTTCAGAGTGGTGTGATTTCCTAATTAGCTGTTTAAAAAGTACAGTTAACCCTTGCAATATGCTACATAGTCAAAAATTCTTATATAACTTTTGACTTCCTCAAAACTTAACTACTAATAGCCTACTGCTATAGGCTTACTGATAACATAAACAATTGATTAACATATATTTTGTATGTTATATGTATTATATACTGTCTTCTTACAATAAAGTGAGCTAGAGAAAGGAAAACATTATTAAGAAAATCATGAAGAGAAAAAATATATGTAGTACTGTATCAAAAAAATCTACATATAAGTGGACTCTCATGGTTCAAACCTGCATTGTTCAAGGGTCAACTGTGGTGAAAACTCCTTTGCTTATACTGATAATCTTTAGAGTATCTGAATCTACATTGTTGCCTGGCATGTCTATGTTAGTGAATCACATTGAATTGACCTTTGATGTTTCCTTTGACAAGTGGTCTTTGCAGGACTGCCAACATCATTCTGAGATTTGTTGATCATTATCAGCTAAATATGAAAAGAACATGATAATAAATTTAGATAAAGGAAGTATTTGACTCATGATTTCATCATTTACTAGCTGTGTGACCTTAGCTAAGTCATTTAATTTTCCTGAGCTCCCTGTTTCCTCATCTGTAAAAAGAAAAAAAAAAAGAATCATGTACACTCTGGTTTCCTCTTCAGATTGGTGTGATTTTCAAGTCAGGAAAGTATTTTGCCAATTCCCAGACACAAACACATGTAATTTGGTAGTTTTTGGCACATTTAGAAGGTATGGAGGAAAAAATTGAGAAGTTTCATTGCTGTTCTCTGAAAATTACAGAGAATATGTATAGTACTCTGGCAGAATTTAAGTGTTAAAGCAAAGGTATCTGCAGAAAGCATTTTTTAAAAAGTAAAAACATGAGAGCCAGTATTTATTGGATGCTTGTTATATGTCAAGCAATGGTCTGTATGTTTTAAATGGATTCTATCATTTGCTGGTCACAAGAGTGAGCTTGTATTATTGTTAGGGGAACTTTACAGATGAGGAGACTTGCTCCAGTTATCCAAATAGTAAGTGGAAGAGAGATGGCATTTAAATCTGGGCCTGATCAAAACCTGGTGATTTTACACACAATGTGGTTGGCTCTCATAGTCTTGATATAAGCTTGTTTAATTTTGATTGCAAAGCTATCATATAACTATATTGCAGCAGAACAATCTAGGTTAATTGGGATACAAGTTTTTACTGTGCACAGGTGAAGATATAGAAAGGTCCAGCAATGATATAATACAGTGGGAGTGATGGTTCTTAAGTTTTAGAAATCTTGTTCACTGATTTCTATGTCAACTGTGAGAGTGGATTTAACAAAGTCCAGCACAGATACTCAGAGAAAACTGTGGAAACTACTTTTGCTCACTAGAATTTAAAGTCATAGAAGGAAAGGAACATATTCCTGACAGAGAGGTTGGCACATAGCTGGCATCCAATGCATGTTCTTCTCTCTTATTTCTCAGCAAAGCTTTTATCTACCCTGACTCCCTGTTGACTGTGGCTAGCTATATAATTAAGAATATATACAGAAACCAGCATAAAATTAGATTCAAATGTAGCATTTGTTTCTACCAAGCAGTTCTTAAAAGCTTCTGTACATAGGATTTATGTTTAATCAATTGTGAAGCATGACCAAAATATATAATTTATTTGAAAATAATCTGTGTTTGGTAAATGTTTAGGAAATATATGGTACATCACATTGAAATGAAATTTATATTAAGTAACTTTAGATGCCATGTTTAAGACTGCTAGAAGGAATCTTGAGAGTTCACATAGATCCTATCCCCTGCCCCCACTTTACCTTTGAGTAGCTCTTTGCCTAAACTTTACAAAAGTTTCTTAGAAATTACATGATGGTTAGGACTAGTTGTAAATGGATTATACCAGTTCCTTATTAAAACATCTCCATGTGTTCTTACCTATGCTATTAAAGTAATGGTTTTCAAATGTAATCGAGAATCAGAATCACCTAAAGCAACAGTTCTCAAATTTGTTCAATTTATGATCCCTTCATGCTCCTAAAAATTCTGAGGCCCCCCTAATTTTATTTATTGATTACCTAAATAATCTAAATAACATAGTGTTATGAAAAGCAATCCTATTTTCCAGAACAAAAAATATATACAATGAAAGAATGAAATTGTTTCACATTTTTACATTTCTCTTTAGTATCTGCATAACAGAAGGCAGCTATATCAATCTGTTTTGGTATGTTGTTTTGTTTGAAGTATTGGAAGAAATTCCAGCCTCCATCAAATACATAGTTGGAAAAGGGAATAGTATTTTGGGCACCTGGGTGGCTCAGTTGGTTAAGCTACTGCCTTCGGTTCAGATCATGATCCTGGGGTCCCGAGATTGAGTCCTGCATCAGGCTCTCTACTTGGTGGGGAGTCTGCTTCTCCCTCTGACCCTCCCCCTTCTCATGCTCTTTCTCTTTCTCATTCTCTCTTTCTCTCTCAAATAAATGAATAAAATCTTAAAAAATATAAAAAAAGGAATAGTATTTTAAGAGTATTTTTAGATAATTGTGAATATATTTCTTTGATACTACACCAAAATTCAACAGGTGGAAGTTTTCTAAACGTGAGTTACAATATTGCATTAGAAAACATATTAAATGGACTTTTCATACTCTGTTTCATAAACATCCAGCTGTGTAGCTTACCCTCTGAATGGATCCTTTACTAATGCATCATTTTGTAATATCATTCACTGGTCATTTGGAAAATTTTAATTCACCAAGTTACACAGATCTTCTAAATGTTTACACATTTTATTATGCCATATCAACAATCACATTCATTAATATCACCACTGGTCTTCTCAGCAAAATCTTTAAAGGTAGGAAACTGTCATGCTTATGGTTGCAGCTACAAATTTTCCAAAATTTGAATTTTCACTTGAAAGCTTGAATTTTTTCATATGCTACAAAGACTTCCAGTGGTTTCCTTGAAGTGACAGTTTTACTTCATTAATTTATCAAGAAGATATCAAGAAATATGCAAATCTGATTAAACACAGTTTGTTCGTCTTTCTTTTAAGTGAAAAATAGTGTCCTATGAGAGAAGTAGCTACTTCATCTGTCAACTCAAGCATTAACAGAAGTACTTTTCCTTGAGACAACTATCATACTTTGGTGTGGATCAGAGGTGCTTTATGCAGATTTTATATTTTGTTATGCAGAATATAAAAAGACACATACCCAAGAACCAAGATTTAACAAAATTTATAATCTTAATGCCTTGCCGAGGACATTTTAAAGTGAAAGTGGCTTTTTTTTGTCATGCATTTATTGCAAATGTGTAGCAGTGAAGAATACTACAATTAATAGTACTATATTGTGCTATAGCCTTGATTCATACTAAGCTACCATAAGTTTTACTCAGCATTGTTTTTGTGTCAGAACAAATATCAGTGAAAACAACAATAATTATTATTAAGAAAATAGTTTTAAAGTCTCTCTGACCTGAACCACTGAACCTCTGGGGTCTGCAGGCCACACTATTGAGAATTCCTGACCTAGAGAATATCTTTAAAATGCTGGTTGTTTTTTGCCAACTTCCAGAAGTTCTAATTTAAGAGTTTGGGAGAAGAGTCCAGTAATGTGCATTTTTAACTAGCACTCCAGAGGATTTTGAGAAAGTTGGCCCATGGAACGCAATTTTAAAAATTGGAGCAGGAGATGAACCATGAGAGACTATGGACTCCAAGAAACAAACTGAGGGTTTTAGAGGGGAAGGGGGGGATGGGTTAGTTCCATGATGGGTATTAAGGAGGGTGCATATTGCATGGAGCACTGGGTGCTATATGCAAACAATGATTCATGGATCACTACATCAAAAATTAATGATGTATAGTATGGGGACTAACATAACATAATAAAATTTAATAAATAAAAATAAAAATCCAGCATTATAGAAGAGATACTGTCACTTTGGCTACGATTATGTAAACTGGAATACATGCCTGCCTAAAATAGCTAATTATTTAATTTAATAAAATTAGACATTCTAGCCACTACATTGATTTATTTTGTTTGTTCTATCCAAAGGATTGAATTGATAGCCCTTTCTTGTGTACAGTTTTCTATCTCACATATATACTTCTTTAATTATCTTTTGTTTTCTTTAACTATTTCTGTGTTAGGTTGTAAACGTTAAAATTGGACAGAGATAACATTCTGTAAGGCTCTGACCATGCTAAGAGAAAGTTCTTGCTATGTTTTCACATCTTAAAATGATGACTGTTTTTAGTTCTTCCCTCTTACCTATAACTTTCTAGCCCTCTTTCTGCCCCTGGAATTCTGACCATTGTTGCCATGCCTGTGGAAAGGCAGAGAATGAGTCTTGCCCAGGACTTCTGTATTTGAACAGCCTGGATTCCTTTCCTTAGTGCTAATACACTGAGGTGTGCCTGACAATGTGGAAAAGACTAAGGTTGAGTTGGAGATAAAACTTGAAATTGAGCATGAGCATTCCTTATGTAATTGCCCTACTTCTCTTCCTTTTCCTAGCAATGAAATCTCTGAAGCTAGCACTCAGCCACTCCTCTGATCTCTCTTCATCTTTCCATCTTTTTAAAAAATATTTTTATTTATTTAACAGAGAGAGAGAGAGAGAGAGAAGAAGAAGAAACACAAGCCGGAGGAGTGGGAGAGGGAGAAGCAGGCTTCCTTCAGAGGAGTGAGCCAGATCCAGGGTTCAATCCCAGGACCCTAAGATCATGACCTGAGCTGAAGACAAACACTTAATGACTGAGCCACCCAGCCACCCATCTTCATCTTTCCATCTTGAGATATCCTGCAACTGGCTGCCTGGCCTCAGAGCTTTTTTGAACTTGGGAGACTTCATGTCCCATTTTTTTGCCTTGCTAAAATGTACAAGAAACTTGCAGAGCTCAACTCTCTAGGCTTAAAATCTTCCCAGGTGAGAGGAGACTGTGTAAGTCTTGTTTGCATTTCTGCTTGGCCTGTTAACCTCACCTTTTAGGCCATTTGATTTTTGAGGTCTCACGTTTTATCATCTCAAATACAATTATGTTACTATTAGTTTCCAAGACTGTTGGGTAGTGCTAAGGAAAATTTGCTACCCTAATTGCTCAAGTAGGCAGTATGACACACCAGTGAGATGGACTTTTGATTGCAAAGCTGCTTTGCTTTAAACCTTGCCCAAGGGTCATAATTAGTGTGCTGGTGCTGTTGATGTAATTTAACTGAAAAGACTGTTGTGTATGAGAAATTTTGTTAAAAGAGTTGCCTTCCTGGTTGAAAACTTTAAAGGGATATAACTTTAATTTTCAAAGGTTTTTAATTAATGTGTATGGGACACTGAGACGTTTAGTCCTTTGTTTTTCAAATCTGTCTTTCATATGAATATTCCTCCCTATTCACTGACCTTAGTCCATGCATAGATATACATATATGTACACAGTTGTTTAAACTTTCAAGATCAAGCACTGGTGCATGGGTGCATGTAAGAAATCTACAGCAAATAAAAAGTTCCTGATTACACTTCTTTTCCTAAAACTAATTATATATTTGTGCAACTAATACTTTCAGTCTTCATCAGGTGTTAGCAAATATATGTATTTGTCCAACTTGCCCTCATTGATATAAAATTCAAATCTATTGGTGGCAAGGCAAGCACATTTTTGTAATGATGCTTCCAATCAAGTCAGGACCTTTCATACTTAAACAACCACTAATCACAATAAAAACAGCTTTGAGAATAGAAGCATAAACAAAACCATAACTCACATTTGCAATTTTTTCTTCCATGCGATAGGAATTAAACTGAATTGTATTTTTGTCTATGATTTCTACTGACTTATTTGTGACAGGAATATTTATTGTGATAATGATTTTTACATTATTGTCATTGGAGTGGACATTTTTTTTCCTTTTCTAGGCTGAAAAAAATAGCCAAAGCTTTTATTTTCTCTGCCATAGTCAAAGGGAGAGTGGAAGACTATTAAACTTTGAGTCACTATAAGTGGTAGTTTCCAAAAACACAGAACGTGACCACCATCTAGACCATTTAACAATTTACTGGAAGGATTGTTTAAGAGGAAGAAAAGTTTCAAGATATGGAGAAGGTGGAATAAGGCCAAGAGGAGCTTTTGGATGCAGCTTTCCTAAGTCTGACAATAGTCAGGAATTTTAAGGTGTTCAGAAGTGGGGGAAAAGGAATCCCCTTGCTTATAGGGCTCCAGGTGGGGAATTACTGCAGAAGGACTATAAAGCATGACTATATGTATCATTAACTTAAGAACAATGGTGAGGCTCTTTGGGAGTGAATCTGGTCGGTTAGGCATATTATTATAAAAGACACTCTGAATCAGAGCAGAATGACTAAATTAATTTGGAGGGTCTCTAGTGGATATATGTTACCTAAAAGAAAACTTAAAAGATGATAACTATAATATACTATTGACTTATATCACCCCTCAATTTTGAATCGCCACTTAAGCCTGGAATTCTGGTATCATCCTGTGAAGGTTGTGGGGGGATGTTTCCAAAATAACTAATGTCCAGGATGGTGGACAGTTTGGGCAGGTTGCACAATAGGAAAATGTAATAAAGGAAGACATTCCTTAAATCCAAATATTGTGAAATAAAATCACATCTGTCACAAATGACCCTACACAAAAAGGTGATCACCTAGTGGTGATATTTTTCTTAGTCTACTTATTTCCACAATTTATAGTAGTTCACTTTTTATTAAAGTACAATGCTAACTGTAATTTACATGTAATCCTGCTACTGAGGAAAAGATACTCTTGGTCCTTTTGAACTACTGTGATGGCATCTTATTGTTATTTTCTGACCACCTATTATAGTGACATAATTAAATTAAAGCATAATTAAATTAAACTAAAGCAAAAAATAATCAATGTGGGGGGATTGAATCTTGTATGGTAAATATTAATTTTTTAATTTTTAAAAATTTTAAAAAGATTTTATTTTTATTTATTTGTGTGTGTGAGAGAGAGAGAAAGAGAGAGGCAGAGAGAGTGCACAAGCAGAGGGAGCAGCAGGCAGAGGGAGAAGTAGGCTCCCCACTGAACAAGGAGCCAGTGCAGGGCTGGATCCCAGGACCCTGGGATCATGATCTGAGCTTAAGGCAGATGCTTAACTAACTTAGCCACCCAGCTGTCCCAGTAAATATTTATTTTGATTTAGATTTTGTGGAGAATAGAATGATGGAAACTTAGATTTCAAAGAAAACAGGTATAATTTGTCTCACACTGTTGTCTGAGGTGCACTTGTTCAGAAATCTCTAAGAGCATAAAGTGACTTTTATGCTCTGTTCTTTTCCTCTGGGACATACAGGATTGGTTACTATATACTGTAAAATGTGTGGTGTGTATAGATAGCAAAGTGGTCACCTAAAAAACTCATTTGAACTTAATGGAAAATTGCCCAGTTCATGACATGGGTATAGGAAACTCTAAGGAAAATATCGCACAGCTAGCCTAGTTTATTTTGTTCAGTGTTACTTGACTTCACATAATAAACCCCAAACTGAAGGCTTTAAGAGTCTGCATTTCAGGGCACCTGGGTGGCTCAGTGGGTTAAGCCTCTGCCTTCGGCTCAGGTCATGATCTCAGGGTCCTGGGATTGAGCCCGACATCGGGCTCTGCTCAGCAGGGAGCCTGCTTCTCTCTCTCTCTCTCTCTCTCTCTCTCTATCTGCCTGCCTCTCTGCCTACCGGTGATGTCTCTGTCAAATAAATAAATAAATAATCTTAAAAAAAAAATTCTGCATTTCTGTCGCTAGATCATATAGTAAGTGGTAAACCATGCATTTTATATACAAACACATCTCCAAATCAGGAAAGAGGTGTTTAGAAGAGGACCATGCCTCTTCCTGCCTCTGTCCATATTCAGTTATCAAAGACATTAACTCAAGAAAAGCAAAACAAAATACAACAAAAACAATACTAAGTGGCTTAGTTCTTTGTTGCAGACTAATAGAAAAATACAGTCAAATCATTGAAGATCTTGAATTCCCACTCAGGAGTTTTTATTTAGTCTTTTTGGGCACTGAGAAGCCACCAGAGTTATTTGAGATTAGGAAATAGAAGTGGCGTCTTAGGGAATAATCTTGCAGTGGTGTGCAAAATAGGTGGGAATCTGAAATACATGGGAACACTGGGAGACCAGTTGGGGGGTACTACTAAATTAAAACTATTACTTGTTTGTATATTATGCAACTTATAAATTGCAAGTGCAATTTATAATACTGGATACCATTGTTACACTGTTCAACTATTTGTTCTTTTCAATTTCAAGTTTTATATTTTTTTATCTCATAAATATTACTTGAATGCATGACTTCCTGAGTGTCAAAACACTCACTATAACTGAGAAACAAAAGAAGATGTGCTATAATAACATAATTACTCATTTTTTAAAAGAGTACATGAGCTAAAGTGTGCTTCATTAATAATAGAACTGAGAAAAATTCCCTTGCAGGCTAATCTAAATTTTTAAAAACAATAAATCATCTAATAGAATAAATTAATTTTTGCTAGAGATAGACTACCTAAATTTATTCCAGGATGAAAAAATGGATTTGATAGAATTTCACCCTCAAATATTAGAAGTGAGATTCTGAATTTTGAATTTGAATTTAGTCTGAGCCATGAGTGCTTGGAATTTGATGTTAAAAGGTCAGTGTTCTAAACCCAGCCCCACTGCTGATGTATTATGTACTTATATATTATCATAAGAATAAGTCACATGATCTCAAAGGCATCAGTTTTGCTATTTAGAAAAAAAAAATATTAAAAGTAAGATGTAACACCCCATATGGCAGGGCTAATGACTCATTTGGCTTTTGTATACTGATTATTTGTGGCACTTGCATCTCCAATCCATACCTAGAAGGAGTTGAATAAATATTTCCTAAATGAATAAATAAAAATTAAACAATAGGCTAAGTGTAAACAATATCTACTTTGTTCAATGCTGTACCCTCAGTACTTAAATTCTTGGCACTTGGAGGAAGAATGAGTCAACTTTAAATCTCTTTGAAGAAAATCAGTAACCCAGTACATCTTTAAATAGTTAAATCCAAGATTATATCTCACTTGCTGGAAAACAAAATGTAATGGGATTTACTTTTTCAACAGACTTCTTCCTTTTGTATCAATAACCAAACTTAAACACTGAGACAAATTGGTCATTGCAGGTACTTAGTAGCAATAGAATGCTATGCAGACTGGTGACCATGCCTAGAGGACACATATGAGAGCTCCTCAAAGTTAACTGGCTACATAACAGACTTGCCTTCTATAGGATTATTTGGGGAGAGGGGGCTTTTTAAATCCAGAGGTATACAACTCTAACTTTTTCTAAGACTACTTGTGTGAATATGAAATGGAGTGACTATTGTCTCTAGGAAATAAATCCTTTGGAGCTTAAGTGTACTCTGGAGCATCTTATTTCCTAGCAAATTCAAACCAGAGTATACCATATTAAAAATGTGTACTAGGCAAAGGACCCAGAGTTCACGCTAAGACATACATGTTCCAGGAATTTTTGACTGATTGTAATGATCATGATGAAGAGGAAGAAGGGAGGTAGTAGCTGTAGCTGTAGCAATAGCAGCAGCTACCACCAATAGAGTGCCTATAACATGTTTTTCATGTAATCTTTATATTGCATTTAATCCTTATACTTGCCCTGTGAGGTGGTGGTTATTATAATCACCATTCTACAGGTGAGGAGACTTAAACACAAATATGTTTAGCAAGTTGCCCAAGATCGCACAGATAGCAAGTTGGAAGAGCTATGATATAAAACCAGGCAGTCTGGCTTCAAACTCTTGAGACTATTCTAATGTGCCTCCTAATCAGGTGCTTTTCAGACACAATTTCTTTGAAATGTAAAGGGCTACAATTTTACATAGAAATTTTATATAGAAAGCCAATATGCCAAAGTGTATTGTTTTCCAATTTTTCTACCTCAGGAAACTAAAATCTGAAGGCTTTATTCCATATGCTTCAGAAATAACTATATAATTTCTTCATTTACTGCTATTGCTTCCTTGAGGCCAAAACTGGAATCCTTGCTTATTTAGAAGAGTTTGTGTTTTCTCTTTTCTTCGCTTCAGATTACCTTGATCAAGCTGAAATTCTAGAAGCTTCTATCAAGCTTTCCCTGGTAAAAGGGAAGTACAAAAGTACTGTGTATTTTGCTGTAAAGGTTGTTTGGAGGTATGCTCAAAACAGGAAATTTTCAATCTGTTCTTCTTTAAACTTTATTTATTTATTTGACAGACAGAGAGAGAGACCACAAGTAGGCAGAGAGGCAGGCAGAGAGAGTGGGGGAAGCAGGCTTCCTGCTGAGCAAAGAGCCCGATGCAGGGCTTGACCCCAGGACCCTGAGATCATGAACTGAACTGGAGACAGAGGCTTAACCCACTGAGCCACCCAGGCACCCCTCAATCTGTTCTTTTTTTAAATTTAAATTCAATTAGCCAACATATAGTACATCATTAGTTTCAGATGTAGAGTTCAATAATTCATCAGTTGCATGTAACAATTCCCAGAGCTTATCACATCATGTGCTCTGTCACCCTGTTACCCAAACCCTCCACCCACCTCCCCTCTAGCAACCCTTAGTTTCTTTCCCATAGTTAAGAATTTCTCATGATCTGTCTCCCTCTCTGACTTCTTCCCCATTCCATTTTTCCTCCCTTCTCCTATGATCCTCTGCACTATTTCTTATATTTCTCATATGAGTGAACCCACATGATAATTGTCTTTCTCTGACTGACTTATTTTGCTTAGCCTAATACTCTCCAGTTTCATCCACATTTATGTAAATGGTAAGATTTCATCCTTTCTGATGGGCAATATTGCATTGTGTGTATATGTATACATACACACACACACACCACATATTCTTTATCCTTTCATCTGTCGATGGACATCTCCTTTCTGTTTAATAATTGTGGCTTTTACTTAAAGCTATCGAAATAAAACTTTAAGTAACTGGTTTGTTATTAATAGTTAATTCTGTTCCCTACAAATATTCTTGGTGAAACAATGTGATGCTTGTATTTAATTATTTTTTACTTCACATCCTGCATTTTTAAATTTTTTTTATTTTATTAAGGTATAATGTGATGTTTCTGGGGTACAGGTCTGTGATTCAGCTGTCTTAGACAATTCACAGCATTCACCATAGCACATACCCTCCCCAATGTCCATCACCCAGCCACCCCATCCCTCCCACTCACTTCCACTCCAGCAAACCTCCGTTTGTTTCTTGAGATTAAGAGTCTCTTCTGGTTTGTCTCCTTCTCTGGTTTTGTCTTGTTTCATTTTTCCCCTCCCTTACCCCATATTCGTTTGTCTTGTTTCTCAAATTCCTCATATCAGTGAGATCATATGATGACTGTCTTTCTCTGATTGACTTATTTTGCCCAGCATAATACCCTCTAGTTCCATCCATGTCATTGCAAATGGCAAGATTTCATTCTTTGATGGCTGCATAATATTCAGTTGTATATATATACCATATATTATTTATCCATTCATCCGTTGATGGATATCTAGGCTCTTTCCATAGTTTGGCTATTGTGGACATTGGTGCTATAAACATTTGGGTGCATGGGTCCCTTCAGATCACTACATTTATATCTTTAGGGTAAATACCAAGTAGTGCAAATCCTAGGTTATAGGATGGCTCTATTATAGGGTGGCTCTATCTCCACACAGTTTTCCAGAGTGGCTGTACTAGTTTGCATTCACACTAACAGTGCATGAGGATTCCCCTTTTCTCCACATCCTTGCCAACACCTGCTGTTTTTTGTGTTGTTGATTTTAGCCATTTTATGGGTGTGAAGTGATATCTCACTGTAGTTTTCATTTACATTTTCCTGATGGTAAGTGCTGATGAACACCTTTTCATGTGTCTCTTGGCCATCTGAATGTCTTCTTTGGAGAAATGTCAATTCATGTCTTCTGCCCATTTTTGAAATTGGATTATTTGGTTTTTGGCTGTTGAGTTGTATATATTCTTTATATATTTTGGATACTAATACTTTATCTGTTTTGTCATTTGCAAATAATATGTTGCTTTTTAAAAGAGTAATTTGATTATGCCTGGATCTAAATTGTTTTCCAAAGAGACACATAATCAATTTTATAGTGAAAATCAATGAAAAAAGTTGAATTCCTATGTACAGAATTGTGCATTAAAAGCAAGTTCTGGGATACATGTGTCTACTCAAAAGAGGGAGAAATTTTTATTCTCTCTTGTTCCCCAATGTGGCAAGCCTTAGTTCTTATGAACTTTGCTTATTTTTATCTTTTTAGGGAGTAGTGTTTTTTTTTTGTTATGCAAGCTTTATTCAATGATGTTGAGGCCAGATAGAAAGTAGGTAGGCAGAAAGTTTTAATGTTTAACAACACCACAGATTATAAATCCTCAGAGAAGTTTTGGGTCAGTGGTCCTCTCTGAAAATTATAATACTTATTTGTGAGTCAATTCTAAAATTATCCAGGCTCTGTCGTAATTAGAAGAAAATACAAGTGTTTAAAGCTACCTACTGCCTGCTCCTTCAGATTGGGAGAGGTCATCCTGGTACATTATTTACCATGCTTGATTTTGTTCTTCAGCTCAGTAATAGCAGGTACAATATCTCTTTTAATGGAAAACTTCTTATTGGTCAAAAACAAATTTATATAGACTCCTGTAAGTAATGGACCTTGAAGCAATTACTTCTGAAAAACTCCTCTCAAGAGAATAGATCAGGGATTAACAAACTTTTTTCTATAAAATCCCATAAATGAGCCATATGTTCTCTGTGATAACTATTCAAATCTGCCATTCCAACATCAAAACAGTGAAAGACAGTACAGGTAATTTTTATGTATCGTGAAATATTCTTCTCTTTATTTTTCAACCATTTGATAATATAAACTTGAAGATTATACATAAAGTGATTATAGGACAAATTTTGACCATGGATTACAAGCCTCTGGGATATAAAAAATGAATTTTTATGATGATCTTTACATCCCTTCATGCTTCTCATGCCTTTTAACCCTTGCCATAAAATGAAACTGAAAAGACCAGGTCTTATCTGAAAGTAAAGGTAGAAACTATTGGATGATCTATAGATGTTTCCTAATGAAACTAATCAAATTCTTATTTCAAAAGACGGTATTAACAGCACCATTATCATAATAGAACCAGATCAAAGAGGTGTGAATCAGAATCAGACTATAAAGTGTTGGGCATTATTTCTAGCATATATGTCCATTACAGGCCCAGCAACTAGAGTTGATGGATTGCAGTACGAGTAAGAGTATGAGTAAGGATGTTCTTTTGAAAAAACACATTGGACAGCTAAAACTGTGGCATTATGGATCCTGGGTTATCAGGCTCAATTTTCTGTTAGTGAAAAGTCTTGGCTTTGCATGGAATTACTTTGTTAGGAGATATGATTATGATCATTTTTGTGGATACAATGGAAAACAAATAAATTCAAGTGATTTTTTTCTACTGTGATTAAAACTATATTCTAGGAGGTTTTTTATTTATTAATTTATTCATTCAATAAATATTTATTGAGGGGTGCCTGGGTGGATCATTCAATCAAGTGTCTGCCTTCAGCTCAGGTCATGATCCCAGGGTCCTGGAATTGAGTCCCATGTCAGGCTCCCTGCTCAACAGGGAGTTTGCTTCTCCTCCCTCTGCCCTCCCCCCTGCTCATGATCTTTCTCTCTCTCTCTCTCAAAGAAAATCTTAAAAATAAATAAATAAATTCTTATCTATTTATTTTTTTTGAGAACCCATATGTACCAGGCACTATTATAATCATTTGATACATACGATTTCATTCAGTCCCTTGCATCAATTCCCCCTTTTCAGGTGAATACAACAAAATATATAGAGGTTAAATGACTTTCCCAAGGTCACCTAGATTGTATGTTGTAGTTATCAAATAACTAATCTGTGTTGGGACCAATACAGGGCAGTGGCCCACTACTACAAGAACACATGTAATATTGGAGTTCTGGAGACAAGACTGATTTAAAGTGAAGAAAGAATTGGAGTAATGGCAAGTATAGCTCAGTTTTTTTGTTAAATGGAAGTCCGTACTTCTAAATTATGATCTTCTGTGCATGTGTGTGTGTGTGTATATAGTATTTAGAGCTCTATGCTTTGGTTGGTATAACAATTCTGATATTTAATCCTCAATTCTCTATTGATACCTTTCTTCCATCCTCTTTCATTCCAAATTCAGCTCCATTATAAAGACTTGAAAACATCCCTCCCCAGAGCAGGCAGATTTTTTCAAACAGCTGACTTCCTTAGTGGAAGATTGGTCTATACTTGTCAATATGAACTCTAAGGATTAGAACTATTCCCAGGGCAGAGTTACAGTCAGTTTTGTAATTCTTGGGCACAACTTATGATCCCTAACAGTAGATAGAGAAGTCCCTTGGAAAAGAGAGTCCAAGTTCCTTTATGAAGTATCAGGGTTAGGATTAGCCTTTCTTCAACTTACCTACAGGAACCAGTGCTTTTAATTGGTTATTATAGTGTCCAGTACAGAATTTGAACACTCTGGTTTTATTGACAGTTATGTGTGGTACATCTCTTGGGTCAATCTGTATAGGCCCAGATTGCTGAGCTATGTAAAGCAAGTATTCGAGTCAAAAGAAAGAATCCCTAACTTGATATTTGGTTTGTAGGCAGTTTAGTTTAGTTATTAGGATCAGAGAACTGTGGAAATAGATTGTCTTAGTTAAAATACTAACTCTACTGTAAACTGTGTGACCTTGGCCAGTTTACTTAATATGTCTGTGCCTTAGTTTCCACATCAGTGAAATTGGTATAATCGTACCCACCTTACAAGATTTTAGTCAAGATTAAGTGAGTTAATACTTGTATAACAGAATAGTGTCAGACTTACAGTAAGAGCTCTTTAAGGCTTACCTATAATTCTTTCCATGATTATATAAGTTATGTCATTGACTTGATCAAAAAGGAACTCTGAGGCTTAGCCTGCTCAGAAAGTACAGTAGGTAGACTAAATAGCACTGATCTAGGAGTCAGAATGTCCTGATTTCAGTCCTGGCTCTGCCACTTGTAACATGTATGACTTTGGAAAAAGAAGCTCTGTCATGAGACTGTAAATAATGAGAAGGTTATTAAACCTTCTCTTCAAATCCATTAGACCATAAATGATGGGTTTGAAGAGAAGATCTAGAAAAAGATTAGGGTAAGGAGATAGGGAAACATCATTCTTGGACCAGGATAAAACAGAGAACATTATCTTGGTCTACTACATCAATAGCCTTTAACATTATAGACATCTGTCTTTAAACCTCAGCTCCAGTACCTTTTAGCTAAGTAACATTTTAAGTATATTACTTATCTTCTCATCTCTACAGAGTGGATCATAAATAATGCCTTGTCATGGAATTGTTCAAGTGAAAATAATTAATGCTTGTAAAACAATTAGAAAAAAAATGCTTGCATATAACAAAGGTTCAATATTTGTTTATTATTATTACTATAATTATTAATTATCATCATCATCATTATCATTATCTTTGGGACTTCATGTTAAAGATGAAGATACTGAAGGCCAGGAGAGGTGATTTTCCAAAGGCACAACGTTAATAAGTAACTGAAGTGCAGATCTCCTGACATCTTAGTCACCAATCCTTCTGTTGCAGCAAGCTTCCTCTTAACTTACTGTGTAAATAGAACTTGTTAATTTTTGCATTATATATAGAATATCCATGGGGATCAGAACTCCTACTTTTCTATTTTGGAGGATATTTCTTGCTAATGGGAAGTTTAGTCTTACTCTCTTTCATGCCTGGGGATGAGGGAACTCCATTGCCAGCTCATGGACCCATCTGTAGATGTTAATTACCATTGGTGACCATGTGCAATAATCTACATAAGATTTGATATTACCTCAGCCCTCACTGAAGTGCTCTTACAGGATTATTTCCCAGTGTTAATCTTTCCCTGAGGATTTCTTGCTCCATCAGTCTTCCCCAGACCAATGTGTTGGGCTATAAATAAAAGAGGCAGTGTTTCTTAATTGAGAATAAACCAACTCTTAGAACAATAGTATAGTTTGGAGAAACTGAAGTTCGATCTCCTTGTGTCAAACAAGGGGAAGTCTTTTTAGGTTTGGGCCTTTGAAGAAGAGAATCTTTCTACTCACCTTCCCTTCCATTCTACACAGACCACTCTTTCAATTCCCCTAGATTTGTGTCCTGTCCCTCTCCTTCCCAAAACCTACTTCATTTATGGAAAGGCATATTTTTAAAAAAGATTTTATTTATTTATTTGACAGAGAGATCACAAGCAGGCAGAGAAAGAGGAGGAAGCAGGGCCCCTGCTGAGCAGAGAGCCCGATGCGGGGCTCAATCCCAGGACTCTGAGATCATGACCTGAGCTGAAGGCAGCGGCTTAACCCACTGAGCCACCCAGGCGCCCCATGGAAAGGCATATTTTTATTCTCAGTTTCTTCTTATATTTTGACAACCTTAATGTTTTAGTTTTTTCCCAAGTGATTAATGAATTTTTCCTCTGCTTCAGAGGGTGGGAGGGACTGCCTCTAGTCTAGTCAAATCTCTGATTCAAGTTCAATCCTCCCAGCAGAGAGAGCTTAGGGTTATTTTATCACTAAATGCCCTAAGAGTTAAGCATTAGAGACAATTTAACCTATCCTGCCTAAAAATAATACTTTTTCCTAGCAGTAGGGTTTTCCCTGGCTCCTAAAAAAATAAAATAAAACACACACACACACACACGCACGCGCGCGCACGCACACACAAATAAAAGAAAAAAAGAGTCTGCTGTTACTAGGCTAAGAAACATTTGCCTCTTTTTAAGGTATGCCTTGAATTATAAGACCTACTATCTCACGTATTTCTCAAGGTGAAGGTCACTCAGTTGGACCAATGTATAGGGATATAATCCCTACTAGTAAAACATTTAAGTAGGCATCTATGGAATATTTGGACACTGACATCAAGAATATGTCCACTTAAATCATCCTGTCCTGTATACACTGAGGTGTTTTGATACAGATACTACAACAGCTTATTCAAAGATTATAGGCTTACTCTGGATAAATTGTCATTTTACATATATTGGATTATCAGAGTAGGTCTACACCAGCAAAATAAAGGTGATAAACTGAGTTAATTACATTTCAATTGCCTCAATTTCCTGGACCAATCACATAAAAACTTATTTTGGCTTGAATTATTTGGATAAATTTCTCAGTTTAAAATTCCCCTCTGACAATGGAGCCCTAAAGGCTTTGAGTCCAGTAAGCATTAGTTACAGGCATGATAGAAAAAAAAAATGTGCATGGACCTTGACACCACATTACTTTATTAAGTCTCCTTGTAGTGCCATGTTGGAATATCTTAATGGTGAAATGCAGCACCATTTTCTTATAAAAGAAGAAAGAAAGTATCTAATAAAGATGGTGGGTGCACTGAAAAAGATGAGTGGAAGCAAAAACCACTCTTTCTCTGGGTAAGAATAAGGAGAACTGACTACAAGTCTTACTATCACTTATTATCATTAGCGGTGCTATCGCTAGAAATGGATTGATTTGCTTCTTTATTTTGTAAGTTGCAGTGAATTAAGATTGATATGAGTACAAGACAGAGGTAAAACCTGTTGCAGACAACATGATTAAGTAGATCAGCTTTGAGTGCTGTGTTCCTCTTTCCCTTATTTTGATTTTCCTAGTGTCTTCATAGACATCCAGAACATTTCTCTTTGCTATACTGTCCTTTTTCACATCTGCCTATGTCACTCATCACTCTAGGGTCTGCTTCTTACTTAATAAGCTTTCTAAAATCTACATCTGCACTATTCTTCATTCAAAGGAACAAGTCAAGTGGGTTTTCCAGTCATTATAGTAGAGCTAGTAAGAGAGAAACTTAAGGTCATGGATGTCTTTTCAGTATCCATCAACTCATTACATAGAAGTAACTACCTAGCTTATCTATATATAAAGATGAATCGAGACATGGGCTATGTTTAGTATGTAGCAAAATACACAGAAAGAACATAAAGCATTTGGTTAGGTGTGTGGATATATATTTTGCTGTGCTGTTCCTTGAGTTTGAGAAGACTTTTTCAGATAGAGTCTAGAAAGCAATGCTTTGTGAACTTAAATGCCCTTAATGAATCACCTGAGAGAATCTTATTAAAAAGGCACATTTAGGGGCACCTGGATAGCTCAGTTGGTTAAGCATCTGCCTTCAGCTCAGGTCATGATCCCAGTACCTGGGATGGAGCTCCACATCAGGCTCCTTGCTCAGTGGGGAGTGTGTTTGTCCCTCTCCATCTGCCCATCCTGCTTGTGCTCTCTTTCTCTCTCTCTCTCTTTCTCAAATAAATAAATAAAATCTTAAAAAATAGATAAAATGCAGAATTATATTCATTCTCAGATGGGACCTGAGGTTCTGCACATCTAGCAAGCTTCTAGATGACGCAGATGCACCTGGTGGGTGGGCCACACTGAATAGCATAAATTTTCCATAAAAGCTATTCTCAAAATGGATCCCATGGGGCCTAAGACTATATGTAGTTGCCTCAGGGACTCAGAAGGGTGAATGGGTAGCCAAGGACATGACACTCTAGACAGTTCTTCCTTCACTTAAAAAAAAATATGCTCAGGAGAGACAAGATGGTGGGGAAGTAGGAGGAGGCACCGTTTCAACCTGTACCCTAAAGTGAGCTGATTACCTACCAAAGTTCTCTGATCACCCATGAAATCAGCCTGAGATCAGCATTATACACTGGATCTCTACGGGGGCAGAAGACACCAGTGGGCAGGTAAAGCAGAGTGGGAATGTCAGACTGATATCAGAAGATAAACAAAAGGGGGAGGGAGCCACCAGAGGTGACCGATTGGAAAGTAATACCCCAATACGAGAGTGCCCTGAGTCTGGGGACCAGCATTAACTTGGAGACTGGTTGAAAGCACTCAAAAAGAGCAAAGGATCCCGGGGGGAAATTGTGGGAATCAGGGCAGTTAGGGACAGGGGCTTAAGTCCCCGGGCCGAGGACAGCCTCCCCTGGTGCTGAGCCAGAGAGAATGTGGCAGAGAAACCAGGTCTTGGTCCCTGAGCCACCAGCGCACTGGAGAACATGTGGGTCCTGCTCCTGAAGGGGCTGGGAGCCTCGCCAGATGGCAGAATGCCAAGCTGTTGTGCTATCAGAGCCTGAGACGCGCGCCCCACACCCTCCCCTGAAAGAGGTGCGCGAAGGCCCAGCCCGGCGCTCATAGACCAGCATCATGCTATCAGAGCCTGAGACGCACGCGCCCCACACCCTCCCCTGGGAGAGGTATGCGCAGGTGCCAGCCCCATGCCCTCAGACCCAGAAAGACCAGGCACTCCTAGCCCAGGCCAGCGGGAAAATCTCAGTTTGCGATCACTGCTTAGAACCTCTCTGGCAGTCTGGAGCTGCCCAGATAGCCACCGCTGCTGTGGTTTTGGGTAAAAGCAGGAGATGCTGCATCCCCAGGGACCGAGACTTGGAACCTGCTCTGCCAGCAGCTCTGCAGCACCCACAGGGGAGCAGACTGAGGCTTCTCTCTGAGAAGGAGGGCAGGGTGCAGTTTGCTTTCCCCTAAATTTCCAAAAACCATCAAAAGCTGTAAAGGAAAGAGAAAACAAAAACAAAAACAAAAAACAAAACAAACAAACATAAAAACCTCCAGTGAACAAAAGCCTGAAAAACCAGTTTCCTCAGAGCCCACCCCCTTGAGGGGGGGGCGGGAGGAATTAACTCAGGGAACATCATTGACTGAGAACCCACGTGGCAGGCCCCTCTCCCTGAAAAACCAACCAGGAAAGAAAAAAAAAAAAAAAAGATGACAAGAGAACAACCACCACTACTTCATAGATACAACTTTTATTTTTAACTCGTTCCCACTATGCTGGTTCATTTTTTTTAAATTTTTAAAATTTATTTTCAGCGTAACAGTGTTCATTGTTTTTGCACCACACCCAGTGCTCCATGCAATCCGTGCCCTCTCCAATTCCCACCACCTGGTTCCCCCAACCTCCCACCCCCCACCCCTTCAAAACACTGAGATTGTTTTTCAGAGTCCATAGTCTCTCATGGTTCACCTCCCCTTCCAATTTCCCTCAACTCCCTTCTCCTAACTCCCCTTGTCCTCCATGTTATTTGTTATGCTCCACAAATCAGTAAAACCATATGATAATTGACTCTCTCTCCTTGACTTATTTCACTCAGCATAATCTCTTCCAGTCCCTTCCATGTTGCTACAAAAGTTGGGTATTCATCCTTTCTGATGGAGGCATAATACTCCATAGTGTATATGGACCACATCTTCCTTATCCATTTGTCCGTTGAAGGGCATCTTGGTTCTTTCCACAGTTTGGCAACCGTGGCCATTGCTGCTATAAACATTGGGGTACAGATGGCCCTTCTTTTCACTCCATCTGTATCTTTGGGGTAAATACCCAGTAGTGCAATTGCAGGGTCATAGGGAAGCTCTATTTTAAATTTCTTGAGGAATCTCCACACTGTTCTCCAAAGTGGCAGCACCAACTTGCATTCCCACCAACAGTGTAAGAGGGTTCCCCTTTCTCCACATCCCCTCCAACACATGTTGTTTCCTGTCTTGCTAATTTTGGCCATTCTAACTGGTGTAAGGTGTTATCTCAATGTGGTTTTAATTTGAATCTCCCTGATGGCTAGTGATGATGAACATTTCTTCATGTGTCTGATAGCCACTTCTATGTCTGCATTGGAGAAGTGTCTGTTCATATCTTCTGCCCATTTATTTATGTGATTATCTGTTTTGTGTGTGTGTTGAGTTTGAGGAGTTCTTTATAGATCCTGGATATCAACCTTTTGTCTGTACTGTCATTTGCAAATATCTTCTCCCATTCCGTGGGTTGCCTCTTTGTTTTCTTGACTGTTTCCTTTGCTGTGCAGAGGATTTTGATCTTGATGAAGTCCCAAAAGCTCATTTTCGCTTTTGTTTCCTTTGCCTTTGGAGACATATCTTGAAAGAAGTTGCTGTGGCTGATATCAAAGGGGTTGCTGCCTATGTTCTCCTCTAGGATTCTGATGGATTCCTGTCTCACGTTGAGGTCTTTTATCCATTTTGAGTTTATCTTTGTGTACGGTGTAAGAGAATGGCTGAGTTTCATTCTTCTACATATAGCTGTCCAGTATTCCTAGCACCATTTATTGAAGAGACTGTCTTTTTTCCACTGTATATTTTTTCCTGTTTTGTCGAAGATTATTTGACCATGGAGTTGAGGGTCCATATCTGGGCTCTCTACTCTGTTCCACTGGTCTATGTGTCTGTTTTTATGCCAGTAACATGCTGTCTTGGTGATCACAGCTTTGTAGTAAAGCTTGAAATCAGGTAACGTAATGCAGCCAGTTTTATTTTTCTTTTTGACAGCCTGAATAGACCGAAATCTAGTAACGAGATTGAAGCAATGATCAAAAACCTCCCAAAAAACAAGAGCCCAGGAACTGATGGATTCTCTGGGGAATTCTACCAAACTTTCAAAGAAGAAATAACACCTATTCTCCTGAAGCTGTTTCAAAAAATTGAAGCAGAAGGAAAATTTCCAGACTCTTTCTATGAAGCCAGCATTACCTTGATCCCCAAACCAGGCAAAGACCCTACCAAAAAGGAGAATTTTAGACCAATATCACTGATGAATATGGATGCTAAGATTCTCAACAAGATCCTAGCAAACAGGATCCAACAGCACATTAAAAAGATTATCCACCATGACCAGGTGGGATTCGTTCCTGGGCTACAAGGATGGTTCAACATTCACAAATCAATCAATATAATAGAACAAATTAATAAGAGAAGAACCACATGGTCCTCTCAACTGATACAGAAAAGCATTTGAAAAAATCCAGCATCTGTTCCTGATTAAAATGCTTCAAAGTATAGGGATAGAGGGAACATTCCTGAACTTCATAAAATCTATCTATGAAAGACCCACAGCAAATATCATCCTCAATGGGAAAAAGCTTGAAGCCTTCCCATTGAGATCAGGAACACAACAAGGATGCCCACTCCACCACTCTTGTTCAACATAGTATTAGAAGTCCTAGCAACAGCAATCAGACAACGAAGAGAAATAAAAGGTATCCATATTGGCAATAAAGAAGTCAAACTCTCTCTCTTCGCAGATGACATGATTCTTTATATGGAAAACCCAAAAGACTCCACCCCCAAACTACTAGAACTCCTACAGCAATTCAGCCATGTGGCAGGATACAAAGTCAATGTACAGAAATCAGTGGCTTTCTTATACGCTAACAATGAAAATACAGAAAGGGAAATTAGAGAATCAATTCCATTTTTTTAAATATAGATAATTTTTAACCTATTTACCATCACAGTGAGATGTCCAGTACATCAAATTACATAATAACCTTCTAACCTGAACTTTTTGATACATACACTCGTGTTTTTCTTTTTCTTTTCTATTTTTTAATTTCTTTTTTTTAAATTTTAGTTTAGTTTAGTTTATTTTTTTTATTTTCTAATATTCATATAGAGTTAAACTTCAAGGTAACCCCTTTTCCCCAATCAATGCTACCCCTATAGGTAAACCAATTTTTAATACCCCTTTATCTTACAAAAGTTGAGTCCTTTAACAAAGATATCAAGATACATCCAGGAAGAATCAAAATAACATTCCTCGCCCACACTTAGAATTTATAACCACTCTCCCATCTTTTCCTTCCACCAGTGTTTCTGTGTATTTGTGTTTGTCCTGATAGTATATAAATCTTATACTCGGGGTTCTTTTGAAGAGGTTCTTCTTTTTTTTTGTTGTTGTTTTTATATATATATATTTTTTTCTCTTCTCATATACTTTTGTCAGTCTTTTTGTTTGTCTGTTTTTGTTTGTATACTTCATAAATCTTACCTTGGGGCCCATTTGGGCTGAGCTTTCTATCTTCCCTTTTTTCCTATCTTTCTCTCTTTCTCTTTTTTTTCTCTTTTTAATTTTCTTTTTTCTCTCATTTGGGTGGGGAATCCTGATTGCTTAAACGTGTTCCAGGGTGCACCTTGACTGCACCATGGTCGATATATCCAGCTACATCTTTTCAGTCATCTCTCACCAAAATGACTAGGAGGAGGAATGCCCAACAGAAGAAAAATACAGAGGATGGGCCTTCTGCAACAGAGCTGATGGCTATCGATATAGATATTATGTCAGAAGGGGAATTCAGGCTAACAATTATCCAGGCAAAACTAGGTTGGAGAAAGCCATGGATGACCAAGCCAAACTGATTAGGGCAGAACTGAAAGCCACCAGGGATAATGTTCACAATGTTATGGCAGAATTGAAAGCCACCAGGGATGATGTTCACAATGTTAGGGCAGAACTGAAAGCCACCAGGAATGGAGTTCACAATGCTCTCAATGATTTCCAATCTAATCTAAATTCTCTAGAAACTAAGGTAATTGAGACAGAAGATAGAATTAGTGATCTGGAGGACAAACAGATAGAGAGAAAGTCTCAGAAGGAAACCTGAAACAGCTTAGAAGCCACAAAAACAGAATCAGGGAAATAAATGATGCCATGAAATGTTCCAATGTCAGAATTATTGGAATCCCTGAAGGGGAGGAGAAAGAAAGAAGTCTAGAAGATAGAGTGGAACAAGTTGTCCATGAAAATTTTCCCAATCTCATGAATGGAACCAGCATTCATGTACTAGAGGCAGAACGGTTTCCCCCCCCCCAGATTATAGATTCTCGAAATTCCTCGAGACACCTGATAGTAAGAATGAGGAATCATAATTTTAGACAGGCTCTTTTGAAAGCAGGTAGGACAAAGAAGCTCGTTATGTACAGAGGAAAGCCCATCAGAATAACGGAAGACCTGTGCACAGAGACCTGGCAAGCCAGAAAGGACTGGCACAATATATTCAGGGCACTAAATGAGAAGAACATGCAGCCAAGAATACTTTATCCAGCAAGACTGACATTCAAAATGGATGGAGAGATCAAGAGTTTCCAAGACTGGCAAGGCTTAACTATGCAACCACCAAGCCGACACTGCAGGAAATATTAAGGGGGGGTTCTATAAAAGAGGAAAAATCCTAAGAATAGCATTGAACAGAAATATAGAGACAGTCTACAGAGAGAAAGACCTCAAAGGTAACATGATGTCAATAAAAACGTATCTATCAATAATCACTCTCAATGTGAGTGGCCTAAATGCACCCATAAAATGACACAGGGTTGCAGATTGGAAAAAATGACAGGACCCATCTATATGTTGTCTACAAGAGACCCATTTTGAACCTAAAGATACACCCAGACTGAAAGTGAAGGGATGGAGAAGCATCTTCATGCCAATAGGCCTCAAAAGAAGGCCGGGGTAGCAATTCTCATATCAGATAAATTAGATTTTAAACTAAAGACTGTAGTCAGAGACAAAGAAGGACACTATATAATTCTTAAAGGGACTATCCACCAAGGCGATCTAACAATTGTAAATACGCCCCCAATATGGGAGCAGCCAATTACATAAGAAAACTATTAACCAAGAAAAAGAGTCATATTGATATGAATACATTAATAGTAGGAGATACTAACACGCCTCTCTCAGTAATAGATCATTGAAGCAGAAAATTAATAAAGAAACAAGAGCATTGGGGCACCTTGGTGGCTCAGTGGGTTAAAGCCTCTGCCTTCGCCTCAGGTCATGATCCCAGGGTCCTGAGATCGAGCCCCGCATTGGACTCTCTGCTCTGAGCCTGCTTCTTCCTCTCTCTCTGCCTGCCTCTCTGCCTACTTGTGATCTCTGTCTGTCAGATAAATGAATAAAATCTTAAAAAAAATTAAAAAAAAAGAAAAGAAAAGAAACAAGACCATTGAATGACACATTGGACCAGATGGACCTCATAGATATATACAGAACATTCCACCCTAACACAAAAGAATACTCATTCTTTGAGATTGCACATGGAATCTTCTCCAGAATAGACCACATACTGGATCACAAATTAGGGCTCAACCAATACCAAAAGATTAAGATTATTCCCTGCATATTCTCAGATCACAATGCTTTGAAACTGGAGCTCAATCATAAGGAAAAGTTTGGAAAGAACTCAAACACCTGGAAGCTAAAGACCACCTTGCTTAAGAATGCTTGGATCAACCAGGAGATCAAAGAAGAACTGAAACAATTCATGGAAACCAATGAGAAGGAAGACACTTTGGTCCAAAACCTATGGGATGCAGCAAAGGCAGTCCTAAGGGGGAAATACATAGCCATCCAAGCCTCCCTCAAAAAAATTGAAAAATCCAGAATACACCAGCTGTCTCTACACCTTAAAGAGATGGAAAACCAACAACAAATGAAACCAGCTCCACACATAAGAAGGGAAAGCATCAAGATTAGAGCAGAGATCAATGAGGTAGAAACCAGAGATACAGTAGAACATATCAATGAAACTAGAAGCTGGTTTTTTGAAAGAATCAATAAGATTGATAAACCATTGGCTACACTAATCCAAAAGAAAAGAGAGAAAGCCTAAATTAATAAAATTATGAATGAAAAGGGAGAGATCACAACTAACACCAAGGAAGTAGAAACAATCATCAGAAATAATTATCAACAGTTATATGCCAATAAGCTAAGCATCCTAGATGAAATGGATGCATTCCTGGAAAACCATAAACTCCCAAAATTGAACCAGGAAGAAATTGACAACCTGAATAGATCAATATCTAGTAACGTGATTGAAGCAGTGATCAAAAACCTCCCCAAAATCAAGAGCCCAGGACCTAACGGATTCCCTGGGGAATTCTATCAAAATTTCAAAGAAGAAATAGTACCTATTCTCCTGAAGCTATTTCAAAAAATTGAAGCAGAAAGAAAACCTCCAGACTCTTTTTATGAAGCCAGCATTACCCTGATCCCCAAGCCAAGCAAAGACCCTACCAAAAAGGAGAATTTTAGACCAATATCACTGATGAATATGGAATGCTAGATTTTCAACAATATCCTAGCAAACAGGATCCAACAGTACATTAAAAAATTATCCACCATTACCAGGTGGGATTCATCCCTGGGTTTCAAGGATGGTTCAACATTTGCAAATCAATCAATGTGATAGAACAAATTAATAAGAGAAGAGAGAAGAACCACATGGTCCTCTCAATTGATGCAGAAAATGCATTTGACAAAATCCAGCATCTTTTCCTGATTAAAACGCTTCAAAGTATAGGGATAGAGGGAAAATTCATGAACTTCATAAAATCTGTCTATGAAAGATCCACAGCAAATATCATCCTCAATGGGGAAAAGCTTGCAGCCTTCCCTTTGAGATTAGGAACATTACAAGGATGCCCACTCTCACCACTCTTGTTCAACATAGTATTAGAAGTTCTAGCAACAGCAATCAGACAACAAAGAGAAATAAAATGTATTCAAAGTGGCAATGAAGAAGTAAAACTCTCTGTAACCCAAAGTTCATAGCAGCAATGGCCATGGTTGCCAAACTGTGGAAAGAACCAAGATGCCCTTCAACGAACAAATGGATAAGGAAGATGTGGTCCATATACACTATGGAGTATTATGCCTCCATCAGAAAGGATGAATACCCAACTTTTGTAGCAACATGGATGGGACTGGAGGAGATTATGCTGAGTGAAATAAGTCAAGCAGAGAGAGTCAATTATCATATGGTTTCACTTATTTGTGGAGCATAACAAATAACATGGAGGACAAGGGGAGATGGAGAGGAGAAGGGAGTTGAAGGAAATTGGAAGGGGAGGTGAACCATGAGAGACTATGGACTCTGGAAAACAACGTGAGGGTCTCGAAGGGGTGGGGGGGTGGGAGGTTGGGGGATCCAGGTGGTGGGTATTAGGGAGGGCATGTATTGCTTGGAGCACTGGGTGTGGTTCAAAAATAATGAATACGGTTACACTGAACAGAAATTTAAAAAAAAAGAAAGAAAGTTAACAATAAAGAAAATATAAATAAAATTTAAAAAAATATGCTCCATCTGGGCCCTTGAGTGTTATAGTGGGTTAGGTGTCCAACTCTTGGATTCACCTCAGGTCATGATATCATAGGTTGTGAGATTGAGCCCACACTGGGCTCCATGCTCGTCAGGGAATCTGCTTGAATATTTTCTTCCTTTGCCCCACCCCCACTCTCTCTTTCTCTCAATAAATAAATAAATCTTTAAGAAGAATACTTTACTTTTAAATGTTTAATATACAGTCAACTCTTGAACAACATGTGTTTGAATTGCATGGGTCCACTTATACACAGACATTTTTGGATAACTATAGTAGAATGCTGTAAATGTATTTTTTCTTCTTTATGATTTTATTCAGTTTACTTTATCATAAGAATACAGTATATAATATATAAAACATATAAAATATGTGTTAATTGACTGTTTATATTATTGGCAAGCCTTCTAGTCAACTCTAGGGTATGAGTAGTTAAGATATGTGGAGTAAATGACTTACATAGGTTTTTTTACTGTATGAAGGGTCAGTGCCTCTAAACCCTGTGCTGTTCAAGGAGTCCTCAACTGCAACGGAGTCCTGTATAAGATTTTATTAGCTAACATAGTTTGGTTGCTAAAGACACAAACAACAATAAAACACTCATATCAAGTATTTCACAAGGTAATCGTCATTCAGTTGGACTAATTTATAAGAATAAAATCGACTCTGGCAATGAAATATTGGTAGATATCTTTGGTTTATTTCAATACCAATGTGAATATTCCCCTATTAAACTCCTAATTTCCTAGTTAGCCTATCCAAATGGAAAAGTAGATTTGACATGCTTCTACTGCTAACTGATTTGTTGTTATATGGGAAAGAAGATAGAATTAGATGTAAGGAGATCTTCCTTTTAGTTATGGCCCTATATTAATGTACGGTTGGTCTAGAACAGGTTCTCATCTCCTTAAGTATGTCTTCTCCTTGGTAAAGGAAGGAAATGATCCCTACCTAATAACCCCACAAGTTTGTTTGAAGATGGAATAAAATGATAGGTAGACTGTAGTCAAAGGCAGAAAGATGGAGAACTGTTAGGTGATTACTGCAGTAACCAAAGGGAGAGAAGATTATAGCTTGGCTAGCATAGTAGAGATAAAAATGGTGATTAATACTAGTGAATAACCTTAGTGGTAACACTTAGAGGAGAGGAATCACCTGACCTAGTCCTCCCTGAGTTTCTATTTCACAGTATCATGAGATATGCTATGATGGTGGTTGTTTTAAGCCAAAAAATTGGCATAATTTTGGCACAATTTGTTTTGAAATAATATATGGTGTTAAGCCACTAAAGGATTCTAAACAAATCAGATACATGTCAAATTCTTAGGAAAAGTCACATATTTGATGAAACACTGAAATAACTGTTTATTGAACCTAAAGTGACTGACACACAGCAGTCACACAAAAAATGAATAAGCCCAATGTGTAAGTAGCAATTTACATTTTCCTACTTTCTGGCGTGTGTGTGTGTGTGTGTGTGTGTGTGAGAAATGGGGTACCCTGTCGAGGTTGCTGTGTTGGTAGACAAATAAGTACTGAATAGTTAGAGAAGACCCAACTTTCCACCATCCTTTAGGACTTAAATTTTTCTTACTGGTCACATTGGCAGGAGATTTGGCAGGGAAGATATTTTTTGAGTCATTTATAGTTGCCAGCGTCTCGCTCTTTATTTTATTTTTTTTAAGTTTTTATTTATTTGACAGAGATCACAAGTAGGCAGAGAGGCAGGCAGAGAGAGAGGAGGAAGCAGGCTCCATGTGGAGCAGAGAACCCGATGTGGGGCTCAATCCCAGGACCCTGGGATCATGACCTGAACCGAAGGCAGAGGCTTTAATCCACTGAGACACCCAGGCGGCCCAGCATCTTGCTCTTTAGAGATCAAATTCCCAATTCCCTCTAATTCTCAGCATGTATTACTAGTGGATTATTCCCTCTGAATTTACTTGTAGCTTCCCGGTAGAGCAGGGAAAATCAGGCAGTTGAGAAAAGTAAAATATTGCCCTAGGTGCACAAGTTATTTTCAACAAAATGTAAGTTTTAGAAGGTGCAATACCAAAGAGGCTAAGAATCTATACCCAGAAAACTATAAAGTGCTCATGGAAGAAATTGAGGAAGACACAAAGAAATGGAAAAATGTTCCATGCTCCTGGATTGGAAGAATAAATATTATGAAAATGTCTATGCTACCTAAGGCAATCTACACATTTAATGCAATTCCTATCAAAGTACCATCCATTTTTTTCAAAGAAATGGAACAAATAATCCTAAAATTTATATGGAACCAGAAAAGACCTCAAATAGCCAAAGGAATATTGAAAAAGAAAGCCAAAGTTGGTGGCATCACAATTCCGGACTTCAAGCTCTATTACAAAGCTGTCATCATCAAGACAGCATGGTACTGGCACAAAAACAGACACATAGATCAATGGAACAGAATAGAGAGCCCAGAAATAGACCCAATCAAGAAATAATCCAATCAAGAAATGGGCAGAAGACATGAACAGACATTTCTGCAAAGAAGACATCCAGATGGCCAACAGACACATGAAAAAGTGCTCCATATCACTCGGTATCAGGGAAATACAAATCAAAACCACAATGAGATACCACCTCACACCAGTCAGAATGGCTAAAATTAACAAGTCAGGAAATGACAGATGCTGGCGAGGATGTGGAGAAAGGGGAACCCTCCTACACTGTTGGTGGGAATGCAAGCTGGTGCAACCACTCTGGAAAACAGCATGGAGGTTCCTCAAAATGTTGAAAATAGAACTACCCTATGACCCAGCAATTGCACTACTGGGTATTTACCCTAAAGATACAAATGTAGAGATCCGAAGGGGCATGTGCACCCGAATGTTTATAGCAGCAATGTCTACAATAGCCAAACTATGGAAAGAACCTAGATGTCCATCAACAGACGAATGGATAAAGAAGATGTGGTATATATACACAATGGAATACTATGCAGCCATCAAAAGAAATGAAATCTTGCCATTTGGGACAACATGGATGGAACTAGAGGGTATCATGCTTAGCGAAATAAGTCAATCGGAGAAAGACAACTATGATATGATCTCCCTGATATGAGGAAGAGGAGATGCAACATGGAGGGTTAAGGGGGTAGGAGAAGAGTAAATGAAACAAGATGGGATTGGGAGGGAGACAAGCCATAAGTGACTCTTAATCTCACAAAACAAACTGAGGGTTGATGGGGGGAGGGGGGTTGGGGGCGGTTATGGACATTGGGGAGGGTATGTGCTATGGTGAGTGCTGTGAAGTGTGTAAACCTGGCGATTCACAGACCTGTACCTCTGGGGATAAAAATATATGTTTATAAAAAATAAAAAAAAGAAGGTGCAATAAACTATGAAATATAACATCTGGCTATTTGGTGAATTTTTTTTTTAAAGATTTTATTTATTTAACAGACAGAGATCACAAGTAGGCAGAGAGGCAGGCAGAGAGGAGGAAGAAGCAGGCTCCCTGCTGAGCAGAGAGCCTGATGTGGGGCTTGATCCCAGGACTCTGGGATCATGACCTGAGTTGAAGGCAGAGGCTTTAACCCACTGAGCCACCCAGGTGCCCCAATTTGGTGAATGTTTAAATCCCTAAAATCCCACTGCAACCTGGAATATGAACCATGAGGGCATACCTGATCAGAGAGCAATTTCAACATTTTCTTCTCATAAAATACCCCTAAAACAGATTTACACCCACTATCAGAATGTGCATTTAAAAGATCCCCAAAACATGTTAATGACCTATAAAATGTACTTAAAATGTGATTATGGTTTTAAAATCCTTTCTCTACAACCTCTCCAACATTTTTTGTTTCCTGCCTTGTAAATCTTTGCCATTATAACTGGTATAATGTGTTATCTCAATGTGGTTTCGATTTGAATTTCCCTGATGGCTAATGATGATGAACATTTTTTCATGTGTCTGCTAGCCATTTATATGAATTCTTTGGAGAGGTGTCTGTTCATGTCTTCTGCTCATTTTTTTATTTGATTTTCTCTTTTTTGGGTGTTGAGTTTGAGAAGTTCTTTATAGATCTTGGATATCAGCCCTTTATTTGTAGTGTCATTTATGAAGATCTTCTCCCATTCTGTGGGTTGCCTCTTTTTTTGTTGACCGTTTCCTTTGCTGTGCAGAGCTTTTTATCTTGATGAAGTCTCAAAAATTTATTTTTGCTTTTGTTTCCCTTGCCTTTGGAGATGTGTCTTGAAAGAAGTTGCTGTGGCCAATGTCAAAGAAGATATTGCCTACATTCTTCTCTAGGATTTTGATGGATTCCTGCCTCATATTGAGGTCTTTCATCCATTTTGAGTTTATCTTTGTGTATGGTGTAAGAGATTGGTCCAGTTTCATCCTTCTGTATATAGCTGTCCAATTTTCCCAGCACTGTTTATTAAAAAGACTATCTTTTTTCCATTGGATATTTTTTCCTGCTTTGTTGAAAATTATTTGGCCATAGAGTTGAGGATGCATATCTGGGCTCTCTACTCTGTTCCATTGGGCTGTGTGATCGTTTTTGTGCCAGTACCGTGCTGTCTTAGTGATCACAGCTTTGTAATATAGCTTGAAATCAGGCAACGTGATGCCCACAGCCTTGTTTTTTCTTTTTCAACATTTCCTTGGCGATTCAGGGACTTTTCTGGTTCCATACAAATTTTAGGATTGTTTGTTCCAGCGCTTTGAAAAATGCCAGTGGTATTTTGATCAGAATGACGTTGAAGGTATGGATTGCTCTGGGCAGCATAGACATTTTAACAATGTTTATTTTTCTGAACCATGAGCATGGAATGTTTTTCCATCTTTTTGTGTCTTCTTCAATTTCTTTCATGAGTGTTCTATGGTTCTTCAAGTATAGATCCTTTACATCCTTGGTTAGGTTTATTCCAAGATATCTTATGTTTTTTCTGTGCTGTTATAAATGGAATTGATTCTCTAATTTCTCTTTCTACATTTTCATTGTAATGTATAAGAAAGCAACTGATTTCTATGCATTGATTTTGTATCCTGCCACATTACTGAATTGTATGAGTTCTAGTAGTTTGGGGGTGGAGTCTTCTGGGTTTTCCATGTAAAGTATCATATTCTCTGCAAAGAAAGTTTGATTTCTTCTTTGCCAATTTGAATATCTTTTATTTCTTTTTTGTTTTCTGATTGCTGTTGCAAGGGCTTCTAGTACTATGTTGAACAATAGTAACAAAAGTGGGCATCCTTGTCGTGTTCCTGATCTCAGTGGAAAGCTCTCAGCTTTTACCCACTGAGAAGGATATTTGCTGTGGATTTTTCATAGATTTTATGAAATTGAGGCGTTTCCTCCAACCCAATATTCCAAAGAGTTTAAATCAGGGAAGGATGCTGTATTTTGTCAAAAGCTTTTTCTACATCAATTGAGAGGACCATGTGGTTCTTCCTTCTCTTACTAATTTGTTCTATCACTTTGATTGGTTTGTGAATGTTGAATCACACTTTCAGCCTCAGGTTAAATCCCACCTGGTAGTGGTGGATAATCTTTTTAAGGTACTGTTGGATAATGTTAGCTAGAATCTTGTTGAGAACCTTGGCATCCATATTCATCAGGGATATTTGTCTTAAAGTCTCCTTTTTGATGGGGTCTTTGCCTTGTGTGGGGATCAAGGTAATGCTTGCCTCATTGAAAAAATCTGGAAATTTTCCTTCTGTTTCTATTTTTTGAAACAGCTTCAGGAGAATAGGTATTATTTCTTTTTTGAATGCTTGGTAAAATTCCCCAGGGAATCCATCAGGTCCTGACCTCTTGCTTATTGGGAAGTTTTGATCACTGCTTCAATCTCATTACTACATATTGATCTATTCATATTGTCGATTTCTTCCTGTTTCAGTCTTAGAAGTTTATAGGTTTCCAGGAAGGCATCCATTTTTTCCATGTTGCTGAACATATTGGCATATAGCTGTTGATAATTTCTGGTGATTGTCACTATGTCCGTGGTGTTAGTTCTAATCTCCCCCCTTTCATTCATAATTTTGTTAATTTGGGTCCTTTCTCTTTTCTTTTGGATAAATTCAGCCAGTGGTTTATTGATCTTATTAATTCTTTCAAAGAACCAGCTTCTAGTTTTGTTGGTGTGTTCTACTGTATTTCTGGTTTCTAATTTATTGATCTCTGCTCTAATCTTGATTATTTCCCTTCTTATGTGTGGGGTTGGCTTAATTTGTTGTTGATTTTCCAGTTCTTTATGGTGTAAAGAGAGTTTGTGTATTAGGGATTTCTCTGTTCTTTGAGTGAGACTTGGATGGCTATGCTTTTCCCCCTTAGGACTGCCATATCCCATAGGTTTTGGATGGATGTGTTTTCATTCTCATTGGTTTCTATGAGTTGTTTAAGTTCTTCTTTGATTTCCTGGTTGACCTAAACATTCTTGAGCAGACTGGTATTTAGCTTCCAAGTGTTTGAATTCCTTCCAAACTTTTTCTTGTGATTGAGTTCCAGTTTCAAGGCACTGTGGTCTGAGATTATGTAGGGAATAATCTCAGTCTTTTGGTATCAGTTGAGACCTGATTTGTGACCCTGTATGTGGTCTATTCTGGAGAAAATTCCATGTGTACTCTAGAAGAATGAGTATTCTGTTGTTTTAGGGGGAATGTTCTGTGTTTATCTATGAAATTCTTCTGGTCCAGTGTGTCATTCAAAGTTCTTGTTTCTTTATTGATTTTTCTGATTGGATGATCTGTCATCCAATTATCAGTTGCTGATAGCAGACTGTTAAGGTCCCCTAAATTTAATGTAGTCTTATCAATGTATCTCTTTATTTTGGTTAACAATTGGCTTATATACTTGTCTGCTTCCATGTTGGTGGCATAGATATTTACAATTCTTAGATCTTCTTGTTGGATAGACACTTTAAGAATGATGTAGTGTTCTTCTGTATCTCTGAATACAGTTTTTAGCTTAAAATTTAATTCATCTGATATGAGAATTACTACCTCAGCTTTCTTTTTTGCTCTGTTAGCATGAAAGATTGTTCTCCATCCCTTCACTTTCAGTCTGGATGTATCTTTAAGTTCAAAATGAGTCTCTTGTAGACAGCATATTGATGGGTCCTGTCTTTATATCCAGTCTGCAACTCTGTGCCATTTCTTGGAAGTATTTAGGCCATTCACGTTGAGAGTGATTATTGAATGATATGATTTTATTGTCGTCATGTTGTTTGTGAGGTCCTTGTTTCTATTGATTGTCTCTGTATATTTCTGTTCAGTAATAGAATTCTTATGCTTTTTTATAATTTTTAAATTCAGGTATATTTGACCTATAACATTATATTGGATTCAGGTATATAACACCATTATTAAATATTTGTATACATTGCAAAATGAGCAGCACAATAAATCTAGTTTCAATATGTTAGCATACAAAATTAACTTTTAGGACTTACTCTCTTGGCAACTTTCAAGTGTGTTCTACAATATTATTTGACTGTAGTCACCATGCTGTACATTATATGCCTTTGATTTACTTATTTTATAACTGGAAGTTTGTACTTTCTGACCTCCTTCACCCATTTTTCCTGTTCCCCAACCCCCTTCCTCTCTGGTAACTGCCATTCTGTTCTCTGGATCTATGGTTTTTATTTTATTTTGTTTGATTTCTTTTTTTATTATTATGTTCAGTTAGCCATTGCATAGTACATTGTTAGTTTTTGATGTGGTGTTCAATGATTCATTAGTTGCATATAACACCCAGTGCTCATCACAACATGTGCCTCCTTGGTACCCATCACCCTGTTACCCATCCCCCACTCCCTCCGCTCTGAAACCCTCAGTTTTTTTCCCCAGGGTCCATAGTCTCTTATGGTTCATCTCCCTTTCTGATTTCTCTCCCTTCAGATTTCCCTCTCTTCCCCCATGGTCCTCTGTGCTATTGCTTATTTTCTACATATAAGTGAAACGATGTAATTGCCTTTCTCTGTTTGACTTACTTCACTTAGCATAATCCGCTCCAGTTCTGTCCATGTTGATGTAAATGGTGGGTATTAATCCTTCTTGATGGCTGAATAATATTCCATTGTATATATGTACCACAACTTCTTTAGCCAATGTTCATAGCAGCAATGTTTATTTTATTTTATTGTATAATTCCCTAAAGGTCTACTCATGTTATTGCAAATGGCAAGATTTCACTTTTATGGCTGAATAGTGTTCCATTGTGGTTTGTTTGTGTATGTATCCTATCTTCTTTACCATTCATTTATCAGTGGTCACATAAGTTGTATCTTGGTATTATAAATAATGTGATGAACATAAGGGTGGGGATATCTTTTTGAATTAGTGCTTTCATTTTTTTCAGATATTCCCAGAAGTGGAAGTGCTAGATCATATGGTAGTTCTCTTTTTAATTTTTTTGTGGAGTCTCCATATTGTTTTCCATAGTGGCTGTACTAATTTATATTTCCCCCCACAGTGCATAAAGTTCCCCTCTCCTGCTTGTTTTTTGCAAACACTTGTTATTTGTCTTTTTGATAATAGCCATTTTAACAGGTGTGAGGAAATATCTCTTTGTGGTTTTGATTTGCATTTCCCTGCTTAGTGCTGCTGAGCATCTTTCCATGTGTCTGTTGGCCATGTATATATCTTCATTGGAAAAAAAAAATGTTTACTCATATCCTGTGGTCATTTTTTGAGTTGCTTGTTTTTGTGTGTGTATGTGTGGTTGCTGGGTTGTGTGTTTGTGTGTGTGTCTGTGTGTGTCTGTGTGTCTGTTTTTGGTTTTTGTTTTGATTTTGCTATTGAGCTGTATAAGTTCTGTATATATTTGGGTATTAACCCCTTATTAGATATTTTGTCCCATTTAGTAAGTCATCTTTTCATTTCATTGATGGTTTCCTTTGGTGTGCAAAAGCTTTTTAGTTTGATGTAGTCCCACTTGTTTATTTTTGCTTTAATTGTCTTTGCTTTTGGAGTCAGATCCAGAAATTCATTGCCAAGACCAATGTCAAGTACCTTACTGCTGATTTTTGGCCAGGAGTTTTATGGTTTTAGATGCTACATCCAAGTCTTCCATTTATTTTTAGTTAATGTTCGTGTATGATGGAAGATAGTGTCATGGTTCCATTCATTGGCATATGACTCTTCAGTTTTCCCAACACCATATATTAAAGAGACCATCCTTTCCCAACTGGATATTCTTGCTTTCTTTGTGATAAACTAATTGACCATATATAGGTTTTTGTCTGGGTTGTCTCTTCTGTCCCATAGATCTATGTATCTGTTTTTATGCCAATACCATTCTGTTTTGATTAATATATCTGTGTAATATAGTTTGAAATCAGGGAATGTGATCAGCTTTGTTCTTTCTCAAGATTGTTTTGACTGTTTAGGGTTTTCCATTGTTTCTAAAAATTTTAGGTTTGTTCTTTTTCTTTTTTTTAAGATTTTATTTATTTATTCGACAGAGAGAGATCACAAGTAGGCACAGAGAGAGAGATAGAGAGAGTGAAAGGAGGAGGAGGAGGAAGTAGGCTCCCTGCTGAGCAGAGAGCCCTATGCGGGACTTGATCCTAGGACTCTGAGATCACAACCTGAGCTAAAGGCAGAGGCTTAACCCACTAAGCCACCCAGGCACCCAGGATTGTTCTATTTCTGTAAATGAAACCATATGAAAATTGACTCTCTCTGCTTGACTTATTTCACTCAGCATAATCTCCTCCAGTCCTGTCCATGTTGATACAAAAGTTGGGTATTCATCCTTTCTGGTGGAGGCATAATATTCCATTGTATATATGGACCACATCTTCTTTATTCATTCATCTGTTGAAGGGTATCTTTGCTCTCTCCATAGTTTGGCCACTGTGGCCATTGCTGCTATTAACATTGGGGTATATATGGTCCTTCTTTCACTACATCTGTATCTTTGGGGTAAATACCCAGTAGTGCAATTGCAGGATCATAGGGAAGCTCTATTTTTAATTTCTTAAGGAATCTGCATACTGTTTTCAAGAGTGGTTGCACCAATTTTCATTCCCACCAACAGTGTTGGAGGGCTTCCCTTGCTCCATATCCTCTCCAACACTTGTTGTTTACTGTCTTGTTAATTTTGGCCATTCTAACTGGTGTAAGGTGGTATCTCAATGTAATTTTGATTTGAATCTCCCTGATGGCTACTAATGATGAACATTTTTTCATGTGTCTGTTAGCCATTTGTATGTCTTCTTTGGAGAAGTGTCTCTCCATGTCTTCTACCCATTTTGTGACAGGACTATCTGTTTTTTTAGTGTTGAGTTTGAGGAGTTCTTTATAGATCTTGCATATCAGCCCTTTGTAGTGTCATTTGAGAATATCTCCTCCCATTCCATGGGTTGCCTCTTCGTTTCATTGACTGTTTCCTTTGCTTTGCAGAGTGTTTTTTTTTTTTATCTTGATGAAGTCCCAAAAGTTCATTTTAGCTTTTGTTTCCTTTGCCTTTGGAGACATACCTTGAAAGAAGTTGCTGCACCTAATGTCAAAAACGTTAATCCCTATGTTCTACTCTAGGATTTTGATAGATTCATGCCTCAGGTTGAGGTCTTTTATCCATTTTGAGTCTATCTTTGTGTGTGCTAGAAAAGAATTGTTGAGTTTCATTCTTCTATACATAGCTGTCCAACTTTCCCAGCATCATTTATTGAAGAGACTGTCTTTTTGCCACTGGATATTTTTTCCTGTTTTGTTGAAGATCAGTTGACTACAGAGTTTCAGGTCCATATCTTGACTCTCTACTCTGTTCCACTGGTCTATGTCTGTTTTTTTTGCCAGTACCATGCTGTCTTAGTGACCACAGCTTTTTAGTAGAGCTTGAAATCAGGCGATGTGATACCCCCAGCTTTGTTTTTCTTTTTCAAAATTTCCTTAGCAATTCGGGGTTTCTTCAGATTCCATACAAATTTTAGGATTGTTTGTTCCAGCACTTTGAAAAATACAGGTGGAATTTTGATTGGGATTTTATTGAAAGTATAGATTGCTCTAGGCAGTATAGACATGTTAACAATATTTATTCTTCTGATTCATGAGCATGGAATGCTTTTCCATCTTTTTGTGTCTTCTTCAATTTCTTTCATGAGTGTTCTGTAATTCCTTGAGTATAGATCTTTTACCACATTGGCTAGGTTTATTCCAAGGTATCTTATGGTTCTTGGTGCTATAGTAAATGAATCGATTCTCTAATTTCCCTTTCTCTATTTTCATTGTTAGTGTATAAGAAAACAACTGATTTCTGTACATGGCTTTTGTATCCTGACACAATACTGATTTGCTGTATGAGTTCTAGTAGTTTGGGGGTGGAGTCTTTTGGGTTTTCCATAAAAACTGTCATGTCATCTGCAAAGAGAGAGAGTTTGACTTCTTCTTTGTTCATTCGAATGTCATTTATTTCTTTCTGTTATCTGATTACTGTTGCTAGGACTTCTAGTACTATGCTGAACAACAGCAGTGAGAGTGGACATCCTTGTCATGTCTCTGATCTCAAATGGAAGGCTGTCAGCTTTTCCCCATTGGGAATAATATTCGCTGTGGGTTTTTCATAGATAGATTTTATGCAGTTGAGTAATGTTCCCTCTATCCCTATACTTTGAAGGCTTTTAACCAGGAATGGATGCTGTATTTTGTTGAATGCTTTTTTTCTGCATCCATTGAGAGGACCATGTTGTTCTTCTGTCTTATCTTATTGATTTGTTCTATCACATTGATTGATTTGTGAATGTTGAACTACTCTTGCCTCCCAGGGATAAATCCTACTTGGTCATGGTGGATAATCTTTTTAAGGTACTGTTGGATCCTGTTAGCTAGGATCTTGTTGAGAATCTTGGCGTCTGTATTCATCAGGGATATTGGTCTGAAATTCTTTTTGATGGGGTCTTTGCCTGGTTTAGGGATCAGGGTAATGCTGGCTTTATAGAAAGAGTCTGGAAGTTTTCCTTCTGAAACAGCTTTGGGAGAATAGGTACTATTTACTGTTTGAAGGTATGGTAGAACTCTTCAGGGAATCTGTCAGGTCCTGGGCTCTTGTTTTTTGGGCGATTTTTGATCTCTGCTTCAATCTTGTTACTAGATATTGGTCTATTCATGTTGCCAATTTCTTCCTGGTTTAGTTTTGGATGTTTATAGGTTTCCAGGAATGCATCCATTTCTTCTAGGTTGCTTAAATTAGTGGCCTAAAACTGTTGATAATAATTTTTGATGATTGTTTCTATTTCCTTAGTGTTAGTCGTGATCTCTCCCATTTCATTCATAATTTTATTAAATTGGCTCCTTTTTCTTTTCTTTTGGATTAGTTTGGCCTGTGGTTTATCAAAATTATTGATTCTTTAAAAAAAAACAGCTTCTAGTATCATTGACGTTTTCTATTGTATCTCTAGCTTCTATCTCATTGATCTCTGCTCTAATCTTGATTATTTCCCTTCTTGTGTGTGGGGTTGGCTTAATTTGTTGTTGATTTTCCAGTTCTTTAAGGTGTAAAGAGAGCTGGTGTATTCAGGATTTTTCAATTCTTTTTTTTTTTTTCATGAGTGAGGCTTTGATGGCTATATATTCCCCTTTAGGACCACCTTTGCTATATCCCATAGGTTTTGGACAGATGTGTCTTCATTCTCATTGGTTTCCATGAATTGTTTAAGTTCTTCTTTGATTTCCTGGTTGGTCCAAACATTCTTGAGTAGGATGGTCTTTAGCTTCCAAGTATTATAATTCCTTCCAAACTCTTCCTTGTGGTTGAGTTCCAGTTTCAAAACATCGTTGTCTGAGAATATGCAGGGAATAATATCAATATTTTGGTATCGGTTCAGCCCTGATTTGTGACCCAGTATATGGTCTATACTGGGAAATGTTTCATGTGCACTGGAGAAGAATGAGTATTCTGTTGTTTTAGGGTGGAATGTTCTATATATATTTATGAGGTCCATCTGGTCCAATGTGTCATTCAAAACTCTTGTTTCATTTTTGATCTTCTGCTTGCATGATCTGTCTATTACTGAGAGTGGCATGTTAAGATCTTCTAGTATTAATGTATTCATATCAATATGACTCTTTGTTTTGATTAATAGTTGGCTTATGTAGGGCTGCTCCCATGTTGGGGGCATAGATATTTACAATTGTTAGATCTTCTTGGTGGATAGACCCTTTAAGAATGATGTAGTGTCCTTCTGTGTCTCTGACTGCAGTCTTTAGCTTAAAATCTAATTTATCTGATATGAGAATTGCTACCCCAGCTTTCTTTCAAAGCCTGTTGGTACAAAAGATGCTTCTCCATCCCTTCACTTTGAGTCTGGATATATCTTTAGGTTCCAGATGGGTCTCTGGTAGACAGCATATGGATTGGTCCTGTCATTTTATCCAATCTGCAACCCTGTGCTATTTTATGGGAGCGTTTAGGCTGGTCACATTCAGAGTGATTTTTATAAGATAGTTTTTTTATTGACATCATGTTTCCTGTGAAGTCGTTGTTTCTATATATTGTATCTGTAAATTTCTGTTCTATGTCACTCTTGGGTTCTTTCTTCTTTTGTATAACCCCCTTAATATTTTTTGTAGTGCCGGCTTGGTGGTCACATACTCTTTTAAACCTTGCCGGTCTTGGAAGCTCTTCATCTCTCCATCCATTTTGAATATCAGCCTTGCTGGATAAAGTATTCTTGGCTGCATGTTCTTTTCATTTAGTGCCCTGAATACATCTTGCCAGGCCTTTCTGGCTGGCCAGGTTTCTGTGGACAGGTCTGATGTTATTCTGATGGACCTTCCTTTGTAAGTAAGGAATCTCTTGGCCCTAATTGCTCTTAAGATGTTTTCCCTGGTTTTAAGATTTGCAAGTTTCAATATCACATGCCTGCGTGTCTTTCTGCCCTCATTGATGGGGTGGACGAGGTGTCCTCTCTGCCTGTAGTACTAGAACACTTGTTTCATTTCCCAGATTAGGGAAATTCTATGATTTGCTCAACCATATCTTCTAGTCCTCTGTCTCTCTGCCCCCTCAGGGATCCAGAGTGTATAATCCTACATCTTAGGCTGATTTCATGGGTGTTCATAATGTTCTGGTAGATAATTAGCTCACCTTAGGTGACTGGTTGAAACAGGGTCTCCTACTTCTCTGCTATCTTGCCCCTCCTCCAACTTTCAATTTTCTTATAAAAGTAGAGATAATAAAATATGTAACATGTCAGTTTGGGGGGAGGAATTATGATAAGAGCAGTAAGTATCTAGGCTAAAGCTTGGTATATAGCATGTGTTCAGCAAATATTAATGTTTATTTTCTTTCCTTTTGAGGTAAAAGTATGCCATTATTCATTTATTGAGATGTGCTATTTCTGTCCTGACAGTGGGCCACCCTGTGGCTAGGACTATTTGAAGTTAGCATCACATGAATAAGAGACATATGGTCAGGGTCTAGGAACAGCTTAGCTTACAGCTAAGGCTTTTTAAAAAGCTATTTGACCCATAAAAGGCTAAACCCATAATCTTGGCTTTCTATTCATCTTTTTATTGCTGTGGAGGAAAAGGTAGCAAACCAGTGCTTTGTGTGATAACAATGATGATGGTGAAGAATTAACCCTACTTGTTTGTGGTAGCAGCCAAGCTCTTGTCCATTTCTCCTCCTTGAAGTTTAGTGGCATAGTTTTTCAAGCCTGTCTGGAAACAAAGGAACAGCATCTTTGATCTGTATAGAAACGTTGAGGGAGCTGCTGAGTCCAAAGTAGGCAGGAAAGGGGTATCCAGGAATGTTTTTCTCTTATACCTGACTTTGTATAAATTTGTTCAGTTTCTTAGGGGATCTTTTAAATTTAAAATGAGTGATTCCAATAGATACCCACCAATTTGGGTAAGCCAAACATGTTGGTCAAGCCAATGACTTTTGGAAGCTTGTCATGAAATATCAGACACTCAGTGCTTTCTAAGTTTACATCTTGCTTTGAGGTTGACAGGTTTTAATTTTATTTATTTGTTTGTTTGTTTGTTTATTTATAAAAATATTTTATTTATTTGTCAGAGAGAGAGAGAGAGAGAGCACAAGCTGGGGAAATGGCAAGCAGCAGAAGAAGCAGGCTCCTCACTGAGCAAAAAGCCTGGTGGGAGACTTGATCCCAGGACCTGGGACCATGACCCAAGCTGATGGCATGTGTGCTTAAACAACTGAGTCACCCAAGTGTCCTCACAGTTTTTTTAGATAGGCACTGGGAAGTGGTCAAAGAAAAATGAAATACCCAACTCCCCAAATTCTATTCTATTTCTAAAGTGCAGAGGAAACATAGTTTTGTGGGCTTGGAGGGAACAAAATGTACTTTAGGCATACAGTCCAAACAGTCAGGGTCAGTGATCTCTCTTTTTGTACCTTTGTCCCTTCTTGTTTCTTAGTGCTATTTTACTGGTTTTATTTGACCATAATTTGTCTCTTCATCTAGACTTTTAATTCCTTGAGTTCAGTAAGTATATTTTCCATTTTCCCTGAATGCCTTACTAGGATTAAAGAGGGAAAAGAGAGGGAAGAAGTTACTGCTGAATTACAATGTTCCAGGCAAAGCATGACTGAAGATGGAAAAGAAGTGGTAGTAAAAGGTATATTTACTTGAAGCTGAGAGATAATTTTAGCACATCTGCCTCCTTTTTTTTTTTTTTTTTTTTCCTGGTGCAGAGTTCAACTAAACTGATTTGGCTTCTTTCTGGAAGTGATTACCATTTATGGGCTCAAGGCTCTTACTATCCATTAGTAAGTATACAAGAGGGCAGAGAACAAATCATCTCTGTCTAGGGTTAAAGTTCAAATCTGCTCATTAATGCTGATTTTTTTGTGTCCTTTAACTGTATGGACTCCGAATCTTGTCTGATTACTTAGCCATTTATGTCCTGCTTGCTGCTACCCACCTTAGCCAATCTCTCTGAACATAAGCCCTTTATTGCCTACCTAGATGGGTCTCTCACTTATTTAATGGAAGATATAGTGCTAATACTTCCTGACCGGCTACATCTTTTTGTCACTCATATTTCAAGTAACAGAAGCTGAAATGTTCAATTGCACATCTTGAGTTCATCTATGCATAGAATGATTAATTTCTGGCTTGGGAATTACCAATGTAGATTGGGGGAGTTTTCATGTTTATAACAATATTTACTTTATAAGACTGATAGGACTATTAAAGGAGTGACTCCATACACATGGGTTGGCACATGATAAGTACACAATGAATGCTATTTTAGTTTTTATATTTTTTTTCTAAAGTCTTCATCTGTTCTTTCCTAAGATCAGAAACATTTAAAGTACCCTAATGATAGGCACACACACACTACTTTGAAGATCCTTCTTTTCCTTACATTTGTATAACTAAAAGCTGCTGCTGCAGTGGTCATAATTGAAAGGTCAGTGCTTGATCCTTAAATATCAGTGGTCATGTGGACAGACCTTTTCATAAATTACCTCTTATGTCATTTAGATTGTATGCTTATTGACTAATACTGTAGTTAGTTTTGACAAAGGTAGTCTCAAAGCCATAATGACTGAGTACAAGTTAACTCACAGTTTTCTCCTCTCATCAATTATTCAGTGAAGTCTCAGTCTTGGTAACATGTAACAAATGAAAGACATGCTCTTGAAACAGGTGAACTACAACAGAACAAATCCCATAGATCAAAGATGATAGTCCAAGAAACCATTTTTTAATATTTGGTGGTGATTTTTCTTATTTAAAAGTGGGCAGAAATGGAGTACAATGACTGATCAGAATAGAAATTTTCATCTGTAACTTATGACTATTGTCAGTTAAATGGTCTATATATTACACCAACCTGTTTCAGGCCCATGTCCTCTAATGTAAAGAAGATGTCATGCAAATAATTTACAGCCTATTATATGGGTGATGAAGTGTCTTGATGCACACTTTTTCCAATTTGCAGATCAAAACGGATACTTTCAGAGCCAAGGCTTCCATATACTCAGCCACTTAATACAAGCCAAAATTTTTCAGTTAGTTAGGTGAATTTCATATTCCTATTAGAACACTGGTAAGGATGAGATTTTTATCCATTTGATTAATTTTGTAATATTCTTTAGCATTGTGACTGTATTTGTTAAACTTTCTAATGCTTTTCCCCCATCTTAGATGTTTAAAGAAAAAAAAATCAGTTGATATGGTTTTAAGCATAATATTAAGGTAGAAAACCTCCTAGGGTTCTATTTACACAAAACAAAAAATGAGTCTGCCCACCAGCCCTTCTTCCCTTCAAATTCAGGTTATACTTCTGATGGACATATGCTGGGACAACTTTAGAGTAGAATGGTCATTCTCCTTTATCTTTAATGATCAGCTTTAAGGCAACTGGGCATCCCCCATCCATCTTAACCTCCTTTAAAAATCCACAGTTCTACTGTCCACAAGGTTTTCAAAACCTTCTTCAATCCATTATAATGTGCACCATATGCTCATTCCATGTTGTATAAACTAAAAGAGCAACTACATATTATAGACATTGAACAAGTAGCTTTACATAAAGGGAAGACCCACAAAATCAGCTCCTTATGGTATGCTTTTTGTACTCTATTTGTACAGTCTAAAGGGTATGTAGACATCTGCTAGTTAGCTGTGATTCTGATCAGTGTGGAGAGCTGAACCATATAGTTCATCTAAATCCAGGTTACCCTTTGCAGTAACTGAATAAATAGGGGTTGGGAATGATTCATGAAGTGTATATCCTAGGGCTTAGTTCTTCCTATGGATAGAAGTTGTAATAGAATTGATGAAAAAAAAAGGAGAGAGGTTGAATGCTCCTTTTGGTGTTGGGGTAGATGCTTGTACACTTGGACAATACCACAAGAGAGAGAAAGGCAGTCAGTGCCAAAGCCAGACAGAACAACAATGAATAGAGCTTTTTGAGCTCAGGTAGAAATTGAGATAGGCTGAAAATAATTCTCATAAGCAAATAATCTGAAATTCCTTTAGAAGGCCCAGACTGGGCTCTGCCTTTTGGCATTTGACCATGTTCATAGGAACAACTATGTGTTATTTGCGAAACCAACTAAAATGTGACCATGATTAAATAGTCCATGTTCAGCTGTATTTCTAAATTCCTTTATCAAAGTGTTTTCCTATATTACATCTGACTTTATATGTAAAAATACGTTGGTGTTTTTCCACAGTGACATTGTATAATCCTAGTAGTTAATGTCAATCTAAGCAGATTTTTAAGAAAATGCATTTTTAAGAGTAAAGTTTCCATTCAGAGTCAACTATGCCTTTTGGCAGTGAAATGGTTTCAGGTATCATGTATAGAACCAGGAGATATAGAACTGTTATCTCCTTCTTCACCACATGCAATGATCTAAGTAAACATGAGATGAAGCAGGCTCTATAGTCTGAGTTCATATGTGGTTCAAGAAGCAAAAGAGAAAGATAAATGTGCAAAGGATAGATTCTTCTCTTGACAAGTGTCACATGTGGGATTTAGAGTTCTATAAAGAGATTTCTATTCAAGCTGAGGCATAGTTAGTGAATTGAAGGGATTTGGTAATAATTTATTTAAATAGGGTCATTCCTTATACTCATTCTTTCACTCTCAGGGATAACAAGTTTTCTTGAAAGATCTCTTGTAAGTTGGAAGATTTCTTCGTTAGCATGTGCCTTCCTCTTCATTCATGGAAAAAATGACCAAACTGTGATTACACTAGCAAGCTACATTATGTCAAAAACTATATTATGTCTAATATAGTTTATCTCACATATAGTACTGGACCCAACTCCAACACTGCTTATGTCGTAATTAATATTGATTACAGTATATAGTTCATTGGTTCACCACAGAATGAACAACAGACTGGGATTTAGGGGACATAACTGCACTGGTCCTAATTGTACCTCCAGATGTCTGTGTGATTGTAAGTTTATCATTTAATCTTTCTAGGGATCTGTCTCTCTTACCTCTAAAATGGGGAGTGGAAATATTGTTCCAGATTAGTAACTTGAAACGTGGCTTGTTTATATGTTTGTGTACTCATACACACATATAACACATTAGTAACTTGAAACGTGGCTTGTTTATATGTGTTTGTACTCATGTACATTTTCTCAGCATAAATTTTTCTCCAAATAAAATCTTATATATAACTCCTACATACAGAAGAGATTAAAATGGAGCTGTTCTGCTTGAAGCTATCCCCATTTCATCAAACCAGTTCCAACTATATATTGGCCCTTAGGCTCATTGGAACATAGTTTAAAAATCACTAGTTAGGATCTAAGGCTCCTCATCACTGTGATCTTTCATGATTCCTAGACTTGGCAGGGTTGAGGCAATAGGTCCAAATGACTCAATTAAGGTTAACCTTATCTTTATTCACCAGGATGAGAGAAACCATTGACTTATTTATCAGTACCTAACATGGGGAAGATTCATTCTAAATATTTATTGTGGTAGACACTCAGTGTCAGATGTGGTAAATTAATTGTTGCAGCCCTATTTAAAAAAATGATCAGAGCTCTATGTTTAAAATGCCACATACTGCTGCAAATGAATTTGTTCTGTTAAGAAGGAGCATCAAGAAATAAAGTCTATCCCAGAGGAAAGTTGCTGGAAAAGTTACTAAATTATTGGTATATGTTTATGTGTATGTATATATGTATTATATGTGATGGTGGAGATATTTGAAGTTTTTACTGCAGTGAGTTTGCAGTGACCACATTACTTATAAGTGGCAGCACTAGGCATAAGTTATGCTGATCTTCCCAAGTAAATGGCAATAAAAACTTTATAGTACCCCACACTCATCACATATTTTATTTAAACCACTATTTTCTTTGGATTTTGCCTCTTTTAATTCATCTCTTTTTCCTTCTTCCTTATCTTACTCAACACAGAAATATGGCCTTTTTGGAGTAGGTGGGGTCAAGAACATTAGAAAAGGACAGTGTGGAATCAGTTTATATTGCAATTAGAAATTAACGCATTGGTGTGTGAATCCCATAGTTTATCTGCTGATGATTGTGGTCAAATATGGATTAGGAAGGATAAACTAAACATCATATTTTATGAGAGTAATGGTAAAGGCATTTGGAATACTGAAATGGGTAGAAAGTTATTAAGTATTGTTAACTATTATCATTAGCTCTGCTAGGTCAGTGTGCTCTTTATAGTAGGCTTGGTGAATATATATAATCCAGCCCTCTGACATAGACAATACCTTTGGCTTTGATTTTAGACTGAATTAATATTGGAATATAAGTTTCCAGGTGGAGGCAAGATGGCAAAGGAGTAGGAGACCTTATTTCAATTGGTTGCCTGAATTTAGCTAGATATCTACCAAACCATTCTGAACACCCACAAAATTAGCCTGAGAAGTAAGAATATATATCTGGATCTTTACAAGCAGAAAAATCTCTGGTGGTTACGTGGTATGAAGGGTGGAGTCATGTTTCTGCAGGAAGATATCAGAAGATAAAGAGAAGGGGGAGGGAGTTGCCATAAGCTGGCTCTGGGAAGGTGATATAACATCAGAGTGCAAATCATTCCACACTGGGGGCCAGGCACAAACTTGCAAAGCAATAGCAGAAGGGAAAAAGCTTTAGAGAAAACCCCAGACAAGATCCAGGAGCTGCAGTGCATGCACATGACCCTGGGATGACTCGTGGATTTATAAACACAAAGGGTAGAGACATGACCCAGCCCAGGGTTTGAACCCTGGGAGAGTTGCTGTGGACACACACCACTGCTGGAGGCTGTGGGTTTTAACAGCACAGACAGAAATGGGGACTGTGTGTCCTAGAGGGCTCAGTGAATAGTAGACTGATTCCTTTGCACTGGGTCAGAGGTTTGGGTGCAGCCATTTCTGCTCTGACTCTCCAAAGAGATGTGGAAAGCCATCAATGAACAGAAGCTCAAAAAACCAGTTTCCATTGAGCCCACCCTAGCCCCTGGAAGGGGGCAGGGAAACTCTGCTCAAGCAGTGTTGCATGAGTAACAGCATAGCAGGACCTTGCCCCAGAAGACAGATTGGAAGAGCAAGAGGACAACAACCGTAGGGTCCCCATAAAATGGGTGCATCTTGCTTGGGTTGTGGTTAATGCTTTGGACTCTGTATATTCCCTCAACCACCCCTCAACAGAATGATTAAGAGGAGGAACCCCCAACAAGGAAAAGAATCAGAGACTATAGCCTCAGCCTCAGACTTAATAGATATAGAAATAAGCAAGATGTCAGAGACAGACTTCAGAGTAGTCATTATGAAGTCAATATCTAGGCTTGAGAAAAATATTAGCGACAATATAGGATCTCTAAGGGCACTAATGAGATCTAATTAGGCTGAACTTAAAAATGCTATGAATGAGATGAAATCTAAACTGGATACCCAGACAGCCAGGGTAAATGAGACAGAAGAATGAATTAGTGAGTTAGAAAATAAGATAATAGAAGGGAAGGAAGGTGAGGAGGCCTGGGATAAACAGCTAAAAACCCATCAGAATAGATTTAGAGAGATCAATGATGCCATGAAATGTCCAATGTCATAATTATTGGGATCCCTGAGGGAGTTGAAAGAGTGACAGAGAGGGAGAGAGAACTAGGAGGTATATGTAACAAATCAGAGCTGAGAATTTCCCTAATCTGGGGGAAGAAATAAACATTTGTATTCAAGAGGCAGAGATAACCCCTTCCAAGATCAAAAAGAATAGACCAATGTCCTGGCATATAATAGTAAAACTTGCAAATCTTAGAACCAAGGGAGCTATCCTGAGAGCAGCAAGGGGGAAGAGATTTCTTCGTACAAGGGAGGAATATCAGAATGACATCAGACCTGTCTAGAGAGACCTGGCAAGCTGGAGGAGTTGTCAGGACATATTCAGGATGCTAAATGTGAAGAACATGTAGCCAAGGATACTTTATCTAGCAAGGCTGTCATTCAGAATAGATGTAGAGACAAGGAGCTTCCAAGACTGACAGAAACTGAAAGGATATGTGACCACCAAGCTGGCCCTGCAGAAAGTGTTAAGTGGGATACTATAAAAGAAGGAAAACCCCAAGAATAGTAAAGACCAGAAATTTACAGAGAGAATCTATAGAAACAGGGATTTCACAGGCCCTACAGTGGCACTAGAGTCATATCTATCAATGGTCACTTTCAACATGAATGGCCTAAGGGTCCCATGAAATGGCACAGGGTTGCAGATTGTATAAAAAGGTATGAACCATCCATATGCTGTCTACAAGAGACTCATTTTGTAACTAAAGATATCTCTAGAGTGAAAGTGAGGGGGTGGAGACCCACTTATCATGACAACAGACCTCAAAAGAAAGTGGAGGTAACAATTCTCACATCAGACAAATTAGATTTTAAGCTAAAGACTGTCATAAGAGATGCAGAGGGACATTATATTATTCTTAAATAATATAGAATATTATAGGGTCCATACAACAAGAATATAAAAAAATGTAAATATCTATGTCTCCAACCTGGGAGCAACCAACTACATAAGCCAACTCTTAACCAAAATAAAGAATCATATTGATAATAATACTTTAATAGTAGGAGACCTCAACACTCCACTCTCAGCAATAGACAGATCATCTAAGCAGATCAACAAAGAAACAAGAACTTTGAATGATACATTGGACCAGAAGGACTTCATAGATATATACAGAACATTCCACCCTAAAACAACAGAATACTCATTTTTCTCAAATGCACATGGAAACTTCTCCAGAATAGACCACATACTGGGTCACAAATCAGGGCTCAACCAATACCAAAAGATTGAGATTATTCCCTGCATATTATCAGACTACAATGCTTTGAAACTGGAACTCAATCAAAAGAAAAAAAATGGAGGGAATTAAAACACTCAGTAGTTAATTAACTACTAAAGCAGTTAAAGAATTAACTACTAAAAACAACCACTATGCTAAAGAATTTTGGGGTCAATCAGGAAATTAAAGAAGAACTTAAAGAATTCATGAAAACCAATGAGAACAAAAACACAGCAGTCCAAAACTTATGGGATATGGCAAAGGCAGTCCTAAGGGGGAAATCCATAGCCATCCAAGCCTCACTTGAAGAAGTAGAAAAATCCCAAATGCACAAGCTAACCTTACACCTAAAAGACCTGGAGAAAGAACAGCAAATAAAACCTAAACCAAGGAGGAGAAGAGAAATAATAAAGATTAGAGCAGAGATCAATGAACTAGAATCCAGAAAAATAGAGCAGATCAATGAAACTAGAAGCTGGTTTTTTGAAAGAATTAATAAGATTGATGAACTTCTGACCAAACTTATCAAAAGAAAAGAGAAAGGACCCAAATTAATAAAATCATGAATGAAAGGGGACATATCATGACTATCACCAAGGAAATAGAAACAATTATTAGATATTATTATCAGCAACTGAATGCCAATAAATTAAGCAATCTGGAAGAAATAGATGCCTTCCTGCAAACTTATTCACTACCAAGACTAAAACAGGATGAAATTGACAATCTGAATAGATAATAACCAGTAACAAAACTAAAGCAGTAATCAAAAACCTCCCCAAAACCAAGAATCCAGGGCCTGATGGATTCCCAGGGGAATTCTAACCAAACATTTAAAAAAGAATTAATACCTATTCTCCTGAAATTGTTTCAAAAAATAGAAACAAAAGGGAAACCTCCAAACTCATTTAATGAGGCCAGTATTACCCTGATCCTAAAACCGGACAAAGACCCCATCAGAAAGGAGAATTACAGACTAATATCCCTGATGAATATGGATATCAAAATATTCAACAAGATACTAGCCAATATGATCCAACAGCAAATTAAAAGGATTATCCATTAAAACCAGGTGGAATTTATTCCTGGGATGCAAGGTCGGATCAGCATTTGCAAATCAGTGTGATGGAACACATTCATAAAAGAACAGACAAGAATCATATGATCTTCTCAACTGATGCAGAAAAAGCATCTTACAAAATATAGCATCCTTTCTTGATTAAAATTCTTGAGTGTAGGAATAGAGGGAACATTCCTCAATTTTATAAAAAAAAATCTATAAAAAGTCCACTGTGAATATCAGTCTCAATGCAGAAAAGGTGAGGAATTTTCCCTTAAGATCGGGAGCATGACAGGGATGCCCATTCTCACCACTGTTGTTCATCATAGTACTAGAAGTCCTAGCATCAGCAATCAGACAAAAAAGAAGAAATAAAAGGTATTCAAATTGGCAGAGAAGAAGTCAAAATCTCCCTCTTTGAAGAAGTAATGATAGTTTATGTGGAAAACCCAAAAGACTCCACCCCCAAATTGCTAGATCTCATACAACAATTCAGTAATGTGGCAGAATACAAAATCAATGCACAGAAATAAGTTGCTTTTCTATACACTAACAATGTAACTATAGAAAGAGAAATTAGGGAATTGATTCCATTTACAATCACACTAAAAATCACAAGATACTTTGGAATAAATCTAACCAAAGAGGTAAAGGATCTGTACTCTAGAAACTACAGCACACTTATTAAAGAAACCGAGGAAGACAAAAAAAAAAAAAAAGACAGAAAAACATTCCATGTTCAGGGACTAGAAGAATAAACATTGTTAAAATGTCTATGCTACCCAGAGCAATCTATACTTTCAATGCCATCCCTATTAAAATATCACTGGCATTTTGCAAAGAGCTGGAACACACAATCCTAACATTTGCATGGAACCAGAAAGAAACTTGAATCACCAAGGGACTGTTGAAAAAGAAAAACAAAGCTGGGAGCATCATATTGATTGATTTCATTCTATATTACAAAGCTGTGATCACCAAGACAGCATGGTATTGGCAGTAAAACAGATACATCAAAGGAACAGAATAGAGTTTCCAGGAATGGACCCTCAACTCTATGGTAAACTAATTTTGACAAAACAGGAAAAAAAAATATCCAATGGAAAATAGTCTCTTCAATAAATGGTGCTGGGAAAATTGGACAGCTATATACAGAAGAATGAAAATGGACCATTCCCTTATACCATACACAAAGATAAACTCAAAATGGATGAAAGTCCTCAATGTGAGACAGGAATCCATCAAAATCCTAGAGGAGAACATTGGCAGTAACATCTTTGACATCAGTCACAGCAATTTCTTTCATGACTTGTCTCTAAAGGCAAGGAAAACAAAAGCAACCATGAAGTTTTGAGACTTCATGAAGATATAAAGCTTCTGCACAGCAAAGGAAACAGTCAACAAAACAAAGAGGCAGTCCACAGAATGGAAGAAGATATTTGCAAATGACATTACAGGCAATGGGCTGACATCGAAGATCTATAAAGAACTTCTCAAACTCAACACCCCCCAACAAAATAATCACGTCAAAAAAAAAAAAAAAACAGCAGAAGACAGAAACAGACACTTCTCCAAAGAAAACATATGAATGGCTAACAAACACATGAAAAAATATTCAACATCATTAGCCATCAGGGAAACTGAAATCAAAACTACATTGAGATACCACTTTACACCACTTAGAATGGCAAAAATTAAAAATTAAAAAAAATTAAATTAAGGCAGGAAACAACAAATATTGGAGAGGATGTGGAGAAAGAGTAACCCTCTTATATTGTTTGTGGGAATAGAAGTTGGTACAGCCACTTTTTAAAACAGTATGGAGGCTCCTCAAGACTTTAAAAATAGACCTTCCCTATGACCCAGCAATTGTACTAATGGGTTTTTTCCCCAAGGATACAGATGTAGTGAAAAGAAGGAGCACATGCACCCTAATGTTCATAGCAACAATATCCACAATAGCCAAACTGTGGGAGGGGCCAAGATGCCCTTAAACAGATGTATGGATAAAGAAGATGTGGTTCATATATACAATGGGTTATTATTTAGCCATCAGAAAGGATGGATACTCACCATTTGCATCAACATGGTTGGAACTGGAGGGGATTATACTAAGTGAAATAAGTCAAGTAGAGAAAAACAGTTATCATATGATTTCACTCATACATTGAGCAGAAGGAATATTATGGAGGATATTATGGGAAGGAAGGGGAAAATGAAGGGGGTGATAATCAGAGGGGGAGACAAACCATGAGAGACTCTGGACTCCAGGAAACAATCTGAGATTTTCAGAGGGGAAGGGGTTGAGGGGATGGGGTAGCCTGGTAATGGGTATTAATTAGGGCACATGTTGTTATGAGCATTGAGTGTTATACACAAATAATGAATCATTGAACACACACACACACACACACACACACACACACACAAAAGAATATAAGCATCACTGGAGTAGGTTTCTCTTATGTAAATCACCACTGTATTCCTAGTGCCTTGAAGACTACCTGGTATGTAATAGGTTCTCAGTATTTTTTTGAATGAATGAATGAATGAATGATGTAATCCTTATTTTAACAAGGAAATGCACATTTTTTGTCTGCATCCCCGAGTGGGGGAAAGTGTTTATTAGGCTCTTGGATTCAACCAAGTTTATCAGACTCTTGCTTGATTTCTTACTAAGTACCTTCTTGGACCTTTTAAGCTTCTGAAAACTTAGAAGTAAGCAGCTTAAAATACATGCAGGGTGGAAACCTTGAGTCTGGATGGCAGTGAAATATACCAGAGTGGAATGTTCTGATAACCTGGCAACCAGACTCATCGATTTGTATAGACTGGATGCTTGAGGATAAACCTAGTTTTCCATGATGGAATAAACTTTACCTGAGTATCCTGACTGTAAAATAAAAAGCAATGAGTAGCACTCCAGGAAGACCATCAGTATTAAAAGAAGTAATCTAAATGGGAAAAACAAAAAAAACCCAACAATAATAGTAACAATATAGTGATGGAAAGCAAATAGTTTCTGTCCTAGAGTCATTATTTATTCATTTATTTTCAATTATGTATTTATGAATGCCACAATATACACATACACATATAAATTAGTCCTCAGTAGAGATACTGTTGCACATTTGCTGGACATTTAATTTTTACCAGATTCAACTTACATGTCCCTAGGTTTATCTGAATTTCTGATCTCAACCTATCACCTTCTCTAATGTTAGTGTTTTGTGCTATTCTTCTAGATTCTCTAAGATTCCAAAATTTCATTCATCTATTCATTGAGTCAACAGAAAAATGTTTAATGGTGTATATTACTAGGCATTGAAATGATAGTGATAAGAAAACATAGACAAACCCTCAACTATCCTGGAGCCTTTCCTTTTCCCCATGCCCAGACATGAAACACTGTCATGATTTTTGTAAAAAAGTGCTTCTCTTTTATCTCTTAACAATGCATTTTTATCTACTCAGAATTGATTTCCTTCCATTTTCTCAGTATTTTTTTGACTTGTTTACCTAAGCTAAGTTTGTAGGAAAAAAGGGATGTGATGCTTAATTTTATGTGTAAGCCAGACTGGGCCATAGGGTGGCCAGTTATTTGGTCAAACTTTAATTTGGATATTTCTTTGAGGATATTTTTGGATGATATTAACATTTAAATTGGTAAACTGAATAAAGCAGTTTGTTCTCATCCCATCAATTAAAGGCCTGAATAGAACAGATAGGCTGGCCTTCCCCCAAGTAAGAGAGAATTCTTCCTGCTGATGGTCTTCACACTGGAATACTGTTTTTTTCCCCCTGCCTTTGGACTTAAACTAAAACATCAGCTCTCTGTGGATTTCAAGACTGCTGGTCTTTGGACTCTGAGCACAACTAAATCATCATCTGTTCTTCAATTGCTAGTACTTATCTTGTAGATCTTGGGATTTGCCAGCCTTCACAATCATGGGAGCCAATTTCTTGGAGAATCCTGATTACTATAAGGAGCTTCTGAGAAGAAGTCTTCTCCCATAATCATATTTATCAAGTACAAGGTTAGCTTTGGTACAAAGTATAAGAACATAAATCAAGCCAATACTCTACCTTTCCTGGCCATTATCAAACTTTATTCTTGTCGTTTCTTACCAAATTAGGATAATGACTTTACCCAATTAATCAGATAGCTTAGTTGAGCTAATCATGCCCCCATACCATAAAATATTTATAACATGATTTGGACATCCAGATTAATCATTTTGATATTTTAAATTTATTAGTGATCTCAGATACTGAATCAACTCAGCAAGGAAGATTCTTTTTGGCCCTGATACCTTTCCCACAGAACTTTCTATGAATGGGGCTATCCCTGTTGACGGCCTATATCACTAAGCAGAGTCAGTTAGACATTGAACATATTTCCAAATTATGGCAAAGTATGATATCATACATATATATTTGTGTTAAAAGCAATCTATAGTTAAGGCCATGGAATCTCAGTATTAGTAAAGTCCTTCCTTCCTTCCTTCCTTCCTTCATTCCTTCCTTCCTTCTCTTTTATTTTTGTTTTTGTCTGGATAGACACCAACTCATTTTTCATGTTGCAGTTTAGCCATGAAACAGCAGGACTATCGTGCAGTGAAATCTGTAAAGATTTTCTTCTACAAACCGTCAGAATGTATTTAACTGAGTTGATTAAAAATGACTGATATCTTATATGAATACTTAAAATACGCTGAGTTTGTGATATCTCTTTCTTGTCTCCTCTGCCCCAGTCTTTCTACTCCCAAAGGGAGTATTTCCTTGGGTCCTGATAACTTAGTTAAAAATGATTGTACTAAGCAGGCATTAAACTGGCCACAAAAGTGATAACATTAGCTCTTCCAGGCTAATGCACATCCCATTTCTACTTTTAATGATTCATATATTTTCCAAATCTTTATATAATTAATATTACTTAATCGGTATGAAATTGTTCATAGGACATTCATCCAAGAGGATGAAATACTTTTTAATGGCTGCAATATAAAACTTTAAGCAAATGAGTTTCTCGGATGATACTGTTCTGTGTGTCAAAATATATATTTTCACATTGTGCACATTAAAATTTCAACTGTAGGTTTCACCTTCAATGTATGCTTCACTAGCTATTGGGGGCTGGGAAAAATCATTACTAATTGATATGCTTTAATGACCTGAGAGCTTTTAGAGCTGGGTGAACCCAAGAGAAACACTAATAGGTAGATATTTGATTTTAATTATGTCTAGTACATGCTAAAAGTAGACTCATTGTGATAGTTATATCACTGTCAAATTGCTAAACTTCAGGTTTCCTACTAATTTGAAACTATTAGCAAATACTATCTTACTGAATTCATCTAAAGAAAAGTGGAATAAAGGATAAGGGCAGAGAAAAGTAGGGCTTCATAATCTTTACTTGCTATAGAAATTGCTGAATTAGAGGAAAAAGAAGGTAAAAAAAAATCAAACCTGAACTTAGTAAATGGTATTAATTGACTTTATCCTTAATTTCCTTTATGGCATTCATACTACAAACTTGAAAATGGGAATAGCAGAAATTAATTGTTTGTTACTGAACTCATCTTAAAGAACTGCATCTGTTTAGCATTTCCTGGGTAATTTAGGTTTCTGTGAAAATTATTGCTGGAATCTGGGTTAATATCTGCTTTTCCAAAACTAGAAACTACGGTGACACTTGTTTGGATGCATTTTTTTTCTTTAAAACACCAAATTTATTAGAATCTGAATTCCACAATCATGTTTAGACAAAGAGGAATTTCTCCTACTGAACAGTCTTTTCTTTTGATTCATACTAAAGAAATATTATCTTATTGAAGGTAGAGATGCAGAAGATTCCTAGTATTAAGTCTCTTTTCTGATATTGGGTCTACTATCTTCTTATCTGTCTGTGGTGTGCAATGTATACAAAAGGAGAAAGCTTATGACTGAAATAGTCAATAGAGTAAGGTCAGGAGTGAGAATGGCTCAGTTTTTTTGCTTCATTCACCCCCAACCTTGTTTTAGAAAGAGAATGATCCAGACTGAGTTTAGCCAGGTTGCAGAGAAGGGAGGGATCAGTTGAGGCTGGAGGTTTAAGGAAGACTTCTGGGAGGAGGTGTAATGGGAGGGATATCCTCTTGGTCAGGTAGGATTCCATGGAGATGTGTGTGAAGAATGAGAAGGGTAATACCGAGAAAGGCAGCAGTGTGGCCAATGGTAAGTTGGTACAAATGACCCTCTGGAATTTGTAGGAAGGAAAGATGTGTGGGACTAGATTTGGAAGAATGGAGACATATTATGAAACAACTTCAGTGTCTGCCCCTGGAGTCATAAGCCATAGGAACCCCTGAACTTTTCTCAGCAAAACAGTGATAGAACATGGATCGAACCCCCTGGTTTAGTAACACATCATGGTGACATTTGACCCACATGGAAGCAAATACTCACCATATAGTCTCTTACTGTCCTTTTTTTAAAACATATTTTATTTTATTTTATTTTATTTTATTTTATTTTATTTTAATTTTATTTTATTTTCAGTGATCCAAGATTCATTGTTTAAGCACCACACCCAGTGCTCCATGCAATTCGTGCCCTCTTTAATAGCCACCACCAGGATCACCCATTCCTCCACTCCTTTCCCCTCCAAATCCTTCAGTTTGTTTCTCAGAGTGCAGTTTTTCATACTTCATTTCCCCCTCCAATTTCCCCCAATTCACTTTTCCTTTCATTCTCCTAATGTCCTCCTTCTTATTCTTTATGCTTCATAAGTAAGTGAAACCATATGATAATTTACTTTCTCTGCTTGACTTACTTCACTCTGCATAATCTCCTCCAGTCCAGTCCATCTTAATGCAAAAGTTGAGTATTCATCCTTTCTGATGGATGCATAATATTCCATTGTATATATGTACCATATTTTCTAATTCATTCATTTGTTGAAGGGCATCTTGGATGTTTCCATAATTTAGCTATTGTGGCCATTGCTGCAATGAACATTGGGGTGCATATGGTCATTCTTTTCATTACCTCTGTATCTTTTGTGTAAATACCCAGTAGTGCAATTTCAGGGCTATAAGGTAGCTCTATTTTTAATTTTTTGAGGAACCTCCACACTGTTTTCCAAAGTGGCTGCACCAACTTGCATTCCCACCAACAGTGTAAGAGGGTTCCCCTTTCTCCACATCCTCTCCAACACTTATTGTTTACTGTCTTGTTAATTTTGGCCATTCTAAATGGTGTAAGTTGGTATCTCAATGTGGTTTTGATTTGAATCTCCCTGATGGCTAGTGATGATGAACATTTTGTCATGTGTCTGTTAGCCATTTGTATGTCTTCTTTTGAGAAGTGTCTGCTCATGTCTTCTGCCCATTTTTTGACATGATTATCTGTTTTGTGTGTGTTGAATTTGAGGAGTTCTTTATAGATCTTGGATATCAGCCCTTTGTCTGTACTGTTATTTACAAATATCTTCTCCCATCCTGGGGGTTGCTTCTTTGTTTTGTTGACTATTTCCTTTGCTGTGCAGAAGCTTTTGATCTTGATAAAGTCACAAAAGTTCATTTTTTCTTTTGTTTCCTTTGCTTTTGGAGACGTGACTTGAAAGAACTTGTTGTGGCCAATGTCAAAGATGTTAATGCCAATGTTCTCCTCTAGGATTTTGATAGATTCCTGCCTCACATTGAAGTCTTTCATCCATTTTGGGTTTCTTTGTGTATGGTGTGAAAGAATTATCAAGTTTCATTCTTCTATGTATAGCTGTCCAATTTTCCCAGCACCATTTATTGAAGAGACTTTTTCCACTGTATATTTTTTTTCCTGCTTTATCAAAGATTAGTTAACCATAGAGTTGTGGGTCCATATCTGGGCTCTACTCTGTTTCACTGGTCTATGTGTCTGTTTTTGTGCCAATACCATGATGTCTTGGTGATCATAGCTTTGTAGTAAAGATTGAAATCAGGCAACGTGATGCCCCCAGCTTTGTTTTTCTTTTTCAACATTCCCTTAGCAAATCAGGTTCTTTTCTGGTTCCATTCAAATTTTAGGATTGTTTGTTCCACCACTTTGAAAAATGCAGGTGGAATTTTGATTGGGATGGCATTGAAAGGTTAGATTGCTACCAGGCTGTATAGACATTTTAACAATGTTTTTTCTTCTGGTCCATGAGCATATAATGCTTTTCCATCTTTTTGTGTCTTCTTCAAATTCTTTCATGAGTGATCAAATTCTTTCATGAGTGTAGTTCCTTGAGTACAGATCCTTTACCTCATTGGTTAGGTTTATTCCAGGATATCTTGCCATTCTTGGTGCTATAGTAAATGGAATAAATTCTCTAATTTCCTTTCTATATTTTCATTGTTAGTGTATAAGAAAGCAACTGATTTCTGTGCATTGATTTTGTATCCTGCCACATTACTGAATTGCTGTATGAGTTCTAGCAGTTTGGGGGTGGAGTCTTTTGGGTTTTCCATAAAAAGTATCACATCATCTGTGAAGAGAGAGAGTTTGGCTTCTTCTTTGCCAATTTGAATACCTTTTATTTCATTTTGTTGTCTGGTTGCTATTGCTAGGACTTCTTGTACTATGTTGAACAACAGTGGTGAGAGTGGGCATCCTTGTCGTGTTCCTGATCTCAATGGGAAGGCTGCCAGTTTTTCCCTATTGAGAATGGTATTTGTTGTGGGTTTTCATAGATCGATTTTATGAAGTTAAGGAATGTTCCCCCTATCCCCATACTTTGAAGAGTTTTAATCAGGAACAGATGTGGTGTCTTGTCAAATGCTTTTACTGCATCGATTGAGAGGACCATGTGGTTCTTCTCTCTTCTGTATTGATTTGCTCTGTCACATCGATTGATTTGCGAATGTTGAACCACCCTTGCCTCCCAGGGATAAAACCTACCTGGTCATGATGGATAATTGTTTTAAGGTACTGTTGGATCCTGTTAGCTAGGATCTTGTTGAGAATTTTGGCATCCATATTCATCAGGGATATTGGTCTGAAATTCTCCTTTTTGATCATGTCTTTGCCTGGTTTGAGGATCAAGGTAATGCTGGCTTCATAGAAAGAGTCTGGAAGTTTTCTTTTTGTTTCTATTTTTTGAAACAACTTCAGGAGAATAGATATTATTTCTTCTCTTAATATTTGGTAGAATTCTCCAGGGAATCCATCATGTCCTGGACTCTTGTTTTTTGGGAAGCTTTTGATCTTTGCTTCAATCTTGTTACTAGATATTGGTCTATTCATGTTGTTAATTTCTTCCTGTTTCAGTCTTGGAAGTTTATAGGTTTCCATGAATGCTTCCATTTCTTCTAGGTTGCTAAACTTATTGGCATATAGCTGTTGATAATTATTTCTGATGATTATTTCTATTTTTTTTCTACCTACACTGATAGGATCTTATTTTGGTTTTCTTAACCATCAAATAAAAGAGATCAAAGGGACCCACTTAATACTTTAATCCAACCTTCAAGCACTGGATAAATCTTGGATCTACAATTGGTCATAATTGAGATTCTGAATGTCTTTCATGATTAGCATCAATTTAATAATGCATAGTCATTGGCCTCTAAAAGATAAGGCTTTCAATATTTTAAAACCTAGAACCCCATTAATGAACAAGTCAAGTGCTCTATCATTTATTAATTCAATAAATAATTATTGAACAATGTGAAAGTCACTATCCTTAAGTGCCTTGGTATATGATATGTCTTCTGCTCACAAGGAGGTTTATAGTGCAGTATGAGGAATGAAGTATATACACAGAAATTTAAAGAAAAATAAACAAGATGTGATAAATATCATAGTCATATAAGTGTAATGGTCATATAACATATTGTCTAAATTAGAATGCTTTGGAGAGTGAAAGGATATCTATAGCTATAGCTATAGCTATACCTATAGCTATAGCTATATCTATATATAAGGTAAACCATGTACTTACTCTGCCTATGAATGATACATACAAGATTATCTCAGAGTTCTTAGATGGTCAAGAGCTCTTCAAGCTAAAATAATTATTGAAGTCTTTGTGGAGCATATAACATTTGAGTTGAAATTTGAAGGATAGATATGATCTTGATAGGTAGCTGTAGGAGGAGAACATTCTAAGATGTGGGATTACTATGAACAAAGTCCTGGAGGTAGGGATGAATGCTTTAAGAAAAACAAGCAGTATACCTTGAATTAAAATAAAAGATAATAATTAGAATATGAAACTGAAGTGGTTAGTAAGGGACATAAATATATGGGTCCCATGGCTTTGAATTTCATGCTAAGGAATTTAGATTTTATTTCAGTAGGCATTGTGGCCTATTGCAAGGGCAATTGTGTTACTTGAATGGCCAGTGATCATTATTGGCTTAACTATTTAGGATTGGATATATTTTCCAATTAGCCTTAGGAGAAATAAAGATCTTAAAGGAAATCAGCATGGAATGGGCCTATTTGATAGGCTAGGAGATGGTCTTGTTGGGACATTTAGTGCAAAGTCCATCACCATGAGGCAGAGAGCATGGGAATAAACTGCTGTGGAGCTACACTGCATGTTGTAAGGAACAAATGTACATTTTCATCTACCACTGTTATTATTTCTTAACTTCTTATGGATAGATGAATAGACATGCTTTCCTCATGCATCTTATTTGCTTTTACAATTTCACCTCTTTTATTTTGTTGAGTCAGATTTTGCTTTTCTTTCTCTCAAATTCGACTTTTGTTTGGTGTGGACAAATGTAGCCTTATCTTTTTTTTAATTAAGTTTTTATTTAAATTCCAGTTAGTTAATATACAGTATAATATGATTTTCAGGTGCAGAATTTAATGATTCAACAGTGGCATAAAATACTCAATGCTCATCACAAGTGCTCTCCTTGTCTTTTTTTTTTTAAATCAACATTTTATTTCATGTAGCATGCTTTAGTTCACCATATTTCATAAAGACATTTATGGTTCCTCTTCAAGTTCCTCCTTTCATATCTGCCTGGTATAGTTAGTTTTCCAAAAATATGCAATAGTTAAGATAGATGAAATACGTAAAAATGGAGCCATTTTCTACCTTAACATGGAATCATTTTCAAATATTTTTACCAAGAATCCTTTGATAAGAACATTGTAAAGTCTTGCTATCAAAGATTGTTTGAAGTCTGCTATTCAACTTCATGTTGCTGATGTGTACGACTTTAACTCTGGGCTTAGATCTTAGTCCAGGTTAATAAAAATCAATTATTTCAATTTGACAATCAATCATTTCAATTTGAGGTAAATTACAATGATCTAAAACAAAAAAGAAAGGAAGTAAATTAGTCCCACACAGCTTGGTTTACATGTATGAATTTGAGAAGATTTTTAAAATTTACCCCTCAATTTCAACTCTTACTCTTGTACGCAATAGCTCTTAGAATGTATCATTCATTAAACAATGGCACTAGCCTTTATTCAAGTTCTGTGTACTGACATCTAATTTACTCCCTCTTTAGCATACTCTAATATATCTTACCTCATCATCTACCTCACTTGATTATCTATCAAAATGTATTTGTTTTTCTTCATTAAGAAATACATAAGAGATCTAGATAATAGCCAGAGAAAGAAAGAGTGACAGTAAGAAATTAAGGACTTCTGTAGATGAAGATCCTGAAAAGTAGTTTCTTCAGTTTCAGAAGATAAAGTTGAAGAATTATAGGCTAAGAGTAAATGAAATCACAAATGTTCTTGAGAAGGTGAGTGCAAAGTTTGTCCCCAATTCCTAGAAACTAAGTTCTTGAAGACCATGTTATAGCTTGTACCATATTTTGAGATATTGTTCAGCATCTTCTGTCACAATTTAGGAAAATCCAAGATTCATGCTGGGAGGCACTATTAAAAACTGAGGAGGTTATGAGTAGGAGGGAAAGGAGGCTAGGAAAAATGTGACTCTGGAAGATGATCAGTGCAAGAAAACTGGGGAGTATAATGCAGTATTCAGATAGGTGTGGATAATATGGGCTTACTTTAAAATGGTATTGGTGTCAAGGTATTTCAACCTGTAGGGTGGGACATTTCATCTAGAATCCAGGAAGCAAGCCATATACTGAGATAGGTCAATGATGTTTTCACGGTTCCTAGGAATCAATACATTTACAGCAAACCCAGTTACACTGAAACATTCTGTCTTCATGGGTACTTCAGAAGCAGGCAATAAAACTTGGGCAGAAATCTAGTTATGTGGTCTGGAACAACTCTGAAGGGAACAAGGGAATACTGAAATTCGGAGAATACATGGACATTCAAGGCTGACCAGTTGCACATCAGATTTCATGTCCCCCCACCAGTGGTACTTTTTATTGGGAGATATTTGACATACGATATTAGTTTCAGATTTACATCATAGTGAATTGACATTTTATACATTGGGAAATGGTCACACAGTAAGTCTAGTTACCTTCTGTCATCCTACAAAGTTAATGAATTATTTATATACTCCATGTTGAAAAATACATCCCCATGACTTATATATTTTATAACTAGAAGTTTACTTTTTATTCCCTTTCAACCATTTTACCTTTACCCAATATTTCTCCCCTCTGGCAACCACCAATCTGTTTTCTGTATCTATGAATTTGTGTTTTGTTTTGTTCATTTGTTTTGGTTTGTGGATTCCACATATAAGTGAAATCACATGGCATTTCTCTTTCTGTATGACTTATTTCATTTAGTATAATACTGTCTAGGTCCAACCATGCTGTTGCAAATGGTAAGATATCATTCTTTTTTGTGACTAGGTAGTATTCCATTGTGTTTGTATATGATATATACATACATATATACCTCACATCTTTATCCATTTATCTATGGATGAATGCTTGGGGTGCTTTCATATCTTGGTTAATGTAAATGATGTTGCAATGAACATAGGGAGGTTGCATCTATCTTTTTGAATTAGCATTTTCATTTTCTTTGGGTAAATACCCAGTAGTGAAATTACTGGATCATACTATTTTATACTCCATACTATTTTATACAGTAGTTGCACTAATTTACATTTCCAATGACAGTGCATGAGGGTTTCCTCTTTTCTACATCCTTGACAACACTTGTTATCTCTTGTCTTTTTCATATTAGTCACTCAGAAAGATGTGAGATGGTATCTCATTGAGGTTTTGATTTGCAATTCCTCAGTGATTAGTGATGTTGCACATCTTTTCATCATGTGTCTGTAGCAGAACTGCAGGTGCTGGGAGTGTTAATTCATTAGGACAATTCTTTTATAAAGTGTGGACAATTTTGATAGTGATTTGGAGTTTTACTTTGCAGTCTATTTTGTGTTTACTTTATTTAAAATCCAGATTTCTGGCGATTTACTTTTCACTGGTCTCTATTTTTTCTTTTCTCACTGACTTGTTTCTCTTTATTTCCTTTTTCTTATTTCTCTTCACTCAGTCTCCACCTTCTTCTCCTTTCTCTTCTCTTCCCTTTGACATCTTCTATTCAGTGTCCTCACCATTATTTCCCACTTTTTTTCTCTTAAGTTTTCTACACCCAACTTTTTAGAAAATGTTTTTTCTCCACTTCTCTTTTGATTTAGTGTTTCTTGACTACTCAAAAGAGATTAGGGTAGGAAGAAGACCCTGTGATAATTTATTTTAATTTAAGATGAGGGTAGCTCTGAAATATAAAGCCATGGATTTAACAGAAAGATGTGCAATTTTCTGAACAAAAGTTTGTAGAACAGAAAAACATTAAATTGGGTTAGGATTGAGTAACATACTTCCACCATACAAAATTGCTGTTGCTTCTGTTTAAAAAAATAAATGCCCACACTTTAAACCATTAGGTATTTAGTAAACCTTTATACATACTTGGAAACTTAAAGTGGTCTAGCTTCCTTGTACCTGACTATCTTATCATATCTTGTCATATCTTACCACACATGTGCTCGTGCACACACACACACACACACACACACACACACACACACACACACATGTGCCCACCAGATTTATTTTGTGACTGAGATTAGTTCCTTTACAAGTGGATTGCATATAAATTTGTTAATTTATTGACTATTAAGAGAAGATGCCCTTGCACCCTACTGAGGGTCAAGTGTGAGTTGCTAAGCCCACAGGCATGTAAAGGTTGCTTCTTGCTTCCCAAAATTAATAAAAAAGATTGATTTTCAAATGATTTTGCCTTGGCCTATTGTAACAATTTCCATTGAGGGAAGAATTCTAGAAAGCCTCCTTTGTTCTGTTATATGATTGGGGAGAGGAAAGGAAATGTTCAGATTACAGTTTGGAATGTTCTGAATGCCAGAGGATTGATTTAAAAAAAAATAGTTCTATTGATGTACAACATATAAACACGAAAAGTGTACAAAACATAAATATATAGCACCATGAATTTTCAGATATTATCCATTTCTCAGATCAAGAAACATTTCTAGCACCCCAGAAGACCACTAATTTTCCATACATCTCATGGTAATCATTAACTTAAGTTCTTGATTTCTTTTTTTCTTTTAATTATTTTATTTTATTTTCAGCATAACAGTATCCATTGTTTTTGCACTACACCCAGTGCTCCATGCAATCCATGCCCTCTCCAATACCCACCACCTGGTTCCCCCAACTTCCCACCCCCTGCCCCTTCAAAACACTCAGATTGTTTTTCAGAGTCCATAGTCTCTCATGGTTCACCTCCCCTTCCAATTTCCTTCAACTCCCTTCTCCTCTCTAACTCCCCTTGTCCTAAATGCTATTTGTTATGCTCCACAAATCAGTGAAACCATATGATAATTGACTCTCTCTGCCTGACCCATTTCACTCAGCATAATCTCTTCCAGTCCCGTCCATGTTGCTACAAAAGTTGGGTATTCATCCTTTCTGATGGAGGCATAATACTCCATAGTGTATATGGACCACATCTTCCTTATCCATTCGTCCGTTGAAGGGCATCTTGGTTCTTTCCACAGTTTGGCCACCGTGGCCATTGCTGCTATAAACATTGGGGTACAGATGGCCCTTCTTTTCACTCCATCTGTATCTTCGGGGTAAATACCCAGTAGTGCAATTGCAGGGTCATAGGGAAGCTCTATTTTAAATTTCTTGAGGAATCTCCACACTATTCTCCAAAGTGGCTGCACCAACTTGCATTCCCACCAACAGTGTAAGAGGGTTCCCCTTTCTCCACATCCCCTCCAACACATGTTGTTTCCTATCTTGCTAATTTTGGCCATTCTAACTGGTGTAAGGTGGTATCTCAATGGGGTTTTAATTTGAATCTCCCTGATGGCTAAGGATGATGAACATTTTTTCATGTGTCTGATAGCCATTTGTATGTTTTCATTGGAGAAGTGTCTGTTCATATCTTCTGCCCATTTTTTTATATGATTATCTGTTTTGTGTGTGTTGAGTTTGAGGAGTTCTTTATAAATCCTGGATATCAATGTACAGAAATCAGTGGCTTTCTTATACACTAACAATGAAAATACAGAAAGGTAAATTAGAGAATCGATTCCATTTACTATAGCACCAAGAACCATAAGATACCTGGGAATAAACCTAATCAAAGAGGTAAAGGATCTGTACTTGAGGAACTATAGAACACTTATGAAAGAAATTGAAGAAGACACAAAAAGATGGAAGACCACTCCATGCTCTTGGATAGGAAGAATAAACATTGTTAAGATGTCTATACTGCCTAGAGCAATCTATACTTTTAATGCCATTCTGATCAAAATTCCACTGGTATTTTTCAAAGAGCTGGAGCAAATAATCCTAAAATTTGTATGGAATCAGAAGAGATCCTGAATCACTAAAGAAATATTGAAAAACAAAAATAAAACTGGCGGCATCCCGTTACCTGATTTCAAGCTTTACTACAAAGCTGTGATCACCAAGACAGCATGGTGCTGGCATAAAAACAGACACATAGACCAGTGGAACAGAGTAGAGAGCCCAGATATGGACCCTCAACTCTATGGTCAAATAATCTTCAACAAAACAGGAAAAAATATACAGTGGAAAAAAGACAGTCTCTTCAATAAATGGTGCTGGGAAAACTGAACAGCTATATGTAGAAGAATGAAACTCGACCATTCTCTTACACCGTACACAAAGATAAACTCAAAATGGATAAAAGACCTCAACATGAGATAGGAATCCATCAGAATCCTAGAGGAGAATATAGGCAGTCACCTCTTCGATATCAGCCACAGCAACTTCTTTCAAGACATATCTCCAAAGGCAAGGGAAACAAAAGTGAAAATGAACTTTTGGGAATTTGTCAAAATCAAAATCTTCTGCACAGCAAAGGAAACAGTCAACAAAACAAAGAGACAACCCAAGGAATGGGAGAAGATATTTGCAAATGACAGTACAGACAAAAGGTTGATATCCAGGATCTATAAAGTTCTTGATTTCTAATGCCATAGATAAATTTTGCTTATTTTTGAATTTCATATAAACATAAAATATGTATACAGCGTGTACTGTTTGTTCAACAGTGTGAGATCCATTCATCTTAAAGTAGATAGCAGTGGTTTATTTATGTTGTATATAAACTTTATTGTAGAACTGCTGGGTCATAAAGAATGCTTACTTTCAGCCTACAAAGATATTGCCAAAAATTTGCTAAAATGGTTATGCAATTTAATTTCCTGCAAGTGGGTATGAAAATTCCAGTTACCCTATGTTCTCCACAATATTTAGTATTTGGAATCTTCACTTTTTTTAATCTGATAATATACAGCATAATTTACCATTTTAATAATTTTAAGTGAACAGTTCAGTGGTACTAAGTACATTCACATTGTTTTGTAAGCATCACCAGTATCCACATTTAGATTTTTATAATCCCAAACTGAAACTCCGTCTATATCAAACAATAACTCCATAGTCCCTTCTTTTTCTATATCCTGGTAACCATTATTTTACTTTCTGTCTATATGAATTTGACTATTCTATATACCTCATGGAAGTGGAATCATAGAATATTTGTCCTTTTGTATCTAGCTTATTTCACTTAACATAGTATTTTTAAGATTCATCCACACTGTAGCATATATTAGAATTTTTTTCCTTTTTAAAGATTTATTCCTTTTTATGTTCCACTGTAATATACTACATTTTCTTTATCCATTCATCTGTTAGTGGATATTTGGGTTGTTTCTACCTTTTGGCTATTGTTAATAATGTTGCTATGAACATGGGTGCACAAATTTCTTTGAGTCCCTGCTTTCTCTCTCTCTCTTTTTTTTTAAAGATTTTATTTATTTATTTGACAGAGAGATCACAAGCAGGCAGAGAGGCAGGCAGAGAGAGAGAGGGGAAAGCAAGCTCCCTGCTGAGCAGAGAGCCCAATGCAGGGCTCGATCCCAGGACCCTGGGATCATGACTTGAGCCGAAGGCAGAGGCTTTAACCCACTGAGCCACCCAGGCACCCTGAGTCCCTGCTTTCAATTCTTGTGGGTATATACCTAGAAGTGGAATTTTCTGAATCATATGATCATTCTATTTTTAATCTTTTGAGATGTTACCATAGTAATCTTTTAGTTAGAGCCATTTTGATATATGTATGTAATGCCATCTCTGGGATTTTAATTTCCATTTCCCTGCTAACTAATTAATTTTAGTATCTTTCATCTCCTTACTTGAAATTTGTATGTCCACTTCTCTATTGCATTGTCTCTTACATACTGCCCTGTAGGAGTTTTTATATATTCTGAATGTGAATCTTTAATAGAATAAATAAATTGCAAATATCTCTTTGCAACACTGTGAGTTGCATTTTCAGTCTCTTAATGTTTTTTTTTAAACGAAGAAATGTTCTTAATATAGTCCAGTTTGTCAGTATTTCCTATATGATCGATGCTTTAAATTTCTTACTTATAATATATTTGAACCTAAAGATAATGGAGGTATGGTGCTTTGTTATATTCTAAAGACTTTGTTATGTTACCTTTTAGATTTGTATGCACAATCTATTTAGAATTACTTTTTTTAAACTTTATTTTATTTTTTTAGTGTTCCAAGATTTATTGTTTATGCATCACACCCAGTGCTCCATGTAATACATTCTTTCCTTAATACCCACTACCAGTCTCACCCAAACCCTGACCTCCCTCCCCTCCAAAACCCTCAGTTAGTTTTTAGAGTCCACATTCTGTCATGATTCATCTCCCCCTCTAATTTCCCCCAGCTCCCTTCTCCTCTCCTCCCAATATCCTCCGTGTTACTCCTTATGCTTCACAAGTAAGTGATGCCATATGATAATTGACACTCTCTGCTTGACTTATTTCACTCAGCATAATCTCCTCCAGTCCCATCCATGTTGATACAAAATTTAGGTATTCATTTTTTTTTCTGATGGAGGCATAATATGCCATTGTATATATGGGCCATATCTTCTTTATCCATTCGTCTGTTTTGTATATGGTATGAAATAGAAGTCAGTATTTACTTTTTTGTATGTGTAACCAAATGATGTCTTCCACTTGTTTGGAAAAAACAACAACAACAACAACAACAAAAAAACACCTGTCATTCATCCTGATATGTCATTACATATCTTGCCTTTGACATAAATCAAATTCCTTTATATTTGGCTCTCTTTCTGAGATTTCTACTCATTTTATATTTATAGAAAATATGACGTTTTCTGCCTTTATAGAAAACGCTTTGCTTTAAATATGGTAATTTAATATTTTTTAATATTCTGTAATTTAAGCCTTCCCATTTTGATTATTTTTTAAGATTGTCTGAGTTTTTCTTTACCTTTCACATTTGTATGAAACTATTAAAATCAACTTGCCAACTTAAAAAACAAAAAACCTGCTAAGCTTTGGTTAATTTATAACTTCATTTCCACAGAATTGTCATGTTTACAATAATGACTCTTCCAGTCCATGACTGTGATATATCCTTCCTTTGATTTAGGGTTCTTTGATATCTGTCAATATCTGCATGTAATTTTCTGTGTAGAAATATTGTGCATATATTTTCTTAGATTTATCATTAGGTGTTTGATGTTTTTTATGATTTCACAAATGTTATCTCTTTTATTAAAGATTTATTTTTATTTATTTTAGAGAGAGTGAGAGAGCGGGAGATACAAAGACCATGAGTAGGGGGAGGGGCAGAGGCAGAGGGAGAAAACCCTCATGCAAACTCTCCTCTGAAGATGGAGCCTACTGAGGGGCTTGGTCCCAGGATCCTGAGATCGTGACCTGAGCCAAAGCAAAGAATCGGATGCCTAACTGACTGAGCCACCCAGGGACCCCAAATGTTATCTATTTTAAAATATATGTAAGAATAGAATGGTATCTTTATAAAAATTAAATTTTAATGACTTATTTCTAATATGTTAAAATTTAATGTTTTTAAAAAATAGTTTGACCTAGTACCCAGTGAATAGACTACATTCACTTATTAATTCTAATTTTTTATCTATAGGTTATTTTGGATTTTCTATGTACCTAATCATGTTACCTGAGAATATTAACTATGTATATTATATATATTATATTTCACTTATTGTATTGGCTTGGACCTCCAGCATAATGTTGCATATATTTGGTGATAATAGTAATCCTGGCCTTGTTCCCAATTCCAGTTTAAAAGATTTCAATTTTTTACTATTAAATATAAACCTTGCTATATTTTTGTATATATCAGCAAATTTTTAAGTTCTCTCTCTCCCTTTGTTAAATGTTTTTATTATTATTATGAATGGATGATGAATTGGTATAAAATGCTTTTTCATCATCTACTGACAAGATCATATGATTTTCCTTCTTTTGTTACAGTGATAAATCATGTTGTTTGCTTTTTAAATGCTAATTATCCCAATATTCTGGGGGGCAACCCAGAGGGGTACTTATCCAAAAGAAAAGAGAAAGGACCACATTAATAAAATTATGAATGAAAGGGGAATGATCATGACTAATACCAAGGAAATATAATCAATTATTAGGAAGTGTTATCAACAACTATATGCCAATATAATAAGTACCCAGGAAGAAATGGATGTCTTCCTGGAAACCTATAAACTACCAAGAAAGGAATTGATAATCTGAGTAGACCAATAACCAGAAATGAAATTAATTAATTAATTAAATTAATTAAAGCAGTATTCAAAAACTTCTGAGAAAACAAGAGACCAGGGAAATTCTATCAAACATTTAAAAAAAAAAAGATTTTATTTACTTATTTGACAGAGAGAGAGAGATCACAAGTAGGCAGAGAGGCAGGCAGAGAGAGAGAGGGGGAAACAGGCTCCCTGCTGAGCAGAGAGCCTGATGTGGGGCTTGATTGACCCTGAGATCTTGACCTGAGCTGAAGTCAGAGGCTTAACCCACTGAGATACCCAGGTGCCCCTCTACAAAACATTTAAAGAAGAAATAATACCTGTTCTCCTAAAGCTGTTTCAAAAAATAGAGACAGAAGAAAAACTTCCAGACTCATTTTATGAGGCCAGCATTACCTTGAACCCAAAGCCAGGCAAAGACCCTATCAAAAAGGGAAATTACTGACCAATATCCCCAATGAATATGGATTCTAAAATTCTCAATAAGATACTAGCCAATAGGATTGAACAGTACATTAAAAGGATTATCCATCATGACCAGGCGGGATTTATTCCTGGGATGCAAGGGCAGCTCAACATGAACAAATCAATCAATATTATAGAACACATTAATAAAAGAAAAGACAAGAGCCCTATGGTCCTCTCAACTGATGTAGAAGAAGCATTTGACAAAATACAGCATTCTTTCCTAAGTTAAATTCCACAGAGTATAGGGATAGAGAGAAATTTCCTCAATTTTATAAAAACATTAGTGAAAAGCCTATTGTGAATATCATTCTGAAAAGCTGAGAGCTTTTCCCTTAAGATCAGGAATATGACAAGGATGCCCACTTTTGCCACTATTTTTCAACATAGAACTTGAAGTCCTAGCATCAGCAGTCAGACAAAAAAAGGAGAAAAAGGTCTCAAGTTGATAAAGAAGTCAAACTCTCTTTGCAGATGACATGATATTTATGTGGCAAACTCAGATTACTAGAACCCCCAAATTGCTAGAACTTACAGCAATTCTATACTGTGGCAGGATACAAAATCAATGCACAGAAATCAGTTGCATTTCTATACACTAACATGTAAATATTGAAAGAGAAACTAGGGAATCCATTTCATTTACAATAGAGAAATTAGGGAATCCATTTCATTTACAAAAGCACCAAAGCCCATAAGATACCTAGGAATAAATCTAACCAAAAAGGTAAAGGATCCATAATCTAGAAACTACAGAACACTTATGAACACAATTGAAGAAAACATAGCAAGATGGAAAAACATTCCAAGCTCATGGATTGGAAGAACAAACATTGTTAAAATGCCTATGCTCCCCAGAGCAATCTATACTTTCAATGTCATCCTGGTCAAATACCAATGACATTTTTCAAAGAGCTGGAACAACCAATCCTAAAATTTGTATGGAACCAGAAAAGACCCCAAATCACCAAGGAGTGTTGAAAACGAAAAACAAAGCTGGGGGTATCTCATTGCCTTATTTCAAGGTATATTACAAACCTATGATTATCAAGACAGCATGGTACTGGCACAAAAACAGACCCATAGAACAATGGAGCAGAATAAAGAGCCTAGATATGGACCCTCGACTCTATGGTCAACTAATCTTTGACAAAGCAAAAAAAAAAAAAAAATCAGTGGAAAAAAGACAGTCTCTTCAATAAAAGATGCTGGGGAAATTGGACAACTATATACAGAAGAATGAAATTTGACCATTCTCTTACACCATACACAAAAATAAACTCTAAATGGATGAAAGACCTGAACACAAGACAGGAATTCATCAAAATATTAGGCAGTAACCTCTTCGACATCATCCACAGCAATTTCTTTCAAGACTGGTCTCCAAAGGCAAGGGAAACAAAAGTGAAAATGAACTTTTGGGACTTCATCAAGATCAAAAGGTTTTGCATAGCAAATGAAACAGTCAACAAAACAAAATGGCAACCCACAGAATGGGAGAAGATATTCACATATGACACTATAGATAAAGGGCTGATATCCAATATCTATAAAGAACTTCTCAGACTCAACACCCAAAAAAGAGATAATCACATCAAAAAATGGGCAGAAGACATGAACAGACATTTCTCCAAAGAAGACATATGAAGGCTAACAGACACATGAAAAAATGTCCATCATCACTAGCCATCAGGGAAATTCAAATCAAAACCACATTGAGATACCACCTTAAACCAGTTAGAGTGGCAAAGAGTAACAAGGCAGGAAACAACAAATGTTGGAGAGGATGTGGAGAAAGGGAATCCCTCTTACACTGTTGGTGGGAATGCAAGTCAGTGCAGTCATTTTCGAAAACAGTGTGGAGGTTCCTCAAAAAGTTAAAAATAGAGCTACCCTATGACCCTGCAATTGCACTATTGTGTATTTACCCCAAAAATACAGAGGTAGTGAGAAGGGCCATATGTACCTCAATTTTCATAGCAGCAATGTCCACAATAGCTAAACTGTGGAAAGTGCTGACATTCAGCAGATGAATGGATAAAGAAGAATATGGTCCATAAATACAATGTAATATTACTCAGCCATCAGAAAGGATGAATACCCAACTTTTGCATCAACGTGGATGGGGCTGGAGGAGATTATGCTGAGTGAAATAAATCAAGCAGAAAAAGTCAATTATCACATGGTTTCACTTACTTGTGGAGCATAAGGAACAGCATGGAGGACATTAAGAGAGAGAAAGGAAAAGTGAAGAAGGGGAAATCAGAGGGGAAGATGAACTATGAGAGACTGTGGATTCTGAGAAACCAACTGAGGGTTTTAGAGCACAGGAGGTGGGGGTATTGGTGAGCCTGGTGGTGGGCTTTAAGGAGGGCACATATTGCATGGAACACTGGGTGTTATACATAAATAATGAATCTTGGAACACTACTTCAAAAACTAATGATGTATTGCATGGTGACTAACATAGCACAATAAAAATTTTTAAAAAATCAAAAGCAAGTTACAAAAATTCTTCCCATGAAAACTGTAAAATGGAAATGAATGAAAGAGTATACTTTATGTAAAATAATTGGGACAAAGTGGATAATTCTTTTAGTAGTTATATAAATGTTTAATAAATTTTCATCTAGTTTGCCAAAAAAACCCCAAAAAACACTTTGAGATACCACCTTACAATGACAAAAGTTAAGGCAGGAAACAACAAATGTTGGAGAGGATGTGGAGAAAGGGAACCCTCTTACACTCTTGGTGGGAATGCAAGTTGGTAAGCCACTTTGCAAAGCAGTATGGAGGTTCCTCAAAAAGTTAAAATTAAAGTTCTCTATGACTTGGCAATTGCACTACTGGGGATTTACTGCAATGATACAGATGTAATGAAAAGAAGAGGTACATATACCCCAATGTTCATAGCACAATGTTCACAATAGCTAAACAAATGGAGTGCTGTATGTTGACTACCATAACATAATAAAAAACAAAAATTAAAAAAAAATATTTCAGGGCTGTCTGGTTTAGTGTTCAAAAACTGTTTGTTTGGTTTTTTTCTGAATGACCTTTTGTCTTTCTACCTATTTTGTATGATAGAATTTTTGGAAAGCATATTATTGGTTGCTGATTTGTCCATTTCAGCACTTCGAATATATCTTGCCAATCCCTTCTGTCTAGCAAAGTTTCTGTTGAAAAATCCCCTGATCGCTTTATGGCATTTCCCTTGTATGTAGTTGTCTTCTTTTTTTCCCACTGCTTTTCTTTATCATTACTTTTTTTCATATTTATTACAATTTGTTTTGTTTTATATCTGCTTTTATTGATTTTATTGGGGGTTCTCTGTTCCTCCTGGATCTGCATATCTCTTTCATCTCCCAGATTTGGGAAGTTTTCAGTTATTATTTCTTTAAAAATTTTTATATTCCCTTTTCTTTCTCTTCTTCTGGGATCCCTATAATGTGCATATTATTACATTTGTGAGAGCCACTGAGTTCCCTATGTCTATTCTTGTTTTGCTTAGTTCTTTTCTCTCTCTGTTTTTTAGCATGGTTACTGTTTATTACTCTGTCTTCTAGTCATTAATTCTTTCCTTTGCCTCTTTCTATAGCATGTTACTCATTTAATGTATTGAACCCTTTTTATCTACAGTGTTATTCCTTATCTCTGTGTTAAGTGTATCACTCATGTCCTCCACTCTTTTCTCAAGTCCAGGGAGTATCCTTATGATCATTACTTTAAATTCTCTAGCAGGCATGCTACTTATATTTGTTTCACTTAGATCTCTGGCTGTGGCCTTGTCCTATTCTTTCATTTGGGACATATTTCTGTCTTCTCATTTTATCTAATTCTCTGTGCCTGTGTCCTTGTGTTAGGAAAGTCCCTGTGAAAGGAAACTATGTTTCCTTTTCTTGAGGGTAATGGCCTTAAGCAGAAGAGGTCTTGCAGTGCCCTGCAGTGTAATGTCTATTCCCCAGGACCTGATGCTTCTCGGAGTGCCTCCAGTGTGTGTCATGTGTTTGCTGTTGTCTCCTGGTTGCTTTATCCTTTAGGCCAGTCATCTGCCAAGGTTCTCTTTGCCTGTTGTGCACAGTGCTTGGACCCTGGCCTGAATGTGGTGAGTTTTAACTGGGTGTGCTTTGGTCTACTTGTGAACTGTGTCCTGTCACCATTGCTACCATAATGAAGTCCCTTCAAAACTCCTGAGTTGGAAGATATGGTGTTGACAGGGTTTTGCCAGTCTCCTGTGGGAGGGGTTCTGCTGTACTGGACTGAGACAAACATGATTGGGACAGGCATTTCCACTGGATCACAGTGAGGGTGTGGGGGTTGGTGTAAGCAAGTTATGTAGGGAGTGTCATTGCTGTGCTGGTTCTCCTAGGTGGCTCTGTGTTTATACTAAGAGACAAAGGAGGGAAATGGTGCCTGCTAGTCCATTTATTTCTAGAGGGGGTCTCTCCATGAATGGTGCCTCTCTGTGACATGCTGCGAGATGAGCAAATAACCTACCCACTCTCTGCCCCAGGCACTCTTCAGATTGCTGCTTCCACACTGTATGTCCATGGGTTATTTGTCTTACTGTTTCTCCTAGAACAATTCCTATGCCCTCTGTGTTTCTCTCAGAGCCAATCACACTGATCTTTAAAACTCAGGCTTTAAGCCCCACTCATTTCAAGAACTCACAAAATACAACCGCTTTTGCTTTCCAAGTCAATTGTTACAGCAATTTGTCTTCCCTGTATGGGCTCTTCTGTGTGTTAGTCTGTCTTTTGGCCTTCTCTGGGACCCTGGCTTCTTTCCCACAACAGTAGCCATAATCAATTTCTTTCTCAAATCACATCTCTACACTTTCTGTCTTCTTGGTATGGCCTCTTCTCTGCCTTCAGTTGTGGATTTTGTTCTGCCTAGCTTCAAGTTGATTTCTGGGGTATTTAAAATGATTTGATTGCTGTTTAGTGGCATTTGTGGGACAAAGTTTGCCTAGGGTCCTCCTACTCTGCCACCATCTTCTGAACCCACTGCCACAACAACTTAACTTTGACCACATACAAGAACGCTGTTATTATAATTGTAGTTATTTTTGAGTTCTGTGCTTTAACCTTTATACAAGAGTTAAGTGGGTAACACCCCATATTGTAATATTAGAGTATTCCAAATTTGACTGTATACTCAACTTTTACCAATGTGTTGTGTATTTTCATATGTTTTCATGTTACTGGGTAGAGTCATTTGGTTTCAGCTTGAAGAATTTCTTTTAGCATTTCTTATAAGGCAGGTCTAGTGACAGTGAGCTTTCTCAGTATTTATTTGACATAGAAAGCCTTTATTTCATTTTCATTTTTTAAATATTTTGCTGATCAAAGTATTTTTGGTTTGCAGGTTTTTCTTTCCCTTTTAGCACTTTGAATACATCATCTCATTCTTTCCTCACCTAGAATGTTTCACTTATAGACTTGCTGGGAATGGCCAGTAATTCCTATAGGGATGGATGAAAAGTTACTCCAAACTTTGCTCTGTAAAAGAGGAGAAGGCAAGTGGTCAATGCTCAGAGGTGAAGACCCTTTGCTCTTCTTTGCTCCCAATTTTATTGGTCCTTCAGGATAATCACAAATCCTTATCACTGTTTCTCAATTATGTGATGTGTGACAAGGGATCTTACTGAAACTAGGAGGATCTGTTTATGGGAAAGATATGATATGCTAATCTGTGTGTTCTACTAAACATAACCTAAGGGACAATGCATACATCTCTTAGATCACAGGGTGGTTGTTTGGGCTAAGAAACCTTTTGGGAAGGTAAGTTCCCCTGGCATTCCAGTGGAAGAGTAGTCAAGTAGGCCTGGGCATTCCAAAGGCCTACACCCTTCTCTGAAACCTTCCTTTGCCCCCAGCCAGTTCTGTGTTACATTTTAGCAAACCAGGTATTATGGCTGATTTCATGTTCTACATTAACACCAATGTAGACTTATGATGGTTCCCTTATATGAGACAAATTTTTTCTTGTTGCTTTTAAAATTCTCTCTTTGTCTTTTATTTTAGACAGTTTTATTATGTGTCTTGGAGAAGATTGTATTAAATTTAAAGGGAGGTTATTAAATTTGAGGGAGGTTATTAAATTTGAGGGAGGTCTGTTAGCTTTATGAATTTAAATGTCTAAATATCTGCCCAGGTTTGAGATTTTCTCAGCCATTATTTCTTTAAATATATTTTCTGCCCCTCTCTCTTCTCCTTCTAGAACTCCAGTGATGATTAGGCTTTTTTTTCTTTTTTTTTTAAGATTTTATTTATTTATTCATGAGAGACAGAGAGGCAGAGGCAGAAGGAAAAGTAGGCTCCACAAGGAGCAGAGAGCCTGATGTGGGACTTGACCCCAGGATCCTGGGATCATGACCTGAGCTGAAGGCAAAGGCTTAACTACCTGAGCTACCCAGGTGCCCCCTAGACTGCTTTTCATAATGGTGCCCTATAAATCCCATGGGCTTTCTTCATTCCTCTTCATTGTTTTTTCTTTCTGCTCCTTTGACAGGATAATTTCAAATGATATCTTTGAGATCACTAAATCTTTCTTTTGCTTGATCCAGTCTGCTCTTCAAACTATTGAGTCCTTCAGTAAAAACATTGTATTCTTCAGCCCCCAAATTTCTGTTTATGTGTTGTAAATCTTAATTGAACTTCTCATTTTATTCTAACATTGTTTTTCTGATTTCATTAAATTGCTTATCTGTTATTCTCTTATAGCTATATAGCTCTAGACAATATTTTGACATATTTATCTGGAAATTCATATATATCCATTTGTGGTCAATAACTGGAAATTTATTGTGTTCTTTTGGTTGAGTCATATTTTCCTGATTCTTCATGATTCCTGTAGCTTTTATGTAAGTGGCCAGCCATTGAAGAAGTTACCTCTTCCAGACTCTGTGAACTCACTTTGGTAAGAAAAGACCTTCATTTGTAAGGTGGGGGTGTGGTGGGTCATACTGCAACCTGACATGGCCCAGGGTCTACTGGTTCAGGATACAAAATATAGGAGGCATATGGTGGATCAAGGTCCCAGGGGCATATTTACTTCTTGTCTCATGCCATTGGGGTCCACAGCATTGATAGCTGTGTGGACCTTGGTGAACACTGCAGGTCATTTAGCACAGACTATAAGGGCAGTTTGATTCTTCAGTGGTGATTCAAGATCCAGTGTCTAGGGATTAGGGTAGGCATTGGTAATGGCTATATTAAGTGACATGGACATGTTTATCTGTGGGAATTAGCTGTTGGTTCCTATGTAGTGGCAGGGGCTGTTTGGAAACAGGCATTTAGTGTTGAGGGCCAGGAAAAGCAGCAAAGGTTAGGGCCAGCTGCAGGCACACTGGCAGATACAGGGACCTGTGTTGTTAGCATCCACTACCACAGCTTCTAGTTCTCAGCGTGGACACATAGTAGTGGAGGCCAATGTCAGGAGTCAGGTTGGGGACATGCAGGTTTACAGCTGGAAGGGCTAACAGTAAGTGAATTCAGTGGTACATGTCAGTGATAGGAGATAGGGCTGAATCTGGGCTAACACATAGCTGTAGGGACTCTAGCTCTTTGCAAAAGTCCTATGATTACACAGTCTCTCCATAGGCATGTACACATCAGTGGAAGCCCATGACAGGTCAGGCCAGGAGTGTACAGGTACAGAGATAGGGGGAGTAACAGCAGGTGTGCCCAGTAGTACAGGTTGGTGATAGAAGACAGGAATATAGGCTTACAAGTAGCTGTGGGAGCCCTGGCTATTAGTGTGCAGTCCTATGGCTCCATGGAATCTCTCTGGGTATTCACATAGCAGTAAAATGTTGTGATAGGAGCTAGAGTAGGGGTGTGCTGTGGGCATCTGTTGTGGAGTTGCAGGTACATCTCATGGTATAGGCCCATGACAGGATAGGCAGAATTTAAGCCCACAAACAGCTTGAGAACTTTGGCTATTGATGTACACTTTTGTGGCTATAAGATCTTGCCATGGGTGGATACACGGCAATAGAGGCTGGTGACCGGTGTCAGACAAGCAACATGCAAGCACACAGGACATGGGACTACCCCCCCCCATGTGTATGTGGTGGTGGGGAGTGGTCAGCTCTCTGGTTCTGGGCTGGTGTATTGCAGTCACACAGCTGCAGATGCCTGAGTTGGCTGGTGGTGTGGGTTCTGGGCTCTGGTGGGGTTGAAGTTAAGGAGTAAGAAAAGGCTCAGGTAGCTGGCATCAGCAAACATGAATACCGTGGAGCAAAACCCAGTAAAATTTGTGTGGGTATATGGTAGTTATGCTGGCCCATTTTGGTTTCTTCAGTGGTGAAATTTGCTAGGGCCATCCACAGAGTAGGTCACTAGGTACTCCCACTAGGTTGTGTAGCTGATATTGGTAACCCCTGATTTTCTTCCTTTTCCTAGCTATCTTCAGTCAGCTTTGCCAGTGTCTGGGTGGAATGATACCACATTGTGTCCTTCATATATTGCCTCAAAAAGCTGGGAAGCTGTTCACTCATTCCTCTCTCTATCTCCCAGTGAGGGGAACTCTTTCTAGCTGAGAGTACCTTCCTGGCACTGAATGATTATGGGAATGGGATGATGAAAACAAAATGAAGCTGTTCTTACTTTTTTGTGTGTGGTTACTCTCAGGTTTTTTGTTCCACTGTATTGAAGTTCCTTAAGTAGACTCCAGAACTTTTCTAGAGCTATTTTTGTTCATGGATAGCTATTTAATAGTTGAGATCACTAATCTCAATATTTGTTGGGAGACAGAGGCTGGGCTTTCCATGTATTTTACCATTTTGATGATGTCACTCCTTTCTCAAGATACATTTCTTTTTTATTGCTTGTTGATTTCTTCTTCAAGTCTTTGATTTTTCAACAAGATATATTATCAACAGATAAATGGAACTTTAGTTAAATCTAGAATAGTTATGAAATCAACAAATTAATATGCTTAATTTATATGAGTCATGAACAATTAAAGAACGACAAATGTTCATGTCAAGTCTTCTTCCAGGCCAGACACTTTCAATTCCTATCAGTGTCATGAAGTTATTGTCTTTTTCTTCTTCAGTTGAGTATTTTTCAAAGAAATTGAGCAAGGAATGAAATATATGTATCTTTGTTAGTAAATATGAGGGGAGCCTGCTGAAGTCTTTTGAAAATAATGTGTCTGGAACACTGAAAAGAAATTTAAAAAATAAATAAAAATTAAAAATAAAAAGAAGACATCTGAGCTACTACCAGGTTTTGGCTATTAAAACTAAAGCTGCAATGAACAACAACAACAAAAAAATAATGTGTCTTCAACTCAGGAACAGATGCCTCATTTTGTTGGGTCTAATAGGGATCTCTTTATTTTGATGACAATCTCCTTCCAGGGTTCACTGAGGGAAATTGGTAATAAACCTGCCAATTTTGTTTTCAGCTCCAGAAACTCCTTTCTCACTACTCATCCAGACAGTTTTTCAGGCAAGTAGGTCTCCCACATTAAATTGTGAACTCCTTTCTGAGGAAAGTCTATTTTGATCAATCTTATGTATTTCCTTCTACAAACCTAGCATAGGATCTAACACAGAATAGTTGCTTCATAAATAATAGTTAAGGAAAATCAAAGCAATCTAAGCATGTTATCCTCTTCAGGGCTCTGTGGTCCTTAGGAGAAAATGATTATTGATATGTTAATCAGGTAAAACATATGCAAACTAGTTTATATTGCCTCTCTTGAATAAAAGACAGCTTAATCTACTTACAACACACATATTTCCAGAAAGGCTCTTTCCAAATGAATATAATTGTGTAGATATCATACTGGCAGATGAGAGTAAATGTAGCAAATTTTCTATAAAGACAGAATTCACTTACTTTAGATGTAAGGACATTCCTGCTTATAGGCTGCCTTGAAACCATAGCCTACACATCAGAATTATCTGTAGAGCTTTAAAGAATTGAAAGTTTAGATTCATTTTTCAGTAACCATATTATATATTGATATGTACTATGTGCCAAATTTTAGAGATATATTTACATTTGCCAATTTTGTGGGTTAGAGCTTGCTGAAGTTGGTTCTGTGACTGCAGTTCAAAGATCGTTCTGTGTACTATACAACAAATTTTCATAGATCCTAACAATATTTATTGCTACTCCAAACAGGTGGGGTGAAAAATGTGTATTTGTAAAAGGCATAAGTACAGAGTTGTCTAGTGTGTCTAAGGTAGTCAGTCACATTGGTGTCACCATCAGGAAAAACTAGCAGTGAGCCAGACATCTTTCAGACATTGGTCTGGCATATTTTCCAGAAACTGCTAAAGATGAAACTTGGCCCCTTGCATCTGATAAAGACTCTAATGAAAGCAGATGAGGCAAACTGATAAAACTCCTCCAGTTTTAAGAGTCATATGTAAATGGATCAATTTTGCATATTAGTGAAAAGGCTACATTTTACTGAAGTAAAAATGTGAACTACCAAGATTTCCACTTATGGAACAATGGAAACCAACAGGACACATGTAAAAGAGTTGAAGTTAACATCTTTTGTAACACCTTTTAAAATATGGGATATAATTACACACTTTGCAAAATTACATATATATACACACATATATATATGTACATATATATATGTGTGTGTATATATATATATATATATATATATATATATATGATATACAGTGCCTTTTATTCTCCAGGGAAACATCCTCCTAATGCCTATGTCCACCACTCATTAGGCTTTGTGTTCCTTGAGAAAATAAATAGCATCTGAATAATACCCAGTGCATAGTAGAACTTTTGTGGGGCATGTTTTCTCTGTATGCTTGTTAAATTTATGAATAAAGAGGATTTTAATAATAAGCAAAGGCATCCCTGCCCATATTTCTTCTCTGTAATAATCAAAAGTTAGGAATTTTTCATGTAAGTACTATTCATATATTTATAAAATATTTAAATATCTATAGTTCATACTCTATTTTGCTTACCATCTAGCAAATTACTATCATTATTCTCAAGGTTAAATATTTGTTAATTCTTCTATTAGAAACTAATACTAGATACCTTACAGCAAACAGATACTTTGTCCTAAGGGAATCTACTATTTAAAAAAAAAATTGTGGTAAAATATTTTCTAAAATAGAATTGCAGAGTTGTAGAATCTTGTAGTTAGATGGGACCTTAGAGGTTATCTTTAAAATTTCACTGAATATATCACAGTTATATTCTTGACAATCTTCTAAATTTCACTGAATATATCATAGTTATATTCTTGACAGGTAGGCATTTAGTCTGCTTAAACATTTCCACAGCAAAAGAGTTAAATATTATACAAGGTGATCCATTCTGTTCTGAACATGGACCTCATTACATTGAATTGGAACTTACCTTCATTTTAACTTCTCATTGCTCCTGATTTTACCTCAGGAGCTACACAGAATAAGTTTATATCTTCTTCCACAAGATAGTTGCTCAGATAGGTAATGGTCATTCTTGTCTGACTTCTGTCTCCATTTCTTTGTTTGCTTTTGCCATCCAGACATTGTTAGGTTTTCAGAAATTTTTTATTAGTCATAGTTTTAGAATTACTTAGCCCAGTCCTTAGGCTTTCTCTTGATTTTCAATATCCACTCGAAAATGTGAGGACCACACCTAAATACCTTATTCTGGATTGGCTTGACTAGGTCATAGAACAGATAGCCTACTAACTTCCTTCCACCACCAGTTGGGGAAAGTTTTTTTTTTTTTTTTTTCTCAAGTGCAGAACTATTCTTTATTAAATTATATCACTTGTTCTATCATTCCATTCTGTTGGGATACCTTTGAATCATGATTCTGTCATACTAATTATTTGTTTCTACCTTAGCTAATTTGTAAATGTGGTCAATTAGTTAACTTTTGGGGACTACTCCAAATTATTGATAGAGTGGGAAAGATCTGTGAAAGAAAACTGTTTGCCTAGATTACAACTAACTTATTCTTGGGGTGCATTCTCTGGCAGTAGTCATCCAACTTCAGAAGTATCTACTAACCTGAATCCAGTCAGCATCATTCTGTGTGGTTGCCAGAGTTATTACCGCCATTACTGAAATCTACATGAACTCTAATTGTAGAATTCAGCAAATCTGCCAGCTAAGTAACACTGTGGAAACAAAAAAAGAAATGTACATGAATTTTCCAGAGAACCCATATTTTCTGCTTTCATAAATACCTAAATGTCATCTTCTTAAAACTCATTCTTGAATTTTGCTAGAAATCAACATTTATCTCTCTGGATTTTTCCCAAAATCCAACATTTTTCTACCTTTTAAAATGGAGCCATTTACCCATATTTAGTCTTCATACCTAGCACCTTTCTCATTGCTGGTTATTTCTCAAAGACTAATATGAGTAGTTTAGCAATTGTAAGTACATATTTTTCTGTCCTTCACAATTGAATTAATAAGAGTCTTATTTATATCAACCTAGAGCTATTCTCTTACTATCTCCAGACCTTACTTAGGGCTTAATGCCCTCACCAAAATACTTCTTGAACACCTCCAATGTGTGGATACTCATATGGAATTCATGTCTATCTTTTACTTCTTTAAAATTGTCCTGCATTTTCAGAATTTTCAATCTTCTTCACACTTACCATACACCAACAATTTCCTTCTCTTTCTCATTCTTACATACCCTTTTTATTGTGCCTTTTGCAGAGATGAAGCACACAGATTTTTTTTTAGCACCCTCTTAGTTACCAGCAGAGCTTTACCTTTCTTCTCTTCATTGTAGTAGTATCTCAGGGCTCTCATACTGACTTCAGAACTCTGAGGACCTTCTTATTGTGTTCCACTATGCCTAAACAGGGTTTCATACTTCAGACATTCTCTTAGCCTAATTTTTTCACAGCATTGAATAGTCCCTTGGGTTCTGCTCTCTACCAGCTGATGGTAATTAGTTTCTACAACTAAGTTAGCTAAATAGGATGTCACCCATCTCAAGTAACAGAATGTCTGAAACTTGATGAAATGTGCATGACTCTAAAGACTGTTAAATGTTCTTTGTATGGTATTAATTGTAGGTATCAAGTCATATTGGGGCAGGTGAAGTGGGAGAAGGAATATTTTAGAACAAATAAGCATTCCAGTGGTGTTCCCTAGAATGGAACACAGTTTATAAATACTCACTTACTCTGCCATGACACTTTGCAGGCAGCAATGAGTTTGAGGCATTTTTCACTGACTTAACACCATGCTTGTGACAAATAGGACAGAGACAATATGACAGGAAATGTTTCTGACTCAACAGATTGAATTTCAAACACCAGTCTCCTCTAGGCTCTTAACTGCAGGCTATGGTCTGTTTCCTGGGTTACAGTATTGGGCTCTAATGTTCTAAACTTGGTTCTTTCTTCTCAAGAGATAGTGAATAGTCTTGTGTCACTTTCTTGTGCCTCAGTTAGACATAAAGGCTGAAAAAAGACTATTCTCAGTCTTGGTGGGGTAAGGAAGAGTTAATTAAAACAGAAGGATGAATACCCAACTTTTGTAGCAACATGGACGGGACTGGAAGAGATTATGCTGAATGAAATAAGTCAAGCAGAGAGAGTCAATTATCATATGGTTTCACTTATTTGTGGAGTATAACAAATAGCATGGAGGACAAGGGGAGTTAGAGAGGAGAAGGGAGTTAGGGGAAATTGGAAGGGGAGGTGAACCATGAGAGACTATGGACTCTGAAAAACAATCTGAGGGGTTTGAAGGGTTGGGGGTGGGAGGTTGGGGGAACCAGGTGGTGGGTATTAGAGAGGGCATGGATTGCATGGAGCACTGGGTGTGGTGCAAAAACAATGAATACTGTTATGCTGAAAATTAAAACAAAACAGAACAAAACAAAAAAACAGAATGACTTTTTCTCTTCCCTGCTGCAGCTTAAATGTGCTTGCATTACTCTCCTGAGCAGAGAGCCCTAGGGGGCTCCATTCCAGGACTCTGAGAGCTTGACCCAAGCTGAAGGTAGAGGCTTTAACCCACTGAGCCACCCAGGCACCCCAAAATGTTTTTGCATTATATCTGTATCACCTTTTCTTATTTCTGAACTTTCAGGGAGAGGTAAAAGAGGTGAGAGTTTCTACCTTTATAATAAGACACATGACCAATTTAGCAGCAATCCTGGAAAATCTAGGTTTTGGTATCTGTGTCATATAATTTACAATATCTCATTTTGACAATATCTCATTTAATCACATCAATTCCCACTCAGTAATTATTAAGGAAAATCTTAAAAAATACAGCTTTAGGGGGAGACAAGATGGTAAAGAAGTAGGAGGAGGTGCCTTTTCAACCTGTCCCATAAAGTGAGGTGATTACCTACCAAAGAACTCTGATCACCCATGAAATCAGCCTGAGATTAGAATTACACACTTCTGGATCTCTATGGGGGCAGAAGACACCAGGAAGGTAAAGCAGAGTGGGAACATCCAACTGACATCAGAAGATAAACAAAAGTGGGAGGGAGTCACCAGAAGCTACCTATTGGAAAGTAATACCCCAGTACAAGAGTGCCCTGTGATTGAGGACCAGCATTGACTTGGAGACTGGTTGAAATCACTCAAAAAGAGCAAAGGATCCTAGGGGAAAATTGGGGGAATCGGGTGGTTAGGGACAGGGGCTTAAGCCCACCAACCCAGAACAGCTACCGCTGGTGCTGAGCCAGAAAGAGTGCAGGTCTTGGCCAGGTCTTGGGCCCTGAGCCGCAAGCACACCTGAGAGTGTCTGGGCAGCGGCATCCCTGAGGGTGAGGGAGCCTCACCAGCCCACAGAACCACAGCCTTTTGCACTCTGCACATGTGTGCATGCTGCACAACCAGAGTCTGAGTCCCACCCTACACCATTCCCTGAGAGAGATCCCTGCAGGTGCCAGTCAGCCAGCCAGCACTCTCTAGGACTCAGAGAGTCTGAGCACTCCCAGCCTTGGCCAGAATGAAAATCTCAGTGCACTATACCTGCTTGGGACCTCTCTGGTGGTCTGGAGCTGCGCAGACAAGCTGGGCCTAGTATTTCTCATGGTTTTAGGTACAAGCGGGAGTTCCTGTGACCCCAGAGACTGTGACTGGGGATGTGCTCTGCCAGCGGCAGAGGGGGAATTTATGTGCTATGGAGCACCCCGAGGGGAAAAGACTGAGGCTTCTCTCTGAGAGGGAAGTCTGGGTGCAGTTTTCTTTCCTCTAAACCTCTGAAAAACTGCCAAAAGCCACCAAGGGGAGAGAAACAAAGGAACAAACAAAAAAACTCCAGAGAACAAAAGCCTGAAAACTGTTTTCCTCAGAACCCACCCCCTTGATGGGGGCAGGAGGACTTACCTCAGGGAACACTGCCTGAAAAACAACAGACCCCTCCCCCAGGAAGCCAACAACAACAACAACAAATAAATAAACAAACAAAAACAAAAACAAAAGACAAGAGGACAACCACCACTACTTCATAGAAATGACTTTTATTTTTAATATGTTCCCAATATTCTGGTTCTTTTCTTTTTTTATATATATAACTTTTTAACCTATTTACTACCATCACAATGAGATGTTCAGTACATCAAATTCCATAATAATCTTTTAAACTGAACATTTTGATACATATACCTGTGTTTTTCTTTTGTTTTTCTATTTTTTATTTTATTTTATTTTATTTTATTTAATATTTATATAGAGACAAGCTTCAAGGTAATCCTCTTTCCCCAATCAATGCTACCCCTATATGTGAACCAGTTTTAATCCCCCTTTATTTCAGAAAAGTTGAGTCCTTTAACAAAGATATCAAGATACATCCAGGAAGAATCAAAATAAACTCCCTTACCCACAATGAGAATTTATAACCACTCTTCCATCTTTTTCTTCTGTCAGTGTTTCTGTGTATTTGTTTTTGTCCTGGTAGTATATAAATCTTATACTTGGGGCTCTTTCTGATGAGGTTCTTTTTTTTTTTTTTCTAATTAACTTATTTTTTTTTCTCATGTCATCTAGTTTTGTTGGTCTTTTTGTTTGCCTGTTTTTGTTTTTATACTTCATAAATCTTACCTTGGAGCCCATTTGGGCTGGGCCTTCTCTTTTATTTTACCTTTCTTTTTATTTCCTGTCTCTCTCTCTCTCTTTTTTTTCTTTTTTCTTTCTTTTTGGTGGGGACTCTCGATTGCTCAGAAGCATTCCAGAGTGCACCTTGTCTGCACCATGATTGATACATTCAGCTACACATCCATTCAGCCATCTCTCACCAAAATGACTAGGAGGAGGAATGCCAATAGAAGTAAAATTCAGAGACTGGGCCATCTCCATCAGAGCTATTGGATATGGACATAGGCAGTATGTTGGAAAGGGAATTCAGGCTAAGAATTACCCATGCAATAGCTAGGTTGGAGAAAGCCTTTGATGACAAAATGGAATTCATTAGGGCAGAAGTGAAAGCCACCAAGGATGATGTTCATAATGTTCTCAATGAGTTTCAATCTAATCTAAATTCTCTAAAAGCTAGGGTAACTGAGGTAGAAGATAGAATTAGTGATCTGGAACAGAAATATGTGGAGATTACCTATAGAAACAAAGACTTCACAGGTAACATGATGCCAATAAAAACATATCTATCAATAATCACTCTCAATGTGAACGACATAAATGCACCCGTAAAATGACACAGGGTTGCAGATTGGATAAATCGACAGGACCCATCCATATGTTGTCTACAAGAGACCCATTTTGAACCTAAGGATACATCCAGATTGAAAGTGAAGGGATGGAGAAGCATCTTTCATGCCAATGGGTCTCAAAAGAAGGCTGGGTAGTGATTCTCATATCAGATAAATTAGATTTTAAACTAAAGACTGTAGTCAGAGATACAGAAGGACACTACTTCATTCTTAAATGGACTATCCACCAAGATGATCTAACAATATTTCTGTCCCCAATATGGGAGCAGCCAACTACATAAGAAAACTATTAATCAAGATAAAGAGTCGTAATGATAGGAATACATTAATTATAGGAGATTGTAACATGCCACTCTCAGTGATAGACAGATCATCGAAGCAGAAAATCAATAAAGAAACAAGAGCATTGAATGACACATTGGACCAGATGGACCTCATAGATATATACAGGACATTCCACCCTAAAACAACAGAATACTCATTCTTCTCGAGTGTATTTGGAACCTTCTCCAGAATAGACCACATACTGGGTCACAAATCAGGACTCAACTGATACCAAAAGACAGATTTTTCCCTGCATATTGTCAGATCAAAATGCTTTGAAAATGGAGCTCAATCACAAGGAAAAGCTTGGAAGGAACCCAAACACCTAGAAGCTAAAGACCACCTTGTTTAAGAATGCTTGGATCAACCAGGAGATCAAAGAACAACTTAAACAATTCATGAAAACCAATGAGAATGAAGACACTTTGGTCAAAAACCTATGGGATATGGCAAAGGTGGTCCTAAGGGGGAAATACATAGCCATCCAAGCCTCCCTCAAAACAATTGAAAAATCCAGAACACACCAGCTGTCTCTACACCTTAAAGAACTGGAGAACCAACAACAAATCAAACCAACTCCACACATAAGAAGGGAAATCATCAAGATTAGGGCAGAGATCAATGAGGTAGAAACCAGAGATACAGTAGAACATATCAATAAAACTAGAAGCTGGTTTTTTGAAAAAACCAATAAGATCGATAAACCATTGGCTACACTAATCCAAAAGAAAAGAGAGAAAGCCCAAATTAATAAAATTATGAATGAAAAGGGAGAGATCACAACTGACACCAAGGAAGTAGAAACAATCATCAGAAGTTATCATCAACAGTTATATGCCAATAAGCTAAGTAACCTAGATGAAATGGATGCATTCCTGGAAAACCATAAACTCCCAAAATTGAACCAGGAAGAAATTGACAACCTGAATAGACCAATATCTAGTAACTGGATTGAAGCAGTGGTCAAAAACCTCCCAAAAAACAAGAGCCCAGGACCTGATGGATTCCCTGGGAAATTCTACCAAAATTTCAAAGAAGAAGTAACACCTATTCTCCTGAATCTGTTTCAAAAAATTGAAGCAGAAGGAAAACTTCCAGACTCTTTCTATGAAGCCAGCATTACCCTGATCCCCAAACCAGGCAAAGACCCTACCAAAAAGGAGAATTTCGGACCAATATCACTGATGAATATGGGTGCTAAGATTCTCAACAAGATCCTAGCAAACAGGATCCAACAGTACATTAAAAAGATTATCCACCATGACCAGATGGGATTCATCCCTGGGTTTCAAGGATGGTTCAACATTCACAAATCAATCAATGTGACAGAACAAATTAATAAGAGAAGAGAGAAGAACCACATGGTCCTCTCAATTGATTCAGAAAAAGCATTTGACAAAATCCAGCATCCGTTCCTGATTAAAACGCTTCAAAGTGTAGGGATAGAGGGAACATTCCTGAACTTCATAAAATCTCTCTATGAAAGACCCACAGTAAATATCATCCTCAATGGGAAAAGGCTTGCAGCCTTCCCTTTGAGATCAGGAACATGACAAAGATGCCCACTCTCACCACTCATGTTCAGCATAGTATTAGAAGTCCTAGCAACAGCAATCAGACAACAAAGAGAAATAAAGGTATTCAAAGTGGCAATGAAGAAGTCAAACTCTCTCTCCTCATAGGTGGCATGGTAGTTTATATTGAAAACCCAAAAGACTCCTCCCCCAAACTAGAACTCATACAGCAATTCAGTAATGTGCCAGGATACAAAGTCAATGTGCAGAAATCAGTTCCTTTCTTATACACTAACAATAAAAACACAGAAAGGGAAATTAGAGAATTGATTCCATTTACTATAGCACCAAGAACCATAATATATCTGTGAATAGGGGCTGCCTGGGTGGCTCAGTAGGTTGAGCCTCTGCCTTCAGCTCCGGTCATGATCTCGGGGTCCTGGGATCGAGTCCAGCATCAGGCTTTCTGCTAGGCAGGCAGCCTGCTTCCTCCCCCACACCGCTTGCCCCTCTGCCTGCTTGTGATCTCTCTCTGTCAAATAAATAAAATCTTAAAAAAAGTGATATCTGGGAATAAACCTAACCAAAGAGGTAAAGGATCTGTACTCGAGGAACTACAGAACACTCATGAAAGAAATCGAAGAAGACACAAAAAGATGGAAGACCATTCCATGCTCATGGAATGGAAGACTAAACATTGTTAAAATGTCTATACTGCCTAGAGCAATCTATACTTTCAATGGCATTCCGAACAAAATTCCACCAGCATTTTTCAAAGAGCTGGAGCAAACAATACTAAAATTTGTATGGAATCAGAAGAGACCCCAAATTGCTAAGGGATTGTTGAAAAAGAAAAACAAAACTGGGGGCATCAGGTTGCCTGATTTCAAGCTTTACTGCAAAGCCGTGATCATCAAGACCTCATGGTACTGGCACAAAACAGACACATAGACCAGTGGAACAGAGTAAATAGTCTAGATATGAACGCTCAACTTTAAGGTCTACTAATGTTTGACAAAGCAGGAAAAAATATACAGTGGAAAAAAGACAGTCTCTTCAATAAATGGTGCTGGGAAAACTGGACAGCTATTTGTAGAAGAATGAAACTTGACAATTCTCTTACACAAAGATAAACTTGAAATGGATAAAACACCTCAACATGAGGCAGGAATCCATTAGAATCCTAGAGGAGAACATAGGCAGTAACATCTTTGATATCAGCCACAGCAACTTCTTTCAAGATATGTCTCCAAAGGCAAAGGAAACAAAAGCAAAGATGAACTTTTGGGACTTTATCAAGATCAAAAGCTTCTGCACAGCATAGGAAACAGTCAACAAATCAAAGAGGCAACTCACAGGATGGGAGAAGATATTTGCAAATGACAGTACAGAAAAAAGGCTGATATCCAGGATCTATAAAGAACTTCTCAAACTCAACAAACACAAAACAGATAATCATGTCAATAAATGGGCAGAAGACATGAACAGACACTTCTCCAATGAAGACATACAAATGGCTATCAGATATATGAAAAAAAATGTTCATCATCACTAGCCATCAGGGAGATTCAAAGCAAAACCACATTGAGATACCACCTTACACCAGTTAGAATGGGCAAAATTAACAAGACAGTAAACAACGTGTGTTGGAGAGGATGTGGAGAAAGGGTAATCCTCTTACACTGTTGGTGGGAATGCAAGTTGGTGCAGCCACTTTGGAAAACAGAGTGGAGATTCCTTATGATATTAAAAATAGAGCTTCCCTATGACCCTGCAATTGCACTACTGGGTATTTACCCCAAAGATACAGATGTAGTGAAAAGAAGGGCCATCTGTACCCCAATGTTTATAGCAGCAATGGCCACGGTCGCCAAACTGTGGAAAGAACCAAGATGTCCTTCAACGGACGAATGGATAAGGAAGATGTGGTCCATATACACTATGGAGTATTATGCCTCCATCAGAAAGGATGAATACCCAACTTTTGTAGCAACATGGAAGGGACTGGAAGTGATTATGCTGAGTGAAATAAGTCAAGCAGAGAGAGTCAATTATCATATGGTTTCACTTATTTGTGGAGCATAACAAATAGCATGGAGGACATGGGGAGTTAGGAGAAGGGAGTTGGGGGAAATTGGAAGGGGAGGTGAACCATGAGAGACTATGGACTCTGAAAAACAATCTGAAGGGGTTGAAGAGGTAGTTCTAGATTTTGAAGTCATTTTTCTGGGTACTGTCCTCTGGACAGTACCATCAAGGCTCTCTCTGTCAATCAAGGCTGCAAGAGTGTTTGGAATGCTTATGAGTACAGGGGTTCTCAAGTATTTTAGTGACTATCAAACTGCTTCAAGCTTTCTTTCTTTCTTTTTTTTTCCCATTTCTTTTTATCCATTTCCTCACCTTATCAGCTGTATCTCAATTGGATAACACAGTAGAATGTCAGAAATACCCTGAATGCTGTGGTATGGTGGCAGGGCAGTAACAGGACGAGTGTAAGGAACCTTCAGAGAAACTGTGGTTTTGCAACTCTGCATTACTAATAACATTACTTTAGTACCTGTAAAGTATGTCCTTGGGAATGGGACTGATTAGAACATATTGTTTTTGAATATCTATTATTTGAATCATGCCATGTCAGTCAGTAAATGAACATTTGGCTAATCTATGCACACCTTCCTTTCATACGTCCGGACTTGAAACATTACAGAGTCCTGCTAAGACCTTAGACAATAGGATTTGTGCATCTGCAAAGTCAGAATCAAAGACTAATCCATACTTGGTTATTCTGAGTACACTAAAACACAGCAATTCATTTTCATTATAGATCGGGCATGCTGAGGATAGGAACTGATCCATTACTGAAATCTGCTATTCTCCATTAAGCTCGCTAAGGCAAGAGTCAGTCTGACACTTCACTGTGGGAAAGCCATGGGGAGGAGGATTGTCCCCAGGAGTGTGAAGTTGGCTGGGGTAGTTTGCATTGTAGTTTTAGGCAACTGAAAGTGTACTTTAACTGAATGGCTTCTGTCAAAACCTTCTGCAGTGGTAAATGTGTGGGATGATAACTGAGGAAGCTGCATGAAAATCAAACAGATGTGGAAAAGTTGTCTTTATAGAACATAGAAACTAAGATTTAAATACCTGTTTTGTTTCTTTATAAATGGATCCCTATGGGCTAACACAGATTCCAGTGGGATAAAAGGGTCATGTCCTCTGCTGCTCTTATTGTTCTTAAGTGTTTGGGAAGTATTTTAGCAGAGCTAATTTAAGAGTAATTATCATTTCTTTCCAGGTGGTTATCCACTGTCAAGCTTTCTGGGCTGTAGTTTTTTTATTTTTAATTTTTTAAAATTTTTTAATTGGTCCACTCAGCTCTCATGAACCTATATTGCACTACAACTTTGAACATTTTGTTGCTTTGCCTTGTCATTGTCCTTAATGTTGAGTTCATGTGTATCTGTGATGGCATGTGCATGATGAGCACATATATGTATATCTTTGCTCTTCACTTAAAGTGCAAGCTTCTAACATGCAGAACATGTGGTTATTTTTCTTTCTTTTGCATTCACCCTGTGCTTTTGCATCCCTGTAGCACAAAGCTTGCTATAACTCCCTTTCCCACCAGACTGTGTTGGAAAAAGCTAATGCAGAAAAGCCATTCTTGAAATTATATCACAGAGACAGACGGGAACAAATGAAAGAAGGTAGTAATGAATCCTGAGTTTTAACTCTGGGTATGCCACATTCTGCCAAAATGACCTGAGGCAGTTCTGTTTCTATTTCTGTATCTCAAATTACTGATAAGAAAATTAGAGGATCAGACAGCATGATCTCTAAGGCCTCTTCCACCTCAATCTTCTGGAATCTATCATGAATATTTTTTGTTACAGGTATATGGAATTGAGCTAGGCAAGAAATCTGCTATAGGAAGTCATATTCTTACCCTTGAATAGCTTAGTCCAGCTACCACTTACTGAGAACCAACTACATATAAAATGTGGTTCTTCTCCCTTTATATGCATTTAATCCTCAAAAACAATTATATGAGGCTGACACTACTACTTTCAGAGGAGAGTTTAAGTAATTTTCCCACTGCTATATGGGTTAGAAATCTCTAGAGCCAGAATATGAGTTGATCTCTGTCTAACTCCAAAGCCCATATTTTTAACTACTGTACTATACCAACTTACTGCACTATGCTTTTTCCAGTTAAGTTTATAGGAAAGATTCAGGCATACAAACACACAAACACATATACAGATAAAAGAACAGCAAGAGGCCAAGTGTGAACCTGATATGCTGTGGTTATCTGTGAGTGGGTGCACTTTAATCCATTTCCTAAGAGTTGACCTGTGATCTAGGCTTGAACAGATCTGAAGTTAAAGCTGTTCCAGCATTTGAAAGTAGCCAGGAAGGGAGATGCTAAAAAGCAACATGGAAAATAATGAGTTTTAACTAAGGGCACAAGAGCACAATTGCAGGAAACCCTACATTTGTGTAATGAAAAAAAAAAAGTAGCAGGCAATAGCATGAGGAAAGTCAGAGGAGAATGAGACAACAGACAATGGAAAGGTATCCACTGTATTGGCTCTGTGTATTCCTTTACTACTTGTTTTTCAAGCCCTTAGCTCCAGTGATTTCTGCTGTAACCTAAACAGGAATTTCAAATTTTCTTAATCAGCTAATGATGACATATAAATAGTGTAGTTACATGAAAAATTCTTGTGTCTGATCCATAGCACTAAAATGGAGGCAGCTTGTAAAGAGGAAAAGCCTGACTGTTCCTAATTTAACATTGTCCTGTGAGATTGGGCAAGGAATTACCCAACAGTTAAATGAGGGCCCAACCCTAGTACCATGGATTATACTATAGAGTCACTTTCCCCCCAGACCTCAACTCCACATTGAAATTGTAGACCTTTTATTAGGCCATTTATTTTTTTCCAAAGTGTGAACAGATCTCAGTAGCCCATTTGGTTTGAGAAGAAAAAGGGATTGGGGGGTGGTTGGAGATCTGGGACATGATATAGAGAGAAGGAAATTGCATGGTCCATTTCAGCTATTCTTTAAGGCATGCAGTGGAGTTGAATGTACTTTAGTTGAAGGAGCTCCTGGGGTGAAGAGCAATGACCCAGGTAAGATCAAATGTTCTGTCTTTGATCTGGGTACTATGAGGGAAGATCTTAGGGGCATGGTGAGTGGATTTAGAAGGAATGCTTGTAGCAGATTAGAATGAGAAAGAGACTAAAATCCATTCTGTGTTGACGTCTCTACCAAGAGGCTATTTCTCTGGGTGGCTAGAGTGCAGCCATTGTATGAAGGTTAGCCATTAAGTACATCCTTCATATGACTTCAGGTCTTCCATGTCCTATATTATTCAGCAACTCTCTCAACAAAGCACAGCACATTTTCTTAGGTCATTTGTCTCACTAAGAAGGACCAGCTAAACTGATATGTTAAGAGGATGGAGAAAGGCAGGAAGAAGCTTTCAGAAAGGAAAGGAGAGCAGAAAGACTTAGCAAATGTTCCCTGGATCCTGAGAGGGCAGCGCCAGAAAGATGGCAAGAATCTTTCTGGGGAATTAATGGCATCAAAATGAAGAGTCTTTTTGAGAAGCCCAAAGTTAGGAATAGAAAGTTATTTTCAGTAGGTGGAAGAGTTATTTATTATCCTACACACCCCCTCTTGTGTATAATGTTACTTCTCAACTGTTTCCATGTGTATCATTCACTCTATTGATTAGCTGCTGCCAATTTAGAACGCTCCAGATCCCACTTTTGAGTCTTTTTTTAAAAGATTTTATTTATTTATCTGACAGAGAGAGAGAGAGAGAGAGAGAGAGAACTAGCAGGGGGGACAATGGGGAGAGAGAGGGAGAAGCAGACTCCCTGCCTGAGCAGGGAGCCAGATGTGGGGCTCGATCCCAGGACCATAGGATCATGACCTGAGCCAAAGGCAGATGCCTAACGATCTGAGCCACCCAGGCGCCCCCAACATTTTGAGTCTTATAACCCCATAATTCTCATTAGTAAAAGTACTAAAGTTACAGCAAAAAAAATATATGTACAAATTTCATACATCTCAAAGACAGATATGAATCTGTATAATTGCCTCTTTTAGAATTTCTGTGATTCTCCACAAATACTATGGAAAAATAAGAATTGTTTGGCATGCAGGGTAGGCCTCTTCAGATAAAGAAGAAAGCAATGAATAGCTAAGTTTTGATTAAGGTGATAATCTATAATTGCACACAAGTTATGCTGTCCCTTTAGCCTCTGTAGAATATTGAAACATTCCCAATTATTACAGTTGCATGCCAAGAAGCTCTTTATTTTACCTCATGGTAAAATAGCATATTTAGCTATATATTTATATAGCATATTTAGCTATAAATAATAGCATATTTTACCTCATAGCAAAATAAGATTTTCCTGGTATCTTTAGAGGGAAAAAAGCAGTTTTGATCTGGTAGTCCTGTGAGAGGCCTGAGAAACATGTCTGGGGAAGCAGTTTTACGTTATATTCAAAGTACAAAAGTGATTATACAACAGTGAGCCACTGGGTGCCACCTAGTTGAAGCAAAAATACAGAGTTTGATCTGATTTTTGTTCCTTCCTATGGAGACAAGGTGGAGACCTGCAGCATTTCTTTCTCTGCATTAGTGACTTGTGCTACCAGTGTGACACAAGGTCAGTTGGAGATCCCTGACATTCTAAAATAATCCTTATATAGGGAATCCCAGAGGCAAGGTAGACTCTCTTTCCAGTCCAGGTCCGAGTTAAATCCAGGGTTCACGGACACCACCTGCAAATGTGAGGTGAGATTCATACAACCTGGTTTTTGCCTAAATTTAGAACTGGACTTAAGGTACAATCAAATGAACCTGTGGTATGCCTTTTCTGGGTTCCATCTGTTTTTTTTTTTTTAATTATTATTATTGTTTCCTAGATATAAGAATTCAGAGAAAGAATGATGATCACTGACAATTAGGTTGTGGCTGATAGTTTTCAAATCATTTTATGTTGCACTTCGTTCTTATTTAGCATTTATCAAAACCTACCACATGCAGATACCATGCTTTCACAAATATTACATAATTTAATTATATAGATCCTATCTTGTGGATCTGATTATTCTCATTGTACAGGTGAATTAACTGACTTTCAAACATTTAAATAACTTGCCTAAGGTCCTGAGGCTTATAAATATGTATATAAATATCCATCTACATCTGCCTGATTCAAAAGTGGGTGCTGGTTCTATCACATGCCATGCCAATTTCTGTGACAAGTGGTTATGATTCAAAAGAGCACAGAAAGACAGAGCTTAACACACACACATTGCTTTCTTCTCTGTCTTAACATGCTCACCTCATTTTGACTGCCTTTTCATGTCTCAGTTTGTTCTGAGCTGGATTCACTAATCTCTCTATTTATAGTATTGCTCTGACTCACTTCCAAGATGCAATCTAGAAAGTACAAGAAGCTAGTAGCGGGAAATATTTTTCATCCCATTCCAACATTAATAAATTGGCAGTAACTGCTTAGAATACTTTTGAGTTCTTATGTGGTGGTATCCAGGAATGGGTGCTGTGATCAATTACTGATTCCTATAGTAGGCATGACAGTGCAGAGGACATGTTTTACATATTTGATATCCCTAATTTAAGCAATCTCAAGCTCCACTCCTGGTGCAGAGAGAAGTAAGTGTATGTGTCAGTAATGTATATTACAACCTTTGACAGAGTTCTTGCTACTTTGACCAATGAATCCTCATGTAGTTCCCTGAGTTAAAAAAAAAGTTAACTGTTTCTCTTGCCGCCCACTTTTACTAATACCTTTATTCTGATAAGGCAATAACTGTACTCAACTTCTGAAGGATAATTTATACTTGAGTTAATTTTCATGACTTTCTATTCCTTGACACTAAATGAGACATGACTAAAACACTGAACATGAAAGCTGCCTGTCTAGAATCTGCATCTCAAGCCTTTAGAACCTCCTAAAAATTTCATTGTTTTAAATGCCACATAGTTCTATTTTCCTATACCTCAATTGAAACTTACCGTAACTTGAAGATAAACATGCCTTGATACATAATCTAAATTTCTACTATAATTTCAGCCTTCTGCATTATCTGTCCTATCTTAGTGGAAAGCTATGGTGCCAGATTTTATCCTGTATGGATTCAGCTTCTTCTGGATCTAGATGAATGAACATTTCTGTGATATAGGGATTTCAATTCTGGATATATCAGGATGTACTGTTTAAATAACTAAGATTCACTACTCATGTTATTCTTGGTCTCTATAACCTTGGGACTTTGATAACTATAGAACAAATTCTGTAAAACAGTAAAACTAAAATTGGGCCCAATTTCAGATACCCTTACACCAGTGAAAGCATACTAATAAGCTCCAGATCTGATTCTGGGCATTTAAAAATAATGAAAAAAAAATCGATACAGGTACCTAGTGTGAAAAGTCAAATGTTACTAGGCACATATTACCAAAAGCAGAAACCTTTCCTAGCCTTTCTTTTCTACTCTATAAAGTGGGGATTAAATCTCCTCAACAGGTTGTTGAACCAACATATTAGCACAGTACTTTGCCTATCTAATAAGCATTAAATGACTAATCATTAAATCATTAATATTAACCTGTACACCCTAGTAAACACTGAAGTGCAAGACAACTCATTGCCATATTTAGCAGAGATCTCTATGGATTTCATTTTCCCACTCAGTAAATGGGAATGAAAACCTGAAAGCACTGAGAAATGAACTAGCTTGTTGCTTTAACCAAACAGAAAAATTGATTAAAAAATGAAACTTTTACACTCCCTATTCCCTCCCTAAGTGTCTTGAAGAACCCTATTGACAAATACAAAGTTGTCAAATATAAGGCAAAGAATATGATGATTTGATTGCTGAAGAGAGGTTTACCTAGCAAAGGATCATTCTGAATATAAAGGGAGAGAAAATCCCTTTTCACTTTCTGATTAATATTCTTCTTGCTTAACAGACACCGATGCTTAGGAGACTGGGGAAGTCATCTGCTTTTGCAATTTGATCATACCTTCAGATTATCGGATGATAAATTTGTTATAAGAAATGATAAAATCTGTAATTCTTCCCACCCACAGAAATGCATAAAACCAATTTCCCTCTTCAGGTTCCTGAGAAATAAACATGCCAACATGGAAAGTCTATTTATCATGGCTGTCATAATTAGGTCCAACTAGGGAAGTCAGTTTCCTTTTGCAAATGACAAACTTCAAGTTCCAACTAACAAACACCAGATGGTGGGTATTAGAGAGGGCACGGATTGCATGGAGCACTGGGTGTGGTGCAAAAACAATGAATACTGTTATGCTGAAAATAAATAAATTAAAAAAAACACCATTTTGCAGGACATGTCTAACAACCTTCAATCATTTATCACTACTCCCAAATGCCAGGGTCTTCAGATGCAAGGCAGGCATTCCTCATTCCAGTTCATTAACCTAAAATTGTTGCATCATTTTACCAGTATGAAGATCAAAAGAAACTGAAGTGGGGATCAAAGAAACTCCAAGTTTCTTCTGTTGCACTTCTTGCCAGCGTAGTGAAAGAACAGAGCAATGCATGGCTGGAGCAATTGTGAAACCACTGACTAACAGGTCAGTGATTTGTAATGTCTAGACTTATGAACCAAATATAGAACTGAAATTTCTCCTTAAAAATCATAAAGATCATACTATATGCATACATATATATCCATATACATATATATGTATGTGTATATAATATCACCATTTCAATTAGCAGGAAGTATCAGGGATTGTGTGTGTGGTGGGAGAAGGTGTGATTGAAGAAGGATTCTATTTAATGAGATAATATAATAAACTGAGAAATCCCATTTGTTTTACTCTCAGGATTGAAAATCTTCCCAAAATGATGCATGCATCCTTTATAATAAATGTAGTTTAGTAACATTTATGGGTTCACTAAAGAAAGGCAGATAAGGAACAGTAGACTTAGCATTAGCCAATATGCCACAAACAAACTGGGTATAATTGGGCAAGTTGTTTGATTTTTCTGGACTGTGATTTCTGCTTTGGTTTGGATAAATACTACAACTCTTGTGAGAAGCCAAGAAGACAATGCATATGAGGCAAGTAATATATTACATAAGAAGAAAGCAAAACTCAGAAACAATGAGTGACTTTCAGAAATGATGTGTGACAGCTGGTTTACGCAGTTAATACAGAGCAGAGTCAGACTGAACCCACACATAGTTAGCTCCCCCACCAGTATTCATTCTTCTATGATTCATTGACCACCTATTTCCCAAGTATTAGAACCAAATCAAAAGCCTTATATGGTTTAATTTGGCGAAAGAATGACATCTCCTTTGTAATGCCACAGCCCAAAAGGCACCTATCACTGCACTTAACTCATTATATTATAGATATCTATTGCTTGTCAGTCTCCTCATTACACTGTGGGCTCCTCAAGGACAGGGACTATGTGTCATGGATCTTTCTATAACCACAGCCTAGTCTGGTGTTCAGCAATACAAGGAGCATTCAGTTAATGCCTGGGGTAAGAAAAAAAAAAGGAAGAAGGAATAGAGTGAAGAATGAGCGATTCCGAAGGCACTTTGGACACCTTCCTTGTTGTTACTTTTTCCTGGAAATAATTCTGACTCTTTGAACTTTCTGGCAGTTTGAGTTCTGGATAAATGGGAGTTTACTAGGATGCCTAACTAATTGGAACTTCTTGAATGCTTAGTGATAAAGCAATCAGCTCAGCCAAATCTCTGGTCATATATCAGCTAATCAATAGGGATGTTTAGGCTACACCAAGATTTTCTAACAGCTGTCAAGGCTGATGTGGAAGAGAAAAACCTTTCTTTTCTCTTGGGGATTTTGTATGAGAAAATGCCCTGGGTAGGAATAGGGTGATTCAATTCTCAAATGACCTAATTATTATTAGGAAGACTATAAAAATGAAGAAGCAGGGAAGAGGAAGGGGGAACAGAGGGAGTTAATAATGCTCTCATTTCACCCTTACAAACAGATATAAAAATATATTAGACCCCTAACTTGCTAGATTCTCTTAGAGGACTATAGGAAGTGAATAGTCGGGAAGAGAGAGATGGTTAGGAAATTAAAATAAGGGAGAAGGTAGACACAGAAATAACAGTAGTGTGTGGTGCCTACACCTCCTACAGGACATAGGGGAAAATGGCTCCCAGTAGCTTTCCCCTTTTTAAAATATTCCCTCACAGGATTAATGAATTTGAATTACTATGCACACTTCCCACCCCCATTCCTTAAACACACACAGACTTATAAATCAGCTTTTCCTGTACCACCTGACATTTTCACATTCCTAGAGCTGAGAGTGTATGTCTTTACTTCTGATTTAAAGTTATTCATAATCCGTTCATTTAAATATATCTGTTTTAAAAATAGTATTAAGGATTTTTTTTGGAAGGGGTGGGAAGGCAAAAGTCCTTTGATACATACCCACAGTTTGTCATACAGTGGGGAAGGAAGAAAGTTGGTAAGGGAAAAGTATGTTGATATTTGAGTAGATATTTTAAGATTTTATTCTTGATACTTTGGAGAGAGTTTTTCTCTCTTCATAATTCAAAGATTATGGGTGAGCTCTACCTCTTTCCAAAGTGATGAAATCAATGTTCATTGCCATGGAATAGATTCAGATGTCATTGGGAAGACCCAGTTGCAAAAGCTTTTAAGATTCCAACTATTTTGCCAGGAGTAGGTGTATATATCTCAAACAAGTTCTATACTCTGTGAAAAGTATGATTATGTTCAAGCTGTAGTGCATAAATAATGCCTTTCATTGTTTTGTGAAAATAGTTATATGCCCATAGTCTTGAGAGTGGGTAAATGAGAGGAGACTACTATTTTTTTAAAGAGTTTATTTATTTATATGACAGAGATCACAAGTAGTCAGAGAGGCAGGCAGAGAGAGGGAGCGGGGAAGCAGGCTCCCTGCCGAGCAGAGAGCCCAATGTGGGGCTTGATCCCAGGACCCTGAGATCATGACCTGAGCTGAAGGCAAAGGCTTAACCCACTGAGCCACCCAGGCACCCCTGAGACTACTATTTTTAAAACACCAATTTTGTGCCCATGTGTTATAGAACCTGCATATGTTATTTTATTTAATCTTCACCAAAAAATAAGTGTTAGACCAATTTCCAAATGCAGAAACAGAGGCATCAGAGTTTGGGCCCAATAAGATATTCAGATCTTCAAATTGTCTCCTAAGTCTGGTTATAGAAGTTATATTGGATAGGGACTTGAAAAGATACTGTATAAATTAGTAGTCTACAGAAGAAGATTGGTAAAGCCAGGTAGTCTTTATTTTCAGTGTGTGTGTATGTGTGTGTGTGTGTGTGTGCTCACGCATATGTGTGTGTGTGTTGGTTGAGGGTAAAGGGAATGAAATACCAACTTAGATTCTCCTCAGTGTGATGAAGCTTAGGAGCTGACAATCTATCACCACCTATGGAGCACTAATTTAGATTCATTCATTCACATTGTCTTATTTTTCCCCTGTCTCCCTAGGAGTTCCTTGAGCAAGGGTGGAAAAAAAAAGAAAGAAAAAACACCACCTGACCAGTTTTTCCCATATCTGTTTTCAACAGCAGGTTCTAGAATAGATGATTGCTTTACCCAAAAACTCACCCTTAAACCTCTTCATCTTTAAGACTCACTTCACTTACTTATATCCCTACTTCTGCATCCTCATCAATGCTCTCATTGCTAATCAAGAGATTTGCTAATCAAGAGAAAACTTTTGGGGGCACCTGGGTGGCTCAGTGGGTTAAAGCCTCTGCCTTTGGGGGTGCCTGGGTGGCTCAGTGGGTTAAGCCTCTGCCTTTGGCTCAGGTCATGATCTCAGGGTCCTGGGATCGAGCCTTGCATTGGGCTGTCTGCTCAGCAGGGAGCCTGCTTCCCACCCCCGCCCCCCCGCCGCCTGCTGCTCTGCCTACTTGTGATCTCTGTCTGTCAAAAAAATAAATAAAATCTTAAAAAAAGAGAGAGAGAGAAAACTTTGGGGCCTTAGAATGTGCTAAAATATGCCCAATATCCTGGGACAGGTAATAACTCAGTATACTGACAATGTCAACCCATGGACAAGTTGAAATACAATCCTCCATCCCTTAAAAGATGTTTCATCTCATAGAAGCCAGAACAACAGCTTTGTAGGGTCAGCCTCCCATGAGATGCTTAAGATAAAGTTGCCTCATTAGCATACTGCCCCCAACTCCATGCAAATGTGATGTGGTGACATTAAAAACTTTACAGAAATGGAGACCCTTTGTGAAAAGATGTCCAGATGTTCTGTCTATAGTTCTAAAGTTTCTATCAATAGTTGGCTCCTCCAAATCATCATATAACCATTTCAGAAGAGAAAGTTGATTTTATCACTTCCCATAGTAAGGTTAAATACTACTTCTACAAAACCTCAGCATGTCTCAGATTAGGTAAAAGAAGGGCCAGAATTTATTGGGAATTGGAAGTTTGATTTAAGGTGGGTCTTTCAATGTGGCAACTTGATTAGGAGTGGGTAAATGTGATATGACAGAACAAGATAGACGGAAATAGCAAACTGAAGATTTTAAAATGAGGGACTGAAAGAATCATAGGGTGTTTTCCACAAAGACTTGATGGATATTTCAGGAAGTTCCTGTAATGATCAATATAACCATTTGTTTGGGCAGGACATTCCCAAAAAGGTAAGGGAATGTTAATGAAGTTAGAGGAATTGCAAAGCCATTTTTAAAGTGACTTTAGAAAGATTATACTAACTTATTTTGCTGTTTATTTTGTATTTTATATAGTTCTTTCTTTTTGTTCTTTTAGAAACAGCAAACATTTTTTGTTGTTTTTTTTAATGACAGCCTACCTTTGCTATGGTGAGAAGTAAAAGATGGGAATCAGGGGCCATGTTTGGGGTAGAATGTTAGAGTCAGAGCTGAGGAGTCACCTCTGGGCCCTGAGCATGGTGTTGACTATAATTACCAAAGAGAGGAATGAGGTAATGCACTAGGAAGGGGAAACTGGGTATTAGCTCCATTTCTGAGTGGTCAGCTGTTTGGAGCTGCCTAGATAGCCAGAGCAGTCTGTTTTATTTTACCAAGAATGAGTCAATTGATTCCCTTACAGTGTGCTTCAGTTGCTAAGGACAGATCATGTTTTTATGTTAGTAATGTCCTTAGTCCATTGCAACTTGACTAGGAACTTTTTCAGAACCCATTTCTTCTTTCCTGGCCCTGTCTCCATTCTGAAGTATTGTTTTCGAGTCCCACAGTGGATCATTGACTTCTTTGAACATCTGACCTGATAGGGAGATTGCAGAGGCTCTCCTGAATCTCTCCTACAAATGCTCAGAATTCAGTCCTTAGAGTACAGAAGCTTGCTTTCTGTATTAGAATTTACTACTACTATGGACCTTTTCATATCCTGTCTATCTTATCAGTCTCTATTTCTTTCTTTCCCATTCTAAAATGTTTATTGAGGTATAATTGACATATTAATTGTATTATTTTAGGTATAAAATGTAATGATTTGATATATATATTCATTGCAAAATGATTACCAGAATAAGTTTAGTTAACATCCATTAAGACAGAGTTACAGTGCTCGCTTCAGCAGCACATATACTAAAGAAAAAAAGACACAGTTACATCTTTTTCTTCTAATAAGAACTTTTAACATCTACTCTCTTAGCAACTTCCAAATATATGTTATTGTTCACTGTAGTTACCATGCTGTACATTATCCCTCCAGATTTATTCTTCCGTAAATGGAAGTTCTACCTCTTGATCAACTTCACCCATTTCATCCACACTAACTCTCTACCTCCGGGAACCACAAATCTTTTTTTCAGATTTCATATATTATATATACATATACATATGTAATATATGAAATGAAATATATATATATATACATATATATACACACACATATATATGGATAATATAGTATTTATCTTTCTCTATTTGACTTATTTCTCTAAGCATACTGCCCTCAACATCAATCCCTGTTGTTGTAAATGGCAGGATCTCAATTTTTATGGATGAATTATGTTCCATTATACACACACACACACACACACACACACTCACACACACCTCACATTTTCTTTATCCATTCATCCATTGATGTACACTTAGGTTGTTCCTTCCCATGCCTTGGCTATTGTAAATAATGCTGCAGTGGACATGGCGGGGTAAAGGTACCTTTTTAAGATAGTGAATTTCTTTCTTTCAGATAAATAGTCAGAAGTGGAGTTTCTGTATCATGCAGTAGTACTATTTAAATTTTTTGAGGAACAACTGTACTATTTTCTATAGTGGTTGTACCAATTTATGTTCCCAGCAACAGTCCACAAGGGTTCCCTTTTCTCCATATCCTCACCAACACTTGTTATTTTTAGTCTTTTTGGATGATAGCCATTATAATAAGTATAAGTATAATAAGTATAAAGTAAAAGTATAAGTATAATAAGTATAAGTATAATTATAATAAGTATAATAAGTATAATAAGTATAAGTATACTTATATAAGTATAATAAGTATAAGTATCTAATTGTGGTTTTGATTTGCATTTCTTGATGATTAATGATTTTGAGAACATTTTCATGTACCTGTTGGCCATTTGTATGTCTTTAGAAAGATGTCTATTCAATTCCTCTCCCCATTTTTAATCAGATTATGTGTTTTATATTATTGAGTTTTATTAATTCTTTATATATTCTGGACATTAATCCCATATCAGACATAGGATTTGCAAATATTTTTCCCATTTGGTATCTTTTCATTTTGTTGATGTTTTTCTATGCTGTGAAAAATCTTTTAGTTTTATGTAGTCCCAGTTCTTTATTTTTGCTTTGTTGCCCTTGTTTTTGGTCTCAGATCCAAAAAATCATCACCAAGATCAATGTTAATGAGCTTACCAGCTATGTTGTCTTCTGTGAGTTTTATGGTTTCAGGTCTTACATTCAAGTCTCATACAATTTTGAGTTAATTTTCGTTTATGATGTAATATAGTGGTCCTGTTTCATTTTGTTGCATGGTGTTCAGTTTTCCCAACACCATTTATTGAAGAGACAGTCCTTTCCACATTGTATATTCTTGGCTGCTTTGTTGTAAATTAATTAACCATATATGCATGGGTTTATTTGTGTCAGATTTTATGCCAATATCACACTGTTTTCATTACTATAGCTTTGTAATATAGTTTGAAATCAGGAAGTTTAATACCTCCAGTTTTGTTAGTCTTTCTCAAGATTTCTTTGGTTATTTGTAGTTTTTTGTAGTTCTACACAAGTTTTAGGATGGTTTGTTCTATTTTTGTGAAAAATATCATTGGAATTTTGATAGGGATTGCATTGAATCTGTACACATTCGATTATCTGGACATTTAACAATATTAATTTATTCTAAGGCATGAGCATGGCATGTATCTGTATATGTGTCTTCAATTTCTTGTATCAGTGTCATAATTTCTGATTACAAGTCTTTCACCTCCTTGGTTAAATTTATTCCTGGTATTTTGTTTTATTAAAAACGTTCTTTTAATATAGTTGACAAACAATGTTATATTAGTTGCAGGTTTATAATATAGTGATTTGAGAAGTTATGTGATATGCTATGTTCACCATGAGTATAGCTACATACACCATAAAATGCTATTACAATATCATTGACTATTGACTATATTCCTTATGTGGTGCCCATTATTCCCATGACTTATTAATTCTATAACTGGAAGACAGGCTTCTATTTATTTTGTTCTTTTTAATGCAATTCAAATAGGATTGTTTTCTTAATTTCTCTTTCTGGTTGTTTGTGATTAGAGTATAGAAATAAAACTGATTTTTGGAGGTTGATTTTGTATTGTGCAACTTTACTGAATTCACTTATTAGTTCTAAGAGTTTTTTGGTGAATCTTTAGTGTTTTCTTTATATAAGATCTTGTCACTTGCAAATAGATATAATTTTACTTCTTCTCTCTGACTTGGATGTCTTTTATTTCTTTTTCTTGCCTTGTTACTTTGGCTAGGACTTCCAGTACCATATGAAACAAAAGTGATGAAAGTGAGCACACTTGTCATGTTCCTGATATGAAGAGAAAAGCTTTCAGCTTCCCATCATTGAGTATGATGTTAGTTATGGGCTTGTCATATACGGCCTTTACGTTTCCTCCATACCCACTTTGTTGAAGATTTTTATCACAAATGATGTTGAATTTTGTTAAATACTTTTTCTGCATTTTTTGAGATGATCATATGATTTTTGCCCTTTATTTTGTTAAAATAGTTTTTTCACATTGATTTATAGATGCTGAGCCATCCTTGCTTCCCTGGAATAGATCCTACTTGATCATGGAGTACAATCTTTTTTAATGTATTGAATTTGGTTTGCTGATATTTTGGTGAGGACTTTTGTGTCTATGTTTATCAGGGTTATTGGCTGGTAATTTTCTTTTCTTGTAACATCTCTCCATGACCAGTTTGGGTATCAGGGTAATGCCAACCTCATAAAATGAGTTTGGAACTATTTCTTCCTCTTCTATTTTTTGGAAGAGTTTGGAAAGGATTAACATTAGTTTTTCTTTAAATGTTTGGTAGGATTAAACAGTAAAGCCATGTGGTTTTGGATTTTTATTTGTTGGAGGTTTGGATTATTGATTCAAGCTCCTTACAAGTAATTGGCTTATTCAATTTTCTATTTCTTCCTTGTTGAGTCTTGATAGGTTGTATATTTATAGGAATGTATCCATTTCTTCTAGATTGTCCAATTTGTTGGTGTAAAATCAGTTACAGTAGTCATTTATGATGCTTTGTATTTTTGTGGTATCAGTTGTAACATCAAAAAGCCATTTTAATGTACACAGTATCAGGCTAAGTATAAGGGTGAATGGTTTTGGTTTTTATAGCCTTTTAGAGAAGAGGGAGATTGAAGTGGGTCTTTTTTCCCTCCATATCCTCAAAGACTTGACCATTCCAAAATACAGTTCAGTGCTTCTTTTTTTCTTCTTACTCTAACTCAGAGCCTATCATTACAATATATCAATGGGATATGTTGAAAGAGTACTGAATTTTTGGGAGTCAGTAATACTGGTTTGAAGTCTTGGCTCTGTTGCTAACATACTATGTTACTTTGGGAAGCATAATATACTTTTTGAGCTTCAGTTCATTTGCAATCCAACTCAGACATGTAAAAATTTGTAAGTTGGATAGCAAAATCCTTAATGTCCATTCTAACACTGAAACTCTATAACACTGACTCTATTATTATTTGTATAAAAATGAGAGTCTAGAGTTGTATTTAAAGCTAAAAATTTTCAGTTGGTTTATACCATGATTTTGAAAAGGCTTAGTGACACATAAGCTTCTCTGCTACTAAAGCTAGTCATCTTTGCCAGATGGAAATTCTAGAGACAATATACAGGGAAAAAGTTGTCTCTAAAAAGTGGCCATTGAAAAACCACAAAGAGGGTGCATGAGTGGCTCACTGAGTTAAGCATCTGACTTCAGCTTGGGTCATGATCTTAGGGTCCTGAAATTGAGCCCTATGTTGGGCTGCTTATTCAGTGCAGTGTCTGCTTGTCCCGCCCCTCAGCTTGACCCACCACTTGTACTCTCTCTCTCTCAGATAAATAGAACACTTTCTAAAAAAAAAAAAAAAAAGGAAAGGTGACAAGGTCAAACAATTTAAACAGGATGGACATTTGCCAATAGGCCTTTTAGATGTGGTAGTTCTAATGCTTAATTAAACCAATTAGCTTGGAGAAGAGGCAAAATGAAGAATAAACTATTCAAATTTATTCTGTAGAAAAATTATTAATTATCCAGAAAAGTATCCATGTTGTACTGTCATTTGAAAAAATCTGGTAATAAGACAATAAGTGGTTTATATTTATAGTTTATCTAAAAATATTTAGATATTTTTTGGAATAAAAGACAAAGAACAAAAGACAAAATATATATTACAATAATTATATTAGTTTTAGTTTCTTCTTTAGCTTTTCCACATTTTTCAATTTTCTACAGTGAACACAAGGTGAATTCTTATTCATATAAACCAATATATGTTATGAATGTATTGACTTATATGAATAAAAATTCATTTCACTTGTATGTGGAAGCTAAAGAACAAACTAAATGAATAAAAAAAACCAAACCAGAATCAGACCTATAAATACAAAGAACAAACTGATGGCTATCAGAGGGGAAGGGGTGAGAGGATGAAAAAATGTTGATGGTGAAGTAAGAGATACTGGTTTCCAGTTATGAAATGAATTAGTCACAGGAATAAGGGGACAGCATAGGGAATATAATCAATAATTTTATAATATCACTGTATGGTGACAGATGGTAGCTATGCTTGTGGTGAGTCTACATAACATACAGGGAATTTGAATCATTATGTTGTACACCTGAACCTAATGTAATGTTGTGTGTCAACATTACTCAATTTTTTTTCTTTTTTTATTATATTATGTTAGTCACCATATGGTACTTAATTAGTTTTTGATGTAGTGTTCAAATTGTTTGCATATAACACCCAGTGCTCATTGCAATGCATGCCCACCTTAATACCCATCATTCTCAGGAACACATGAGAATGCCCACTACCTCCACTATTGTTCAATATAGTGTTAGAAGTTCTAGCATCAGCAATCAGAAAACAAAAGGAAATAAAAGTATTCAAATTGGCAAAAAATAAGTCAAGCTTTCTCTCTTCACAGATGACATGGTATTTATGTGGAAAACCAAAAACTCCCACCCAAAATTACTAGAACTCATACAGCAATTTGGTAATGTGGCAGGATACAAAGTAAATGAACAGAAAGATACAAAGGATACAAAGTAAATGAACAGAAATCAGTTGCTTTTCTATGCACTAACAATGTAACTATAGAAAGAGAAATTAGGGAATCTATTTAATTTACAATAGCACCAAAAACCATAAGATACCTAGGAATAAATATAACCAACGACGTAAAGGATCTGTACTCTAAAATCTACATAACACATATGAAAGAAGTTGAAGAAGACACATAAAGATGGAAAAATATTCCATGTTCATGAATTGGAAAAATAAACATTGTTAAAATGTCTGTGCTGTCCAGAACAATCTATACTTTCAATTCTGTCCTGATCAAAATACCAATAGCATTTTTCAAAGTGCTGGAACAAATAATCCTAAAATTTATATGGAACCATAGGAGACCCTAAATTGCCAAGGAAATGCTGAAAAAGAAAAAAACAAAGCTGGGGGCATCATGTTCCCTGATTTCATTCTATGTTACAAAGCTGTGATCACCAAGACAGAATGGAACTGGCACAAAATGAGAAACATAGATCACTGGAATAGACTAAAGAGCCCAGAAATGGTCCCTCAACTCTATTGACAGCTAATCTTTGACAAATCAGGAAAAAATATCCAATGGAAAAATCTCTTCAATAAATGGTGCTGGGAAAATTGGACAACTATATACAGAAGAGTGAAACTGGACTATTCTCTTATACCACACACAAAGATAAACTCAAAATGGATGAAAGACTTCAGTGAGACAGAAATCCATCAAAGTCCTAGAGGAGAGCATAGACAGCAACCTCTTTGACATCATCCACAGCATCTTCTTGCTAGATAGTCTCCAGAGGCAAGGGAAACAAAAGCAAAAATGAACTTTGGGGACTTCATCAGGATAAAAAGCTTTTTCACAGCAAAGGAAACAGTCCACAAAACTAAGAGGCAACCCACAGAATGGGAAAAGATATATGCAAATGACTCTACAGATAAAGGGCTGGTATCCAAGATCTATAAAGAACTTCACAAACTCAACACTCCAAAAAACAAATAATGCAGTCAAGAAATGGGCAGAAGACATGAACAAACACTTCTCCAAAGAAGACGTGCAAATGGCTAACAGACACATGAAAAAAAAAATGCTCTACATCACTAGGCATCAGGGAAATGCAAATCAAAACCACAATGAGATACCATCTTACACCAGTCAGAATGGCCAAAATTAAAAAGACAGGAAACAACATATGTTGGAGAGGTTGTGGAGAAAGGGGAACACTCTTACACTGTTGGTGGGAATACAAGCTGATATAGCTACTCTGGAAAACAGTGTGGAGGTTCCTCACAAAGTTAAAAATAGAATTACACTATGACCCAGCAGTTGAACTACCAGATATTTACTCCAAGGTACAGATAGTGAAAAGAAGGGTCACATGCACCCTAATGTTCATAGCAGCAATGTCCACAATAGCCAAACTGCAGAAGGAGCCGAAATGTCCTTCAATCGATGAATGGTTAAAGAAGAGTGTTACATATATACAATGTAATATTATTCAGCCATCAGAAAGGATGAATATATACCATTTTCATCAACATAGATGGACCTGGAGGGTATTATGCTAAGTGAAATAAGTCAAGCAGAGAAAGACAATTATCATATGTTTTCACTCATATGTGGAACATAGGGAGTAGCACAGACCATAGGGGAAGGGAGGGAAAAATGAAGGGGGAGAAATCAGAGAGGAAGATGAACCATGAGAGACTGGACTCTGGTTAACAAACTGATGTTTTCAGAGAGGAGGTGGTGGGGGGATGGGATAGCCAGGTAATGGGTATTAAGTAGGGCATGTGTTGTGATGAGCACTGGGTGTTATATGCAATTAATGAATTGGTGAACACTGCTTTAAAAGCTAATGTGTACTATATGGTGGCTAACTGAACATAATAAAAACAAAAAAATTAAAAAGAAGGAAAATGTTTAGCTGAACATAATAAAAACTTAAAAAGAAGGAAAAATGCTTAGCATTTTGAATGATAATCATTAAGCACTGAATTAAAAGTAGTAATTATTTCATCAAACACTGCAGTGGATGCACATGTTGGATTATCCACAAACAGAAATACACAAAAATGTAGCAGAGATTAGGTAACTAATTCAGATCAATGTAGCTCATGTATCTGCTGAAGACGGACTCAACCTAAGTCCTCAACAGAATTGTCAAATATGGGTATGGTCTACTAAAGACCCCGTGCTCTTGCTGTCAGATTTGCTGTCTACAGTACAGTAAGACAACTGGCACGAGAATTTGACAAGGACCTTTTATTTAGGTAATGAAATGTTTTTCCACAGCATTAATTTTAATTAGGGATAGATTATTCTATCATATTGATACATATCTATCTGTGTTTAATCAAAATCTTGGACTTCTGGTTATTTTTAATGTTTCACTCTGACAGAAACTGATAGATCTGCATCAATCTCCATCCTCCTCTTATTAATTGAACTCTTAACTTTAGCTTAGTTCATGGTTGCTGCATTTAAAAACTACCTTTCCCATACTCTTTTGTAGCTTTGGCCTTGTGATTATATTTTGGCCAGGGGGATGTGAGTAGAAGTGATATATTCCACTTATAATTTTTACCCCTAAAAATGAATTAGTGCCCCATGCTCTTGTGAATTTCTTACTTTCTTCTTGGCTGAAAGATAATGAGAACTAAAAGAGTAGCTTTGGTTCAAGAGATCAAAACTATATGTTAAGATTAGAAGTGCTCTTTGTCCAGTCCTGGACTACTTGCTTTGCTAAAAAAAAAAAAAAAAAAGTCTACTTGTGCTATATATTTAGGAAGGGGGGTTTCTTCTTGTTATATAACCTATAACCGAAATACCTTCTTAAGCAATGCTTTGATTATTGCTTTTATATCGGTGAACTTGTAACTACTTCTGTAGGACAAGTTCTTAATAATAATAATTTTTACTCAAGTACTATATATATTTTGAGGCCTCTGTGACATATTTTGAAATAACTCAGCCACAATGTATGAGTGCCAATTTTCCTGTGCCTACACTTACTCTAGTTATTGTTATTTTTGTTTTTATCATTGTCAGTTGAGAGGAGAAAAATACACTATTTTAATTTGTGTTTACTTGACTACTTGTGAAGTTGAAAGTTTTCCTTTCTTGAAATATTTTTTAAAAATTTTGAGACTTTTAAACCATTATTTTTACTGTCTTGCATGTCATTTGATTTGTTTTGATTTTTTTTTTGTTTGTTTCAAGTTTTAATTTAAATTCCAGTTAGTTAACATATAGTATACTATTGGTTTCAGGACTAGAATTTACTGATTCATCACTTATATATAACATCCAGTATTCATCACAACGAGTGCCCTATTTAATATCCATCACCCATTTAACCCATCCCACCACCCACCTCCCCTCCAGCAACCCTCAGTTTTTTCTATATGGTTAAGACTCTGTTTTATGGTTTGGTTTGCCTCTCTCTCTTTCTTCCCCCTATGCTTGTTTCATTTCATAAATTGCACAAATGAGTGAAATCATTTGGTAATTGTCTTTCTCTGACTGATTTATGTCACATATGTCACATAATGCACTCTACATGTCATAATACATACATGATACATGTCATTACAAATGGAAAGATTTCATTCGTTTTGATGGCTGAGTGATATTCCATTATAGATATATACCACACTTCTTTATCCATTCACCAGTTGATGGACAGTTGGGTTCTTTTCATAGACTGGCTATTGTTGATAATAGTGCTATAAATATTGGGGTGCATATATCCCTTCTAATCAGTATGTTTGTACCCTTTGAATAAATAATAAGTAGTGCAATTATTGGATCATGGATAGTTCTATTTTTAACTTTTGGAGGAACCTCAATACTGTTTTCCAGAGTGTCTGTACCAGTTTCCATTGCCACCAACAGTGTAAGAGTGTTCCCCTTCCCTCACATCCTCAGCAACATCTGTCATTTCCTGAGTTGTTAATTTCAACCACTCTTGCAAGTGTGAGATGATATCTAATTTTCATTTATTTGTATTTATTATTGTTTTTCTTTCTTGGGGGAGGGACAGAGAGAGAGGGAGAGAGGGAGAATCCCAATCACAGCATGGAGCCTGACATGGCGCTCAGTCTCACAGCCTTGAGATCATGACCTGAGCCAAAATCAAGACTTGGACACAACTGACTAGGCCAGGCAGGATCCTCTGATATCTAATTTCTTAAAAAATATACAGTGGAAAAAAGACAGTCTCTTCAATAATTGGTGCTGGGAAAATTAGACAGTTATGTGTAGAAGAATGAAACTCGACAATTCTCTTTCACCATACACAAAGATAAATTCAAAGTGGATAAAAGTCCTCAATGTGAGGCAGGAATCCATCAGAATCCTAGAGGAGAACATAGACAGTAACCTCTTCGACACTGGCCACAGCAACTTCAAGATATGTCTCCAACAGCAAAGGAAACAAAAGCTAAAATGAACTTTTGGGACTTCATCAAGATCAAAAGCTTCTGAACAGCTAAGGAAACATTCAACAAAATAGAGAGGCAACCCACGGAATGGGAGAAGATATTTGCAAATGACAGTACAGACAAATGGCTGATATCCAAGATCTATAAAGAACTCCTCAAACTCAACACACACAAAACAGAGAACCTTGTCAAAAAATGGGCAGAAGACATGAACAGACACTTCCCCAATGAAGACATACAGATGGCTATCAGACACATGAAAAAATGTTCATCATCACTAGCCATCAGGGAGATTCAAATTAAAACCACATTGAGATACCACCTTACACCAGTTACAATGGCCAAAATTAGCAAGACAGGAAACAACGTGTGTTGGAGAGGATGTGGAGAAAGGGGAACCCTCTTACACTGTTGGTGGGAATGAAAGTTGGTGCATCCACTTTGGAAAACAGTGTGGAAATTCCTTAAGAAAGTAAAAATAGAGCTTCCCTATGACCCTGCAATTGCACTACTGGATATTTACCCCAACGATACAGATGTAGTGTAAAGAAGGGCCATCTATACCCCAATGTTCATAGCAGCAATGGCCATGGTCACCAAACTGTGAAAAGAACCAAGATGCCCTTCAATGGATGAATGGATAAGGAAGATGTGGTCCATATATACTATGGAGTGTTATGGCTCCATCAGAAAGGATGAATACCCAACTTTTGTAGCAACATGGACGGGACTGGAAGAGATTATGCTGAGTGAAATAAGTCAAGCAGAAAGAGTCAATTTATCATATGGTTTCACTTACTTGTGGAGTGTAAGGAAAAACACAGAGGACGTGGGGAGATGGACAGGAGAAGTGAGTTGCGGGAAATTGGAGGGGGAGACGAACCATGAGAGACTGTGGAATCTGAGAAACAATCTGAGGGTTTTGGAGGGGTGGGGTTGGGTGGTTGGGTGAGCCTGGTGGTGGGTATTATGGAGGACAAGTACTACAAGGGAACTGGGTGTGGTGCATAAACAATGAATTCTGGAACATTGAAAAGAAATTTAAAAAATAAAAATTTTAAAAAGATTAAGTTTTTTATAACTTAAAGATATTAAATCTTCATTTCAATTCTATCTTGAAAATACTTCCCCAGAGGGCGCCTGGGTGGCTCAGTGGGTTGGGCCGCTGCCTTTGGCTCAGGTCATGATCTCGGAGTCCTGGGATCGAGCCCCGCATCGGGCTCTCTGCTCAGCAGGGAGCCTGCTTCCTCCTCTCTCTCTGCCTGCCTCTCTGCCTGCTTGTGATCTATCAAATAAATTAATAAAATCTTTAAAAAAAAATACTTCCCCAGATTGTCATTTACCTGTAATGTTTGTTTAGGATTTTAGTGTTAATAAAAACTAAAGATCTACCAGTGCTTGTCTTTATAATTAGACCCACTGTAATCATGATCCCACAGCCACAGATTATTAATTATTTACAATACTGTTATAGTGTGATTTCAGTTTTAATGGTTAAATCTTTAATCCATATGAAATTGTTTTTGATATATAATCTAACTTTGTCTTTATTGTTATTTTTATGGATGGGTAGTCAGGTTTTCCCTACCATTTATACCACTGCTACTCAACAATGAATAGTATCTTCCTATAAATGCGAATTTTTAAATATGTATATACTTTTTTGTATGTCACAACGACTAGGTGGTGCTTCTGACAATTAGAATCTAGGGACGAAGTATGTCATGTATCCTGCAGTATGTGTTAGAATGCTGCAGAAAAAAGAATTGTCCTACCCAAAATATAAAAAATATCCCATTGAGAAATGCAGATGTATTCTTGTCCTGGTGATTATATCTGCCAAATTTATCATAGAATAAATTTCCAAAGATTATATATATGCATATATATGTAATCTGTTTTGTGTCATCTACTACCTCTATATTTTAAGTAATCTTTTTTTAGTCACATTGAATTATTTCATTACATTATTCTCCCTTTGTCTAAAATCCCATAGCTACCTTCTTCAAGTATTCTTTAAAAGGAATACTTTAGTCAAATTCTATCTTTTCACTTATATATTTTTACATGTTGTTTCAAATGTGCCCTGTAAAGAACAAATATTTTATTTTTTTTAATATGTTATGTTTTATGTTATGTTATGTTATGTTAGCCACTATATGGTACATCATTAGTTTTTGATGAATGTTCCATGATTCATTGTTTGGGTATAACACCCAGTGCTCCATGCAACCCATGCCCTCCTAAATGCCAATCACCTGGGTCACCCATTCCCCCATGACCCACCCTTCTAAAACCCTCAGTTTGGTTCTCAGAGTCCATAGTTTCTCATGGTTCTTCTCTCACTCTTATTTCTCCCACTTTCTTTTCTGCTTCCTTCTCCTAAGGAAGCATGCTATTCCTTATGTTCCACAAATAAGTGAAACCATATGATAATTGACTTTCTATGCTTGACTTATTTCACTTAGCATAATCTCTTCCAGTCCCATCCATGTTGATGCAAAAGTTGGGTGTTCATCCTTTCTGATAGCGGAGTAATATTCCATCATATATATGGACCACATATTCTTGATCCATTCATCTGTTGAAGGGCATCTCAGCTCTTTCCACAGTTTGGCTATAGTGGACATTTTCCCTATGAACATTGGGTTGCATATGGCCCTTCTTTTCATTACATCTGTATCTTTGGGGTGAATACTCAGTAGTGCAATTGCTGAGTCATAGGGTAGCTCTATTTTTAACACTTTGAGGAACCTACACACTGTTTTTCAAAGTGGATGTACCAGCTTGCATTCCCACCAACAGTGGAAGAGTGTTCCCCTTTCTCTGATAGAAAGGCAAAAATCAACAAGGCAAGAAAGAACAAATATTTTAATTTTGTTTTTATAATTTATATAAAAGTCAGTGTCTTTTTAATAATTTTTTAAATTTTTATTATTATTTTTATTTTTTATATTTATTTTATTATTAGTCCCAGGTGTACAGGTCTGTGAATTGCCAGGTTTACACACTTCACAGCACTCACCATAGCACATACCCCCCTCCCCAATGTCCATAACACCACCACCCTCTCCCGACCCCCCTCCCCCTGGCAACCCTCAGTTTGTTTTGTGAGATTAAGAGTCTCTTATGGTTTTTCTCCCACATGATCCCATCTTATTTCATTTATTCTTTTCCTACCCCCCAAGCTATCCACGTTGCATCTCCACTTCCTCATATCAGGGAGATAATATGATAGTTTTCTTTCTCTGATTGACTTATTTTGCTAAGCATAATACCCTCTAGTTCCATCCACATCATCGAAAATGGCAAGATTTCATTTCTTTTGATGGCTGCATAGTATTCCATTGTATATATATACTACACCTTACTTATCCATTCATCTGTTGGTGGACATCTAGGTTCTTTCCATAGTTTGGCTATTGTAGACATTGCTGCTATAAACATTCCAGTGCACATGCCCCTTTGGATCACTACCTTTGTATCTTTAGGGTAAATACCCAGTAGTGCAATTGCTGGGTCATAGGGTAGCTCTATTTTCAACTTTTTGAGGAATCTGCATGCTGTTTTCCAGAGTGGTTGCACCAGCTTGGATTCCCACCAACAGTGTAGGAGGGTTACCCTTTCTCCGCATCCTCGCCAGCATCTGTCATTTCCTGACTTGTTAATTTTAGACATTCTGACTGGTGTGAGGTGGTATCTCATTATGGTTTTGATTTGTATTTCCCTGATGCCGAGTGATGTGGAGCACATTTTCATGTGTCTGTTGGCCATCTGGATGTCGTCTTTGCAGAAATGTCTGTTCATGACCTCTGCACATTTCTTCATTGGATTATTTGTCTTTTGGTGTTGAGTTTGAGAAGTTCTTTATAGATTTTGGATACTAGCCCTTTACCTGATATGTTGTTTGCAAATATATTCTCCCATTCTCTCAGTTGTCTTTTGGTTTTGTTAACTGTTTCCTTTGCTGTGCAAAAGCTTTTGATTTTGATGAAGTCCCAATAGTTCATTTTTGCCCTTGTTTCCCTTGTCTTTGGTGATGTTCCTAGGAAGAAGTTGCTGTGGCTGAGGTTGAAAAGGTTGCTGCCTGTGTTCTCCTCAAGGATGTTGATGGATTCCTTTCTCACATTGATGTCCTTCAGCCATTTTGAGTCTATTTTCGTGTGTGGTGTAAGGAAATGGTCCAGTTTCATTTTTCTGCATGTGGCTGTCCAATTTCCCCAACACCATTTGTTGAAGAGGCTGTCTTTTTTCCATTGGACCTTCTTTCCTGCTTTGTTGATTAGTTGACCATAGAGTTGAATGTCTATTTCTGGGCTATCTATTCTGATCCATTGATCTATGTGTCTGTTTTTGTGCCAGTACCATACTGTCTTGATGATGACAGCTTTGTAATAGAGCTTGAAGTCTGGAATTATGATGCCACCAACTTTGGCTTTCTTTTTCAATAATCTGGCTATTTGAGGTCTCTTCTGGTTCCATATAAATTTTAGGATTATTTGTTTCATTTCTTTGAAAAAAAATGGATGGTATTTTGATAGGGATTGCATAAAATATGTAGATTGCTTTAGGTAGCATAGACATTTTCACAATATTTGTTCTTCCAATCCAGGAGCATGGAATGTTATTCCATTTCTTTGGGTCTTCCTCAATTTCTTTCATGAGTACTTTATAGTTTTCTGAGAATAGATTCTTTGCCTCTTTGATTAGGTTTATTCCTAGGTATCTTATCTTATGGTTTTGAGTGTAATTGTAAATGGTATTGACTTCTTAATTTCTCTTTCTTCTGTCTTGTTGTTGGTGTAAAGAAATGCAGAAAGTCAGTGTCTTTTAAAAGGAATTACTTTGGTAACATATATTTTTTTAATTTTACTCATTTTAATTTTTTCCATTTTATTTTATTTTATTTCTTTTCAGTGTTCCAAAATTCATTGCTTATGCACCACACCCAGTGCTCCATGCAATACATCTCCTCCATAATACCCACCACTAGGCTCACCCAACCCCCATCCCCTCCCCTCCAAAACCCTCAGTTTGTTTCTCAGAGTCCGTAGTCTCTTTGGTAACATATTTGTTCCAAATTCTAATATGGTCAGATTTTTTTTTTAAGATTTTATTTATTTATTTGACAGAGAGAGATCACAAGTAGACAGAGAAGCAGGCAGAGAGAGAGGAGGAAGCAGGCTCCATGCTGAGCAGAGAGCTCAATGCGGGGCTTGATCCCAGGACCCTGGGATCATGACCTGAGCTGAAGGCAGAGGCTTTAGCCCACTGAGCCACCCAGACACCCAAATATTGTCAGATTTTTTAATGTTTACTTATTTTTCTCTTATTTGATAATCTAAGCATTCCTTTTTGGTTGCTTTATATTTAAGAATTTGGAAATTATATATTCTATTTTCATTGTGATAGTTTAAAGGATCAAAATAAAAATGGATAGATAAATACAAACGTGCAGATGAGGTGAACATACCATTCACAGAATAAGAAAAAAACATTAAATGGATAACTAATATAGTCTAATTAATAGCATATTTTAAAAATCTATTTTTATTTATCTATTTGGAATAGATTTTTGATATGTAAATGGGGTTTCTTTCATGCACTATTGGTGGGGGTATATGATCTTTGAAAGATGATATAACAGTATCCAACAATATAAATGTACACACCCTTTGCTTTGTCCGTGTCTATAATTCTGTTCTTTCCCCAATATTTAATGAAAACATTCTGTGGCCTATGAAGACATGATCAAGGATTTTAAAACCTCACTTTCATTCAGGAGACTATAAATATAATTCTATCTTTCCTATAGTATGGCTGGGATTTTTAATGGTAATTTAAGATGTTTTTAAGCATCAGAACAGGTTATTTGTAATTTCACATAAATTTTTAGGATTGAGGTCAAATTTTAGAAAACTTCTATCAAGTTTTTTTTTTCCTCTTATATGACCCATAAGATTTCAGTTAATTTTCCATAGACTAACTTCTAGTTCCCATGCATTTCAAACCTTGCTTCTTCTCCACTTCTGAGGGCAGATGCTGGAGAGCAGGGGCATATTTACAGTATCATGTAATCTGTGCTCTTCTATGCTATGGCACCATGAATACTGGCATAATAGGTAACACAAGATTTCCTGGAAGCCATTCCTACACTGGAATGGTTACTAACAACTATACATGGTAATAACAGTGAACAATAGTATGTATGAGTGTGTATAACATATTATGGTATTATAGTATTTGTCATATAAATTTTATATGTAGTAAAGATCATATATCCCAGTAAACTGAAACAAAATACATCCCCAACTCACTTTTCCTTTAGGTGACTCCCCTAAATGCCGATGGTTACTTCAATGTCACTGGCAGAAGGGGAAGTTTTACAAAAGAGATATTGTAAAGGACAGTAACTGTGGCTAAAACATCTTATTTTTGCTTCCCACCCCCCACAAAAATCGTAGGAACTTATAAACATATTGCTAGGGACTATTCCTCCTAGTGTCTTGGGAGGAGTCTGGGCATATGAAAGGACTTAAAGCTCAATTGCATGAGGTTCATTATGAATCTGTCTCCAATAATCAGAAAAAAATGAAATATTTCATACTCTTTAAACAACTATTGATACTCTTCATTTTCCTGGGTTCTGTACTTGCTATCTGTTTTACAGCATACCATCCACATTCTCAAATTCATTAAGGTGACTCATATCCTGATTAACTAGAGTTTTTTTTTAGGCAGAACAATTAGACAGTATACTTTCTCATCCTTGACTATCTGAATATTTGTATTTCTGCTGTCCTGTCTTATTCCTATGCCTACTGATTGGGGCATTTAGCCCATTTACATTCAGGGTAACTATTAAAAGATATGAATTTAGTACTATTGTATTGCCTGTAAGGTGGCTGTTACAGTACATTGTCTCTGTTCCTTTCTGGTCTATGTTACATTTAGGCTCTCTCTTTGCTTAGAGGACCCCGTTCCATATTTCCTGTAGGACTGGTTTGGTTTTTGCCAATTCTTTTAGTTTTTGTTTTTCCTGGAAGCTTTCTCTCTCTCTCTCTATTTTGAATGACAGTCAAGCTGGATATAATATTCTTGGCTGCATATTTTTCTCATTTAGTGCTCTGAATATATCTTGCCAGTCCTTTCTGGCCTGCCAGGTCTCTGTGGATAGGTCTTTCACCAATCCAATATTTCTACCATTAGATGGTACAGACCTCTTGTCCTGAGCTGCTTTCAGGATTTTCTCATTGTCTCTGAGACTTGTAAGTTTTACTATTAGATGAATGGATGTGGACCTATTTTTATTGATTTTGAGGATGATTCTCTGTGCCTCCTGGATTCTGATGCTTGTTCCCTTAGCCAAATTTGGGAAATTCTCTTTTATTATTTGCTTCAATATACCTTCTGCCTGTATCTCTCTTTCTTCCTCTTCTGGTATCCCAATTATTCTAATATTGTTTCATCTTATTTTTAAGATTTTATTTATTTGACAGAGAGAGACACAGTGAGAGAGGGAACACAAATAGGGAGAGTGGGAGAGGGAAAAGCAGCCTTCTGCTAAGCAGGGAGCTTGATGTGGGGCTCAATCCTATGACCCCAGGATCATGACCTGAGCTGAAGGCAGCTGCTTAATGACTGAGGCACCCAGGTGCCACTAATATTGTTTCTTTTTATGGTACACTTATCTCTTGAATTCTCCCCTCCTGGTCCAGTAGTTGTTTGCCTCTCTTTTGCTCAGCTTCTTTATTCTCCATCATTTGGTCTTCTATATCACTAATTCTCTCTTCTGCCTCCTTTATCCCAGTAGTAAGAGCAAGAGCCTTCACTTTTGATTGCACCTCATTAATACCTTTTAAAATTTCAACTTGGTTAGATTTTAGTTCTTTTATTTCTCCAGAGGGATTTTATTTCTTCAGAAAGGGAGTCTCTAATATCTTCCATTTTTTTTGAGCCCAGCTAGCACATTAATAATCATCATTCTGAACTCTAGTTCTGACATATTACTAATGTCCATATTCATTAGGTCCCTAGGCATTGGTACTGGCTCTTGTTTTGTTTTGTTTTGTTTTTGTGGTGAGTTTTTCCACCTTGTAATTTTACCCAGATAAGAATAGAGGAATGAGAGAACAAAATACTAAAAGGGTGGCAAAGACTCCAGAAAAATATACACTAACCAAATCAGAAGAGATCAGATACTGGGGGGAGAAGAAAGGAGGGGAAAATAAGAAAATAAAAAAATATTTAAAAATTATATATACATATATAATTTTTTATTTGTATATATTTTATATTTATATTTTATATATTTTATATATAATGCTAAATGTATATATAAATATAATATTAAATATATATAATTTTATAATTATATATATATTTTATATATAATATTATAATTATATAATTATATAATATTATATTTTATGTATCTATATTTTAGACTGGTGAGTAGGACAGAGCCACCCACTTGATTTTGGGTATATTTTGGTTTCTTAGAAGAAACTACCTCCTAAAATTTTAAAGAAAGAGAAGCTTATATACATACAAAATAAGGGTAAACACAATGGAGGGATGGAATTTGACTGTATAGATGAAAATTTAAAAAACGATTCTAAAAAAGGAATTGATAACATAAGTTGGTTGGAAAAACGAAGAAAAAAGAGGAGAGAATGTGATCAGGCTGGAAACTAGAACAACGCTATGTGCTAGATTTAGGGTATATTTTGATCTATTAGAAGAAATTGTATCCCAAAATTTTAAAGAAAAAAAACCTATATGTATATGAAAAATAAGGTTAAATACAATGAAGGTTAAAATATATCTATAACAATGAAAATTTAAAAAGATTTTTTAAAAATGTATTGATAAAATAGTTAAAAAACATTAAAAGAGGAAAGAGGAAAAGTTAAAAAAATAGAGTAAGAAAACAATAAAATTTAAAAAATTAACTTTGAAAGACTTAAGGATCATGGGAAAAAAGCCATGAAGTCTATGTGTTGCTTTCCCCCAGCTCTGGAGTTTCACAGTTCTCATTGATTTGTGAACTTTGTCTTGGCTGGATGTTCTTGCTGATATTTTGGGGGAAGGTGCCTGTTGCAGTGATCCTCAAATATCTTTGCCTGAGGTGGAATTGCACCACCCTTGCCAGGGGCCAGACTAAGTAATCTGCTTGGGTTCGTTCTTGGTAGCATTAGTTCCCTAAACACTTTCCATAGAGCTTTGGAGGATGGGAATGAAAATGGCAGCCTCCCAGTCTCTGGCCCCATAGGAGCCAAGAGTTCAGGTCCTCCTCTTCAGTGCACTCTCGGAGAAAATCAGTCAATCCCTCCCATCTCCTGTGTCTCCGGCTGCACTCTGTGCTCACCCAGTCTGTGACTAAGGATTTCTATCTCTGGCACATGACCCCATTTGGAGTCTCCAAACCCAGCAGATTCCTCCTGCATGCTCCCATGCCCTCCCATGTTGCTCCTCCTGGAGGAGGAAGGAGGGGATCCACACAGGAGTGGACCCGCCACTTGTGGGGTTCCTGCTCGCAGAGCAGTGGCCTGACTGTGCCTTGGATCATGGTCTAAGGTAACCCCAGGCTGAAAGCATACTCCTCTGCTCTGTCTCTGTAGCTGGCTTCCCTGCTCCAATACCTAGGAGCTCTGCTATACTCAGACACCCCCAGTCTTTCTGTGACCCCATGGGTCCTGAGACCGCATGTCCCTGCAAGTCTCTATCCACACTTAACCTCTAGAGCAATGTCCCTCAGTGGAGCAGACTTCTGAAAGGTCTGATTTTGTGCTCCACTGCTCTCTCACTTGCCAGGATCTTGCCCCTCCCCCTGCAGTCTATCTTCCCATTGCTTGGGCTTCACTTCTCCACACATCCTACCTTCCAGAAAGTAGTGGACTTTCTGTTCCTAGAATTGCTACTCTTCTCTTCTATCTCCTGTTGAGTTTGTAGGTGTTCAGAATGTTTTGATAACTATCTAGCTGAACTCCTGAGACCTAATGGTATTCAGTTTCCTACTCCTCCGCTATCTTTCTTCCTCTTCTTTTTCATTAATGTTAAAAAATTATTCCTAGGCATGGATTTGCTCAGCAAATCCTTCCTTTCTACAAACTGTTTTTAAATGATTTTTTTCTTAATCTGCTGTATCTTTCTTGGAATTTCATATATACATATATATGAAAATGTTAGGCTGGTTAATAAAATACAGTAGAATTATTTAATTGAGTTTTAGGGTTTTGAATCAGGAAAACCTATTTTTGAGTCCCAGCTCTGCTATTTACTGGCTATGTACTTTGGGAAAGTTATGTAAATTTCCTATGCCTCCATTTCCTATCAATAAAGTAATCATCATCATCATATCTACTTCATAGCACTGAGAGAAGTAAATGGGTCATAACGTAACATATTTGTAACAGCTTCTAGCATATAATAAGCACTCAGTAAAAATTTTAGGTATTTTTAGTTATTCCTATCCATCACATTTTAAGTTAAATAAGTGTTATTCATATCCATTAAATCTTCCATGATTTTATTTTGTTTTTTTGTAGTCACTCTCTGCCATTTTAAAATATATTTTATAGATATATAATACATAATATATTCTTATTGAAAATGCACAGTTATGGATTACAGATCTTCTATCATTTCCTATTTTTATTTGTTTACTTCTGGCTTATTTTCTTTTAAGTGACTCAATTTCATAGATCATTACAATTACAGAGGAAATTTTCCCAGGAGAAGAAAATTGATAAACATGCAGTGGACATCCTATTGCTCCTTCATTCAATTTTATTCTATTAGAAAAAAACTCAAAGATCTTCACCTAAATTCAGTCTCTTCTTTTTAAAACATTTTATTATGTTGTGTTAGTCACCATACAGTACATCATTTGTTTTGGTAAATTCATTCTCTTCTGATGGTGTAAGTGAGTACTCTTTGAAAGGTATATCTCAGAATTTCTTGTAACAAATAATTCTTAGCTAATAGCATATTTCTATGTAACAGTTGATTTCCGGAGATGATGGAAAGTTTTCAGTATTATTGACAAGTTGTTTTCATTGAGCAAGAAGAGTGGTCACAAACTGTTAACCCACTGATCATATTTCATTTGACCAGTGCAGTATTTTTTTTTATTTAAATGCTTTAGACACTGTATGTACTATTTTTTTCTCCACAATCCCAACTACTGTCAATTGGTTTTACACCAGGGCCACTTTACTCATTTCTATAACTTGCTTTGTAAGCACTTAAGATTGTGATTCTTAAATTTGTATAATATATATGCAAGTGAACCTCAGTGTGAAGATCAGTATTAGAGAGAGGTCATAATGCATTCACCAAACATCCTTGAGAATCCACTATGTGCCAGAATTTGAGGTAAGTGCTAATGATAAAGCAATGAAAAAAAAATATACATATACATAGTGAGTGACCTTCTTGGGGCTTACAGTGTGGTGAAAGAAACAGAAAATGAACAAGTTCACACAAGTGAAAAATTGTAATGGTGATTTATCATTCTGGGAGAAAGTAGAAAATGAAAAGGAGAGAGACAAAAAGGAGTCACAGAGGGCGCCTGAGTGGCTCAGTAGGCTAAGCATCTGCCTTCAGTTCAGTCACAATCCTGGAGTCTTAGGATTGTGTCTGCTATTGGGGTCCCTGCTCAGTGGGGGAGTCTGCTTCTCCCTCTGACCTGCCCCCCCATGCTTTCTTTCTCAAATAGATAAATAAAATATTATAAAATTAAAAAAAATATTTTTAAAAAGGGAAACTGGCTCCTGGGTGGCTTAATTGATTAAGCATCTGCCTTTGGCTCAGGTCATGATCCCAGTGTCCTGGGATCCAGTCCTGCATCAGACTCCCTGCTCAGCTGGGGAGCCTTCTTCTCCTTCTCCCTCTGCCTGCTGCTCCCCATGCTTGTGTGGTCTCTCTCTCTCTCTGTCAAATAAATACAATCTTAAAAAAATCTTTAAAAAAAGGAGACAGAAAAGAAGCAAAGAGAGAAAGACGGAGAACAGAAAAGGGAAGAGAAGGAAAGGGAGGAGTGATATTAAAGAGGAGCCGAACTTCAGCAGGAGACCAAAAATCCCTCTAAATGTGTGGGAACATTTAATAGCTAAAGAATACCTTAGTGATTTGAATCTACATAGATATTTAAATGTGGAGGTTATATAATCCTTTACTTACCAGGACAACCACACAGTTTGACAATCTGGCTGAAGGTTTCAACTATCACCTTTCCATACCTATTGAATTTATTTTGTTTCAAAACAGAATATTTTTGAGGCACCTGGATGACTAGGAATCTGACTCTTGATTTTAGTCTCAATTCATAATCTCAGGGTCATGGAATCTAGCCCTGCTTTGGACTCTGTGCTAAGTGGGAAGGCTGCTTGAGAGTCTCTCTCTCCCTATCTCCCTCCACCCTTCCCCCCAAAAAAAATCTTAAAAAAAAAAGAACTTTTATTTTGCTGGTGATAAAATGGCTTTTAATATGCTCACCATATAAACATGAAAAAACTAAAAGGCCTAAATCAAATGACAATACAAATTTGGAAAGATATTAAAACTTCATAGCACACAGTTTTATTTTTCTAGCCCCTTTTCACTGGGATATATGCAGGATCAGAATGAAGATTTACATTCTTTATGGCTTGCCCAGCATGTGCATTCCAAAAATAGTAAGGCTATTGTCTCTAATTCTGGACCCTTAAGTAATAAAACATTTTTTTCTGTGAATCTGGACTCCCTAACAAAAACAAACTTACTCCTGATGTCTAATACACTGATGCCAGAAAATATGTCATGACCTTTGTGAACATGAAAAGTAATGTTTGAAAGATGCTGTCTTTTTCCACCATGCAAAGACTAATATAAAATGGCTTATTTGGTAATTCTTAAAAAAGATTTTATTCATCTATTTGAGAGAGAGAGAGAGGGCGAGCATGAGTGGGGGCTAGGGAGGGGCAGAAGGAGAGGGAAGAGCAGATTTCCTGCTGAGCAGGGAGGCTGCTGGGCCTTGATCCCAAGACCCCAAGATCAGGACCTGAACTGAAGTCAGATGCTTAACCAACTGAGCCACCCAGGGACCCAGCTTATTTGGTAATTTTAAAGATTTTTCCCTAAATATTTTTTTCTTTTACTTCAGCTAACCAACCCCCTGACAGTACTTGCAAAGGACAATTTTCTTTCCTTTTCTGAAATTTCCTTTAACAGTACCTACCTACCAACCTACTTACCTATTCAAACCTTTATACAGAATTATTCACCTGAATATTGGTGAACTATATGTACTTAAGTGCAGAGAAAAACTTGAATTATGGCTAAAACATGACACTCTGAAAAAACCTTGATTTTTTATAAAGAGGAATTTTTAAAAAGATTTTATTTATTTATTTGACAGACAGAGATCACAAGTAGTCAGAGAAGCAGGCAGAGAGAGAGAGAGGAGGAAGCAGGCTCCCTGCTGAGCAGAGAGCCTGATGCAGGGCTTGATCCCAGGACCCTGGGATCATGACCTGAGCCGAGGGCAGAGGCTTTAACCCACTGAGCCACCCAGGCGCCCCTATAAAGAGGTATTAAGAAGTAAATGTCTTCAATTAGACATAGATTTAAATCCCTTTTGTTTCACTTCCAAGCTGAGTGATTTGGGACAAATTACATAATTTTCCCAGCCTTTATTTTCTGATCTATAAAGTGGGGACAAAAAACAAAACCCATAGGGTTGCATGAAAATTGAATGAGACTCTGCATGAAATGTGCTTATTTGTACATAACCTGTCCCACAGTAAATGTTCAAAAAGTACTTTTAATATTATTAAAATATTCTTCAAATTCATTAAAAAGTCATTTAAATTATTATTTAAAATTTTCTGATTAGCTGGTCCATTTACAAATGGATTATTTTCTGCACATGGCCAGTGACATAGTTCACTGATTCACTCACGTGATAGTAGTCCAGCTAATCCTTTCTACTAAACTTTGAACCAGCTGGCTTAACCCCAAATTTTTCAGCCAGGAATTTGTTGAAGCAGCTTATAGTATTTATCTTTAATTTCCTATCTGTCTTGCTTAAACAGTATATGGCTTCCAGCCACATTGGTATGTGTGGCTTGTCTTGATTATAGTCCACTGCTTATTTTGCTGGTGACTTAGCTGATATTCAGTCCGGTGGTAATCTGATCAGAATTTATGTGTGTTATTAAGAGACTGAGTTACTGATAGAAATTTGGCTGAATTCTTATAAGCATTCTCATGATACCTATTCCTGGTATCAGGAGGTATTAGTTATTATTGGCAAGTACTATATTTTTCAGTATGAGCTAAAGTTTTGCTCCATAGGCTTCTGTGTATGGACACAACTTCAGCTCACACTCAAAATGGATAGACTGTGCCCTTGGCCTATGGCTTTTCCCAGCAGAGCTGAATCTGTAATATACAGTTTTATTGGCCAGGTATTCTGTAGAGCAGCTTCTCAATTGATCAGCACTTGTGAACATCTAGAGCTTTAATAATAAGAGTAATAATAATAATGATAATAATAATAGTGATAATGATAATATCTATTGGGTACTCATTATGTACCAAACACTACAAAGATCATTTGCTTATATCTTCACTATAGCTTTCTGGAGTAGAACTATTATCATACCCCCATTTTACAGATGGGGAGATGGTGAATCAGCATGAATTTCTCAAGATCTATGCTAATAATTGAAGGAGCTGAGTTTTTCAAATTAGTTCTCCAAGGCTTTCGAACATGATATTTTCATAACAATACTGCTATCACCAGAATATTAGTATTTATATTGCACTGTAATTATGAAACACTGAAAGATACTAAAGTGCCTTTGAATCCTTAAAGCAAGGCTGCTTGTTTTTCCAAATTAGCAGTATATACCCTACGTATAAATTATTTCCTAGAAATACAAATATAAGTACAAATAGTAATTTATAATTTTTTCTATTTATATTACAATGTGATAAGGGCTATACTATCAGTTTGACCAAGAAATTTCAGAGTACAAACTGGTAATAGTATGGCAATCAGACCTGATAATGCCAGGAATAATTCTAAGCAAAGAACAGGGAATAATGAGATCCATCCAGGAGAAATATCATAAACAAAAGGTCAAAAAGATGTATTCAAATAGATGGCATGTTTCAAGAAAAGGACAAGTAGTTTTGTTGTGGTTGGAGCACAATATATATTGAAAGTTGAAAGTGTGAGAAAAGGAGAAAAAATCGTGAAGAGGCTTGGATGTTCTATTAGCAATGGTGTGTGTGTGCGTGTGCATGTGTGCACATGCTTTGGGAGATGGTTATGGCTACAGACAGTGGGAAAGAATTTGAGTGATAATATTAGGCATGCAATATAATCCTTGATTTACTAAGCAGTAAATCAAGTTTATGATCTTGGAGAAGTTACTTAATGTTATTAAGCCTCAGCTTTTTAAATAGAGAATACAGTCTCTACCTCACTCTGCAACCTCTTATGAACTGATTATTAACTTGATTTGAATATGCCAATATTCAATCCTGTTATATGAATAGCAATTGTAAACCTATGAACCAAATTCTCCTAAGTTGAATAATATCTAACTTATTTTTCTACTCATATGAGCCCTGCACTTACACTAATGTGACAGAGTATAAAGAGGAATAAGTTATCTTGAAATAATAAATCAGATACCAAAGGATGAACCTGATAGATGATTACTAAGAACATCATTTCATGAATACAGACATATGTTTATCATTCACTTATCTGTACATTTATCCATTCACTCATCCAATGAACATGTAACAAATGCTGACTATATGCCAGGTACCATGCTAAGTGACAGTGATTAAGAGATGTCTAAGAAATGCTTCTTCTTCTCACAGAGTTCTCTTAAATTCTAATTGCATGTGGCCCATGATTCATTTCACCCACCTCTGAAATATTATTATACTCATTATTTTACTTCTCAGGAATGTATATACTCAACAATGTATACATACCACCCATGCATATTAAGATTTTTTAAGCCCATACTGAATGTCTAAGCATTTTGTGAGTCCACTATAAGCATCCAGTACTCATTGTTCAAATTTAGTCTTTAGTCTGATTCCTGAACCTCTCAATAATCTCTTTCAGGAATGCCTTTACCTCTTTGTCCGCTGGAGGGAGGTCACTCTAAGTGCATTTTAACATGTACTGAAAAAAAGACAGCACAGCTGAAGCCTGATTGAAAATCTGATCTTCTCTCTAATGTCACAAGGACACCCTGAGACAATGACTGAAGAGCTATGCACTAGTACCCAGCTGGATCCCTGATACTTACATTGACAGATGCATTATCAACAAAGACATTGATTTAGAATGAATTAAGTAACCAATTTCCATCTTCAAGCCTCCAATTCCATTTTAGCACCAGGAGATATTAACCAGTATTCTTGTAGGTGAAACTTGATTGTGTTAAGGAGGGTGCCTAGACAATTGGAGGGAGCCAGGATAAGGAATTAGAGTTCTAAGTTGTATTACCCTCTCTAGTCTGCTGAGTCACCTTGAGAAACTCATATCATGACTGAGTCTTAGTTTCTAAAAGTCAAATAAATGTTACTTTCTATAATCCTGAATTTTTGGATTACTGACTTGCTATACATAACTCTTTCAAAGTAATCATATGCAAGGAATTGCTGTAGATGCAAGATTTTGTAAATTATTGAAATGAAACATTGGGTTGGCCTTGAAATATACTATTTTTCATTTGTATAGCCAGAAAACTAAAGAGCAAAGTGAAGCACTTTAATACTCTCATTTCTAGCATGATTTCAGTAGAACAGATTGATTGAGCATGGCAGAGGAGGAAGGGAGAAGAAATCTTATGTACAAAGTCATTGTAAAGCATACAAAAATATATGTAATGTAATGTAATAACTCTCTTGGGTATAATTGTGCTACTTTAAATATTTTGAAGACGTATTGATGCTATTTGTCATCAAAAAAATTTAAACAACAAAGGTGTAACTGGAATTATGTTGAGTCAAATTGTGAATAGTTTTACCCTACAGTATTTTCTCTCATATACATACTTAAACTAATAGCATAATTATGTAGCATTTTCAATTCACATATAATTCAATTCATTTTAGCTAGTATTACTCTCTTTATTTCATAATTGAAGAAATTGAAGCTCAGGGAGATTGTTATTTTCTAATATTTCCTAGCTAGGACTAAAATTTATATTCTGCATACCCTGCTAGTGATCTGTCTGCCACAGAATGCTGTGTATATTAAATTGTGGTATAGCTAAAGAAAGTTATGATACCGGAGACATTCAGAAGATAAATTTGGGCCAAAGGCCTCAAGGAAAGATTTCATTACTGAAGTGGGATACTTGACGTACGGCATCCATTTATATTAGAGAACACTCAAAAACACATGGCACTTTACCTTATTTTTAACCTCATGATGATAGCCATAGTTTCTAAAAATAAATGTTTCCTGATATTTTATTAGTGGTGTGTTTTATAGACTCGATTTGGGGGGGTTCCATAAAAAACTAGGACAGACACCTTTGGGAAATGTTGTATATGATATCCTTTATTTGGAGATTCATAGTGTATATCAGTAGATAAAATGTTCTGAGAAATCCTGTAGAAAGGAATTTTGTTCAAGTTTGTTAAACTTGGCTTTATTTTTTTTTAAAATCTAAAACCTATTAAATCTCTCTAGGAATACTAATATTTATGTGAAATGCAATTTGGAAAGTAGAAAACAATAGTTCCATTTCTTTCATTAACCACATTCTTTTATTAACCACATCACTTTTTTTTTCTTCCATAATTATCCTTTAAGTGAAAACTAAAATAATCCAAGATAAATTGATGTGAATATGGCTGTACTCATTGTATCATTTGCATGGAAACTTAGAGAGGCAAAGATATGTTTTTCCTATGCTTACTAAAGTGCCTCTCACATAACAGTTGCTCAATATATCCCAATGATGTTTCCATCCAGTTGACACATCAGTCTGTTCTGAACATTTTTTTCTATGAGAAGAATAAGATATTTTAAGACATCTTAGAAAATTAAGTATTTAGAGATGTTGGACATTTATCCTTCTAAAGGCTGAGAGCTAAAAAAGTTGGCCTTTGTACATTTCGTATAATTTCAATAACAGAAGTCATTTTTATAGTATCTGTCCATTGTCCTTATTCAACTCTTAAGCTTAATCAAATACTGGTTGTGAGGTAATGACTTCTCTTTTGCTTTCTGGACATAACCTTTTTTTCAGCCTATTGGATTAGATTGAATGTTGCTAATACTGAGGTACTTATCAGAATAGAGCCATATACTCATTGGGTTTGTGATAAGATCTCTCTTGAAATATGAAGTCATCCCTGTTGTCCAACATTTTGGGAAAGGGGTATCTATTTCACAGAAGAAAGAGGAACTGAGAGGGAAAATTCTGTGTTATAGAATAGGAATCTCTCTCCTTTCAATTGATTAGGATGTCCAAGGGTATTCCTAGATGGTGTGTTGAAAGATTTTTCCTTTTACATGGTGGGATTTTGGAAGATATGAAATAAGAAATCTAGGCAACATGCTGTTGATGGTGCACTAGATTTTTGTGGCCAAAGTACTGTGGTAATGAAGAGAATTGTTGCTAAGGCCCTCAAACCATAGAAACAAGCCATCCATGTTAGGATTCAAGAGTTGAATGTTTAGCTTTCCAGTTTCATTCCTTACCTCTCACTGTTTCACCAGCCTTCTTTGAAACAAATTTATTGAACATATTTCAGATTCTTGAATGGATTACTCTCCCACCCCTTTGGTACTTTTCACATTCTATTCCCCCTACCTGGAATATATTCTTTACTCCCACTCTAATTTGATAAATTCCTACACACACTTCAGTTCTTCCCTTCAGATGTTACTTTTTCTGGGAAGGTGTTCTTGATCCCTTCCTTCTCTCATTTGGGTTATAATTTGTTTGTCCCTTCTGCGTGATCTCATAGCACCCTGCATTTTTGTCATCACTGCACCTATACTACTGTATGATAAATGTTTGTTGAGTTTTTTCTCTTACTGAATGTTGAGCTCTCTTTGGATAAAGACTGTTTTTCTTGTTTACTGTTTTAACAGTGCTTAGCAGATAGCAGATTCTCAATAAATATTAGCTGAATGAATACATATGATATTTTATTACTTTCTTATATGTTTTACTGTATTTTTTAGCTCTGGTTCTTATTCTAGATTGCCAGAAGGAATGGAGAAAAGGAGATAAGAGACTGACTCTCAGAATTATAACATCTTGGAAATCCCGAGGAGAACTAGTCTAACAAGGGGAAAAGGTAATAAATGCTATTGTATCTCAAACTGAAAGACCAGGAACACTTCTAATTTGCTTCTGATGATATCTGTTCAAATTAGATCTTCTCTTTGTGATTCTATCTCTTTTATTCTAAATTATAGCAATTGGTCAATGTTAATTCTAGAAATAAAACCAAACAAAAACAAAGAACCTATTTGATGATCTTTAAAGAGATATAAAGGAAATATTTGAAAATAGCCAGTTGTTTGTCACAGTGTGAATGGAAATATCTAGAATGTGATCTATTTACATCAGGTATTTTAAAATTAGTTTTTATATGTGTGCAGTTAAAATTTTACCTTCTCTTCATATGAAAGTGTTATTTATTTCAAATGTTGGGTAAGTTGTTTTCAAAGAAACCCCACTATAACTATTTTTTCTCTCAGCTGCCCATATAAGTCTCTGGTTATTTGAGACTCTAACCTTAATCCTTGAACAGAAATGATGAAAAGAAGGAATCAACCAGACTAAGCAGTTGACAAGATACTGTAGTTGGGGCACAGGGGTCCCAAGTAGACCACCCATGGCTAATCACTGCTGACAAAATCCAAAGGCAGAGAGATGAGTGGTGATGAAAACAAGAAAGGAATTTATTTCGTTGAGGTCAACACTAGAACGACATAGACTGATGTCTTAAAACCTTTCTCCAAGGTGATGAAAACACTTCCAGGTTTATATAAGAAAAATGTGGGACAGATTGCTGGATACATCCAAGTGAGCAGGAAAGGTCAGGTTGATCATTGGCTTGGGATTGGTCATGTAGGGTCTTGCTGGCTCAGGACAGTCCCTATTTCCTGAGGGAGTACTTTTATTTCTCATGAGAAAATACCTTGCCTACAGAGTCTTGCCTAATTTAAGAGATAAGCTGGGAAGAAAAGTCAAATCAGTTAGAAAGTATAGACCATGGTAAATATGGAGGTACTTGAACTCTTTTTTCAGTACCAGAAAGGAATGTGGGTAAAAGAAATGGTTCTTTATTTGATTATCTGAAGTAAGGAGGCAGCCTCTGCTTTCTTTTTATTCATAACAGCCCCCAATTCCAATATTTTTTCATGTACAGAATGATAGCATCCTATGGTTTGTAATGCTTCTGCCAAATTCTCCATCCCTGTTGCTGATGAAGAAAATAGTACATTTCTCTGGGATATTGCATTCAGTAATCTAATGGTTTGGTTTTGAAGAGAATAAAAGGAAACAACTTCAGGAGGTTGACAGGTGACATTTTTCTAGAATGATCAGACTGTGCTGATATTTTTTTTCCCCTTGAACTTCAAACTTTAGTCTCAAATAGGATGAAATAGCCCAAGGTTAAATTGTTGAGTGAATTGAGGAACATGTAATTAGTTATCAGTTAGTCAATCATTAAGCAAGAGCTATGAAGTTTCTATATTATGCCTCGTCATGTGCTAGATGTTACAGAAGGTATAACAAAATAGAACTATATTTCCAGACCTAAAATATGTGTAATCCTGTTGGGGAAAAAGATACAACTCACAATTAAATTCTGAGATAATTTTCCAAACTGTGAGTACTAGGAATGTATTACAAAATGTGTTTTTATGGAAATTCAATTAAAGTAGAAATCACTGTGGGCTGGAGTGGATCAGGGAAATCAGGGAAAGATTCTCCAGAAGATGGAGTGTCCTAGCTTGGTCTTGAAAGACTGTAGTATGCTTTCACTTGTTAGAGGTTGAATGGACACTTTCCATTTGCTTAAGAAATGTATGGTTAGTTAAATCTTTTAAGTTACTAGAAGGAAAGGAGATGAGCAGAGAAGAGGGGAAGACAAATAATATTCTGAGATAAAGGAGATTGGCTTGATAAAGGGGCAAGCCTATCATTTTTGTTTGAATGCAAATTATGACTATAATCTACATTAAAGTATAGGCTTATCTACCCACACTCTTCTCTTTGTGCTCATTACTTATGGAAGATTGGACACTTTTAGAACTGTAGCTTAGAATAATAGTAAACACTTATATAACACTTGCTGTATGTCAGGAACTGTTCCAATCACTTTGTAACCATTTATTTCAGCCTCATAACAGTATAAGTCTTTATGAATTAAAAACAAACAAACAAAAACAACAACAACAAAATAACTGAGGCACAGAGAAGTAAAGTGTAACTTGCCCAAGGTCATATAATTAGTAAGTAGTAGAACCAAGATTTTAACCAAGCAACTTGTTTCCAGTTTTTAAACAGTATTCATTGTGGATTAGGTTATATTTTTTTTGCAGAACCTCAGCTGATTTCTAGGTGTATCTGTATATGGTTAAATTTGTGTCCTTTGTGCTTCTTTCGTTTCCTTTGAGTTCTAATTTATTTTTTTTTTACATATTGTATAGGTTCTGAGGAAATTTGGTGGAAGTGTTGATTCAGGGGTCAGAGAGGAGATTATGTATATAGGAAAAATAGAACTTTTTCAGTATGCCTGCAATCATGATATGAATTATTGGATATTTAGCTGGCTCTTTGATTAGTCTCTGATGCAGCAGTGAGTTGAGGACTATATTAATCTACCAGCTAACTATAAGCCAACAAGGTATAACTTGTACACCCTTATTAGGACAGGGCAGGATTCTATAGCAGATAACTGTCCCTGCTCACCTACAGTGAGCAGAATTCTGAGGAGGTACAAATACTTTTCTGTCAGCCTTTATCTTCCCATTTGTTTGCTCATCCTCTATCATGGAGTCTTTCCAACAAGGTTTATATTTATGAGTAATAATAGTTTCTTATATTTCACCCTCTAAAAATCCAGACCAACTACTACAAAAATACTTGATATATAAGATTTGATAGTACTGGATAGTAAAGCTATGTCTGATGGAGATATTGAGGTGAGTCACCTTCAATTCCTTTAGTTTTTGAGAACTGACACCCACAGCATAAACATTTCTGCCAAGTTCCTTCACAACTTTTTTTTTCTGAATTCACATCTGGAAGGAAAAGCCAAGCACATCTGCTAGAGGCATGTCTACCCAGCATACTGCATAAGGTCTTCGTGCTTTCTCCTTCCCCACTGGCTTAGACTAATGCCCACTTTCATGCTTTTCTCAGTGCTGCCTTGCTAAGGAATACCATTTCACATTCCCCCCAACCTTAGAAAAGATATCAAGGTCTGGATTCAAAATAGGAAATAGTTCACTTTCACTAAAATGCTGAGATTCTACATCAAAATATTATTTTGTTTACTTTTTTGTTTGGGAAGGCAGAGAAAGGGAATTTCACTATGCCTGTCAGAGTGATTGACAGAAATGAAGCATGAAAGAGAGCAACTGTGTTTATGAGCCATGAAGGTGAAAACTGACAAGACCTGGATCGTATATTTTGAAAAACTCAATAAATTTCTTTCACCCATTCCCCAAATCTTCACATTCTAGCGAGAAAAGAATGACATCAAGCTTAAGCTAGAAATGAATTTTTGCTTGTGAAGGTTGGAAAGCTATAAGACTATAAAACATATTCTTTTAAATGAAATTGCAGTATCCCCCAGAATCTTACTCAAACTTAGTCCTTGGGGCCATGCTATTCATATATGAAAGAAAACCTTATAGCAAGCTCTTTGTGCTACTTCAGCAACTAAATTTTTCTGTCTGGGTCTGAAACAGCCTCTTTTTATGCCAGGTTCTGCATTGTTCTCTTACTGTACAAGAGGAAAGTCTGACTTACTTTACTGTCCTAAACCCTCAACATCCAGAGTGGATTCAGGACAGAACTAGTTATGGTAAACACATTTTGTGGAGAAGGTTTGAGAAGTGTAGAGCCAATCAATGGGCAAACTCTGCTTATGTCTGATAGCCTATGTCTCATTTCTGGGAAATCCTGAGGAAAGACAGTATTTGACTCAGAAAGTTAAAATATATTTTTTCCTTTTAAGTATACATTCCTCTACCCTAGAGATATTCTGCTGCCTACTATTAAGGGAATATAGTCAAAGAGAACAGACTTTGAAGCAAAACAGATCAGAAACATGGCTGTGCAAATTAATAGCTTTGAAGTCTTGGGAAAACAATGAATAGGTCTGACTCTTTTTTCTTCTGTAAATAACAAATAATAGTACCCATCCTGTAGGATTCTTTGGAACAAATGCCATACAAATATACAAATGATATATAATTCTATATCACTATAACAAATACTGAAGTCTCTACTATATACATTTCCTGTGGTGACATTTCCATTTATCCTCAAATGTGAATGATGGTTCTTAAAATCTAAGAAATGTGATGTCAATATTTTCTTCCCTGTTTTCCCCTGTTTCCTACTTCTCACTACAGTCAATTTATTCTGGAAGCTTCTTCTAAGCATATGGTGAATGAATTTGATTAAAAAGAAATGTTACAAAGGACTCTTTTTCACAAGGAGTTTGCTAATTATCAGTCATCAAATTAACAATCCTCAAAAGGAGAGTGGATCCCTATGATTACATTGTAGAACTACACTGGATACTAGACTGTAGGCACAGACATCTACATGAAGCAATTTTAGAACAGTTAGCAAAAAGGTCTTCCCTAACCCTAATGATCTTTACTATAATACACTTGCCACTTTCCCCTTTCTCCTACTATACAGCTTTTTGTGTGCTGAGGAACACAAGAAAGTAGAAGCTTTCTCAACTTCCCGAAGTAGTGAACAATATCTTTATACTGGTCATGAACATAATATTACATGATACTAACTTTATAAATTATGACACATATGCCATGATATTCTTTATTCTGTAACAGTGTAGAAACTGTAAAATGTCCATGACTTTGAAAAAGAAAAGCTGTGAGGAGTTTTTGGATATTTCAGCGGACAATACAACTTTTAAAACATCTACCCAGCAGATGTTCTTCATTCTACCCCAGTTCTTATATATTTATTTTTATTAGTTTTTCCATATATTTATTCATCATATTTTCTTGACACTTTTTTATGTATGAGACACTCTTTTAATTGTTGGGAATAAAACAGAGAACAAGGCAAATGAAGATTCTGTTCTTATGGATCCTGCATTGTAGAGGGAAGACCAGAGAGTAAAAAGTAAACAAATAATCAGAGAAAGGCAAATACCATATGATTTCACTCATATGTGGAATTTAAAAACAGAACAGATGAACACAGGGGAAGGGAAAAAAAAAAGAAAGAGAGAGAGAGGGAAGCAAACCATAAGAGACTCTTTAAGAATAGGGAACAAACTGAGGGTTGATGGAGGGAGGTAGGTAGAAGGGCTAAATGGGTGATGGGTATTAAGAAGGGTACCTGTTATGATGAGCACTGGGTGTTATATGTAAGTCATGAATCACTAAATTCTACTCCTGAAACCAATATTACACTATATATTAAATAACTAGAATTTAAATAAACATTTGGAAAAATAAAGGAAAATAAACAGACTGATGAGACAGACTGATTGGAAAGCCCTAGTTTATAGTGAGTTGTCAAAGCCTCTCCAGCAAAGTGGTATATAAACTGAGACTTGAATAGTGAGAATAAGCTGGCCATTCCAAGAAATGGGACTAGAGTTGGTGGAAACAGGAATACCTTCTGATATTAGACAGAAATAAGCATGCTGAAGAAATAAAAGAAATTGGTGTGACTTGATTGTACTACACAAGGAAGTAAGGGGGAATATGAAACTGTATAAGCCAAGGTACACAGTTTGACTTTTATTGTAATGTGAGTGAAAGCTATAGTAGAATTCTAATACACTGAATATTGTCCAATTTATGTTTTTAAAAAGATTTTATTTATTTATTTGAGAGAGGGAGAGAGAGAACAAGCCAAGGTAGGGGAAAGGCAGAGGGACAGGGAGATGCAGACTGCCCATATTCAATTTACATTTTTAAATGATTACTTTTTTGTGTGACTAATGGGCTTTAGCGAGATACAAGAGGAAACTAAAAGTCTTGTTATAAAGCAAGGAGAGAATTCTAGGTGAAAGATAATGGTAATAAAATTTTGGATCTAATGGAATGCTTGGAATATAATTTTAACACTACAAATAGTTAAGTACACTCAGATTTAGGGTGTGTATAGGAGACATGATTACTAGAAATTATTTTGGGTTGGATATGGAAGATAAGGGAAAAAGAGAAATCAGGAATGGTTCTTAGGTGTGGAGCTTGAGCAGCAACTGAAGAATTATTATATTTGTTATATTTACTGTGATGGGGAAGGCAGGAGATGGGGGAATTTTGTTTCCAACTTGTTATATGTGAGATGCCTATTACATAAATGGAAATAGGAATGGGACAGTCAGACACACAAGTCTAAATTTCTGGGGAGACGTCAGAGCTGAAGATATGGGTAGTATGTAGATCCATATATCTAAGATGAGATCATCTAGGAGACACTGAAGACAATGATGATCCAAAGGCAGAAAACTGGAGTCCATCAACAACATTTTATGCCTACTTTTACATATATTTTCCACTTTTTCTCTCCTATCTCTCTTTTCTTCCTACATCTGCTTTTTCCATCTCCCTTTCTCTCTTCTTAACTCTTTTTGTCTTCTTCCATCTGTTTCTTTCATCGCTGGATTCATAATTTATGGGAGCATTGATGTAGGAGTTATGAGTGCCTTGATTATCAGGGACCCAGGGAAAGTACAATGTGAACTTGGAAAAAATATCTCATGACCAAAAGTAAGGAAGGGATTAAAAAAAAAAGAAAAGGAGAGCATATGACAACAGAGTTTAGAAGACAGCATAGTGAGGCTTTCAGTAGCCAAATTTGGAGAAATTCAATCATAAAGAATGTTGGCAATGATTTGTAATTTTAATTTAAAAAATATCAATGACTTTATAAGAATATCCACATCCACACAAAAATTCTATAGATAGAATAGGACAAGATGGCAAAGATGTAGGAGTAGGCACCATTTCCCCTAAGGTGAGCTGATTACCTACCAAAGAACTCTGATCACCCATGAAATCAGCCTGAGATTAGAATTATACACTTCTGGAACTCTATGGGGGCAGAAGACTCCAGTGGGGAGGTAAAGTGGAGTGGGAACATTGGACTGATATTGGAAGATAAACAAAAGGGGGAGGGAGCCACCAGAAGCGACCCATTGGAAAGTAATACCCCAATATGAGAGTGCCCTGTGATTGTGGACTAGCATTAACTTGGAGTCTTGTTGAAAGCACTCAAAAAGGGTGAAGGATTTTAGGGGGGGATTGGGAGAAATGGGCAGTTAGGGACAAAGGCTTAAGCCTGCTGGCCCAGGACAGCCACTGCTGGTGCTGAGTCAGAGAGAGTGCAGTGAAGAAGCCAGGTCTTGGACCCTGAGCCCACGGCACACCTGAAAGCATCTGGGTGGTGGTGGCCATGAGGGTGAGGGAGCCTTGCCAGCTGGCAGAACCACAGCATTTTGCCTCTCCACCCGTGCCTCGCGACCAGAGTCTGAGTCAAGCACCACACCCTCCCCTGAGAGAGGGGTGTGCAGGCACCAGCTGGTGCTCTCTCAGACCTTCATAGTCTGAGCACTCCCAGCCTGGGCCAGTGTGAAAGTCTCAGTGCGCTATCTCTGCTTGGGACCTCTCTGGCAGTCTAGACCTGCCCAGAGAGCTGGGGCTAGTATTTCTCTTGGTTTTAGGTACAAGCAGGAGTTCCTGTAACTCCAGAGACTGTGACTGGGGACGTGCTCTTCCAGCGGCAGAGGGGGAATTTATGTGCTCTGGAGCACCCAGAAGGGAACAGATAGGCTTCTCTCTGAGAGGGAAGTCTGGGTGCAGTTTGCTTTCCTCTAAACCTCTAAGAACTGTCAAAAGCCACCAAGGGGAGAGAAAACAAATGAATAAACAAACAAAACCTCCAGAGAACAAAAGCCTGAAAAACTGGTTTCCTCAGAGCCACCCTTTGATGGAGGCAGGAGGACTTAACTCAGGGAACACTGCCTAAAAAACAATGCGGCAGGCCCCTCCCCCAGGAAGCCAACCAAAAAAACAAAACAAAACAAAACAAAAAAAACAAAAAAACAAAACCAAACAAAGAAAAAAAAATAAGAGGACAACCACCACTACTTCATAGATACCATCTTTATTTTTAATTTGTTCCCACTATTCTGGTTCCTTTCATTTTTTTATATATAACTTTTTAAGCTATTTACCATCACAATGACATGTTCAGTACATCAAATTCCATAATAACCTTTTAACCTAAACTTTTTGATACATATACCTGTGTTTTTCTTTTTCTTTTCTATTTTTTATTTTATTTTATTTTACTTTATTTTATTTTATTTTTATTTTTTAAATATTCATATAGAGATAAGCTTCAAGGTAATTCCCTTTCCCCAGTCAATGCTACCCCTATAGGTAAACCAGTTATAATCCCCCTCTATCTCAGGAAATTTGAGTCCTTTAAAAAGATATCAAGATACATCCAGGAAGAATCAAAATAAACTTCCTTGCCCACACTGAGAATTTATAACCACTCTCCCATCTTTTTCTTCCATCAGTATTTCTGTGTGTTTTTGTCCCGGTAGTATATACATCTTATACTTGGGGTTCCTTTTGACGAGGTTCTTTTTTTTTTTTATAATTAATTTTTTTTTCTCTTGTCATCTACTTTTGTCAGTCTTTTTGTTTGTATACTTCATAAATCTTACCTTGGGGCCCATTTGGGCTGGGTCTTCTCTTTTATCTTTCTTTTTACTTTTTCCTGTGTCTCTCTCTCTCTCTCTCTCTCTTTTTTTTCTTTTTTCTTTCTTTTTGGTGAGGACTCCTGATTGCTCAGAAATGTTCCAAGGTGCAACTTGCCTGCACCATGGTTGATACATTCAGCTACACATCAGTTCAACCATCTCTCACCAAAATGACTAGAAGGAGGAATGCCCAACAGAAGAAAAATTCAGAGACTGGGCCTTCTGCATCAGAGCTATTGGATATGGACATAGTATGTCAGAAAGGGAATTCAGGCTAACAATTATCCAGGCAATAGCTAGGTTGGAGAAAGCCTTTGATGACAAAATGGAATTGATTAGGGCAGAAGTGAAAGCCACCAGGAATGATGTTCACAATGTTCTAAATGAGTTTCAATCTAATCTAAATTCTCTAAAAGCTAGGGTAACTGAGGCAGAAGATAGAATTAGTGATCTGGAGGTCAAACAGATAGAGAAAAAGGATCAGGATTAAGCTTGAAACAAACAGCTTAGAAGCCATGAAAACAAAATTAGGGAAATAAATGATGCCATGAAACATTCCAATGTCAGAATTATTGGAATCCCTGAGGAGGAGGAGAAAGAAAGAAGACTAGAAGACATAGTTGACCAAATTCTCCATGAAAATTTTCCCAATCTCGCGAATGGAACCAGTGTTCATATACTAGAGACAGAAAGGGCTACCCCAAGATCATAGATTGTAGAAAGACCTTGAGAAACCTGATAGTGAAAATGATGAATCATAATTGTAGACAGGAGCTCTTGAAAGCAGCTAGAGCAAAGAAATTCCTAACGTGCAGAGAAAAGCCCATCAGAATAACGTCAGACCTGTCCACAGAAACCTGGCAAGCCAGAAAGGACTGTCAAGACATACTCAGAGCACTAAATGAGAAGAACATGAAGCCAAGAATACTTTATCTAGCAAGTCTGACATTTAAAATGGATGGTGAGATAAAGAGCTTCCAAGACCAGCAAGGTTTAAAAGAGTATGTAACCATGAGGCTGACACTGCAAATATTAAGGGGGGTTCTATAAAAGAGGAAAAATCCTAAGACTAGCATTGAACAGAAATATATGGAGACAATCTATAGAAATAAAGACTTCACAGGTAACACAATGTCAATAAAAACATATCTCTTAATAATCACTCTCAACGTGAATGGCCTAAATGCACCCATAAAATGACACAAGGTTGCAGATTGGATAAGATCACAGGACCTATCCATATGTTGTCTGCAAGAGACCGATTTTGATCCTAAGGATACATCCAGACTGAAAGTGAAAGGATGGAAAAGCATTTTTCATGCCAACGGGCCTCAAAAGAAGGCTGGGGTGGCAATTCTCATATCAGATAAAGTAGATTTTAAACTAGATACTGTAGTCAGAGATACAGAAGGAAACTACATAATTCTTAAAGGGACTATCCACCAAGAAGATCGAACAATTTTAAATATTTATATCCCCAAAATGGGAGCAGCCAATTATATAAGAAAACTATTAATCAAGATAAAGAGTCATATTGATATGAATACATTAATAGTAGGAGATCTTAACATGCCTATCTCAGTAATAGACAGATCATCCAACAGAAAATCAATAAAGAAACAAGAGCATTGAATGACACATTGGACCAGATGGACCTCTTAGATATATACAGAACATTCCACCCTAATACAAAAGAATATTCATTCTTTGAGAGTGCACATGGAACCTTCTCCAGAATAAACCACATACTGGATCACAAATCAGGGCTCAACTGATACCAACAGATTATGATTATTCCCTGCATATTCTCAGATCACAATGCTTTGAAACTGGAGCTCAACCACAACGAAAAGTTTGGGAGGAATTCAAACACCTAGAAGCTAAAGACCACCTTGCTTCAGAATTCTTGGATCAACCAGGAATTCAAAGAGGAACTTAAATAATTCATGGAAACCAATGAGAACAATAACACATTGGTCCAAAAGCTATGGGATACAGCAAAGGCGGTCCTAAGGGGGAAATACATAGCCATCCAAGCCTCCCTCAAAACAATTGAAAAATCCAGAATACACCAGCTGTCTCTACACCTTAAAGGTCTGGAGAACCAACAACAAATCAAACCAACTCCACACATAAGAAGGGAAAGAATAAAGATTAGAGCAGAGATCAATGAGGTAGAAACCAGAGATATAGTAGAACGTATCAATGAAACTAGAAGCTGGTTTTTTGAAAGAATCAATAAGATTGATAAACCATTGGCCACACTAATCCAAAAGAAAAGAGAGAAAGCCCAAATTCATACAATTATGAATGAAAAGGGAGAGATCACAACTAACACCAAGGAAGTAGAAACAATCATCAGAAGTTATTATCAGTGGTTATATGCCAATAAGCTAAGCAACCTAGATGAAATGGATGCATTCCTGGAAAACCATAAACTCCCGAAATTGAACCAGGAAGAAATTGACAACCTGAATAGATCGATATCTAGTAACGAGATTGAAGCAGTGGTCAAAAACCTCCCAAAAAACAAGAGCCCAGGACCTGATGGATTCCCTGGGGAATTCTATCAAACTTTCAAAGAAAAAATAACACCTATTCTTCTGAAGCTATTTCAAAAAATTGAAGCAGAAGGAAAATTTCCAGACACTTTCTATGAAGCCAGCATTACCCTGATCCCCAAACCAGGCAAAGACCCTACCAAAAAGGAGATTTTTAGACCAGTATCACTGATGAATATGGATGCTAAGATTCTCAACAAGATCCTAGCAAACAGGATCCAACAGTACATTAAAAAGATTATCCACCATTACCAGGTGGGATTCATCCCTGGGTTGCAAGGATGGTTCAACATTTGCAAATCAATCAATGTGATAGAACAATTAATAAGAGAAGAGAGAACCACATGGTCCTCTCAATTGATGCAGAAAAAGCATTTGACAAAATCCAGAATCCATTCCTGATTAAAACACTTCAAAGTATAGGGGTAGAGGGAACATTCCTGAACTTCATCAAATCTATGTATGAAAAACCCACAGCAAATATCATCCTCGATGGGAAAAAGCTCACAGCCTTCCCGTTGAGATCAGGAAAAGGACAAGGATGCCCACTCTCACCACTCTTGTTCAACATAGTATTAGAAGTCCTAGCAACAGCAATCAGACAACAAAGAGAAATAAAAGGTATCCAAATTGGCAATGAAGAAGTCAAACTCTCTCTCCTCGTAGATGATATGATACTTTATATGGAAAACCCAAAAGACTCCACCCCCAAACTACTTGAACTCATACAGCAATTCAGTAATGTGGCAGGATACAAAGTCAATGTACAGAAATCATTTACTTTCTTACACACTAACAATGAAAACACAGAAAGGAAATTAGAGAATTGATTCCATTTACTATAGCACCCAGAACCATAAGATACCTGGGAATAAACCTAACCAAAGTGGTAAAGGATATGTACTTGAGGAACTACAGAATGCTCATGAAAGAAATTGAAGAAGACACAAAAAGATGGAAGACCATTCCATGCTCATGGACTGGAAGACTAAACATTGTTAAAATGTCTATACTGCCTGGAGCAATCTATACTTTCAATGCCATTCCAATCAAAACTCCACTAGCTTTTTTCAAAGAGCTGGAGCAAACAATCCTAAAATTTGTGTGGAATCAGAAGAGACCCCAAATTGCTAAGGAAATGTTGAAAAAGAAAAAGAAAACTGGGGGCATCATGTTGCCTGATTTCAAGCTTTATTATAAAGCTGTGATCATCAAAACAGCATGGTACTGGCATAAAAACAGACATATAGACCAGTGGAACAGAGTAGAGAGCCCAGATATGGACCCTCAACTCTATGGTTAACTAATCTTTGACAAAGCAGGAAAAAATATACAGTGGAAAAATGACAGTCTCTTCAATAATTGGTGCTGGGAAAACTGGACAGCTATATGTAGAAGAATGAAACTCAACCATTCTCTTACACAAAGGTAAAGTCAAAATGGATAAAAGACCCCAACATGAGGCAGGAATTCATCAGAGTCCTAGAAGGAGAACATACACAGTAACCTCTTCGATATCAGCCACAGCAACTTATTTCAAAATATTTCTCCAAAGATAAAGGAAACAAAAGTAAAAATGAATTTTTGGGTCTTCATCAAGATCAAAAGCTTCTGCATAGTAAAGGATACAGTCAACAAATCAAAAAGGCAACCCACGGGATGGGAGAAGATATTCGCAAATGACAGTACAGACAAAGGCTGATAGCCAGGATCTATAAATATCTTCTCAAACTCAGCACACACAAAACAGATAATCATGTCAAAAGAAGGGCAGAAGACATGAACCAACACTTCTCCAATGAAGACATGCAAATGGTTATCAGATACATGGAAAAATGTTCATCATCACTAGCCATCAGGGAGATTCAGATCAAAACCACATTGAGATACCACCTTACAGCAGTTAGAATGGCCAAAATTAACAAGACAGTAAACAACATCTGTTGGAGAGGATGTGGAGAAAGGGGAACCCTGTTACACTGTTGGTGGGAATGCAAGTTAGTGCAGCCAATTTGGAGAACAGTGTGGAGATTCCTTAAGAAAGTAAAAAAAAAAAAATAGAGCTTCCCTATAACCCTGCAATTGCACTATTGGGTATTTACCCCAAAGATGCAGATATAGTGAAAAGAAAGGCCATCTGTACCCTAATTTTCATAGCAGCAATGGCCACCATGGCCAAACTGTGGAAACAACCAAGATGCCCTTCAGCAGATGAAGGGATAAGGAAGATGTGGTCCATATACACTATGGAGTATTATTCCTTCACCAGAAAGGATGAACAGCCAACTTTTGTAACAACATGGACAGGACTGGAAGAGATTATGCTGAGAGAAATAAGTTAAGCAGAGAGAGTCAATTATCATATGGTTTCACTTATTTGTGGAGCATAAGAAATAATACAAAGGACGTGGTATGATGGGGAGGAGAAGGGAATTGAGGGAAATTGGAGGGGGAGATGAACCATGAGAGACTATGGACTCTGAAAAACAATGTGAGGGTTTTGAAGGGGCGGGGGTGCGAATTTGGGGTAGCCTGGTATTGGGTATTTTGGATGCATGCATTACATGGAGCACTGGGTGTGGTGCATGAACAATGAATTCTGGTACACTGAAAAGAAAAAAACATTTAAAAAAGTATAGATAAAAAGAAAAATATATTTTAAAAATTATTTAAATTCAATTAATCTACATATAGCATATTAGTAATTTCAGAGGTAATTTAGTGATTCATTAATTGCATATACCACTCAGTGCTCATTACAACATGTGTCCTCCTTAATGACCATTACCCAGTTACCTCATCCACACACCTCATCTCCAGCAACCCTATTTGTTTCCTAGAGTTGACTCTCTTATGTTTTGTCACCCTGATTTTCTTATTCTATTTTCCCTCCTTCCCTTCCCTTATGATTCTCTGTCTTGTTTTTTAACATATATTAGTTTCTTAACATATGAGTGAAAGCATATGATAATTGTCTTTCTCTGACTGACTTATTTTGCTCAGCATAATACCCTCTAGTTACATCTATTGTTGCAAATGGTAAGATTTCATTTTTGATGGCTGAGTAATATTCCATTATATCGATATTCCACATCTTCTTTATTCATTCATCTATCGATGGACATCTGGGTTCTTTCCATATTTTGGCTAGTGTGGACATTGCTTCTATAATCATTGGGGTTCAGGTAGCCCCTCAGATCACTATGTTTTTATCATTTGGATAAATATTGAGTAGTGCAATTGTTGACTCATATGGTAGCTCTATTTTTAACTTTTTGAGGAACCTCCATACTGTTTTCCAGAGTGGCTGTACCAGCTTGCATTCCCATCAGCTGTGTAAGAAGGTTCCCTTTCTCCACTACCATCTTGCCACTATCTGTCATTTCCTGACTTGCTAAACTTAGCCATTCTGGATGGTGTGACAGAGCTGAAATATATAATCCTAAAATTTGTATGGAACCAGAGAAGACCCTGAATCACCAGGGGAATGTTGAATAAGAAAACCAAAGCTGGTGACATCATGATTCCAGACTTCAGGCTATCCTACAGAGCTGTAATCATCAAGACGGTATGGTCCTGGAACAAATACAGACACATAGATCAGTGGGACAGTGTAAAGAACCCAGAAATGGACGCTCAACACTATGGTCAACTAAATTTGACAAATCAGGAAAAAAAATATCTATAGGAAAAAAGCCAGTCTCTTCAACAGAAGTTGTTGGGAAAATTGGACAGCCACATGCAGAAGAATGAAACTGTACCATTTCCTTATAACATATACAAAAATAGACTCAAAATGGATGACAGACCTAAATGTGAGACAGGAAACCCATAAAAATCCTAGAGGATAACACAGGCAGCAACCTCTTCAATCTTGGCTGCAGCAACTTCTTGCTAGACATGTCTCCAGAGGCAAGGGAAGCAAAAGCAAAAATGAACAATTGGGACTCATCAAGATAAAAAGCTTTGCATAGTAAAAGAGTCAACAAAACCTAAAGACAACCTATAGAATGTAAGAAGATATTTGCAAACATCTTGTCAGCTAAAAGGCTAGTATCCAAAATCTATAAAGAACTGATCAAACTCAATACCCCAAAATAACAAATAATACAGTCAAGAAATGGGCAGAAGACATGAACAGAGACTTCTCCAAAGAAGACATACAAATGGCTAACAGACATATGAAAAAATGCTCCACATCACTTGCAATCAGGAAAATACAAATCAAAACCACAATGAGATACCACATCACACCAGTCAGAATGGAAAAATATCTTTTTTATATAGAAAATACCAATGTGTAAATGTAGAAGAAAGATAAAAAAATTGCATAAACCAATTTTTAAAAAAGATTTTATTTACTTATTTATTTGACAGAGAGAGAGAGAGAGCTCACAAGTAGAGGGAGAAGCAGGCAGAGGGAGAGGGAGAAGCAGACTCTCATGGAGCAGAGAGCCTGACTTGGGGCTTGATCCCAGGACCCTGGGATCGTGACCCAAGCCAAAGGCAGATGCTTAACTGACTGAGATGCCCAGGTGCCCCAACAGTCACCAATTTAATAGCTGGCTTGGAAGATATCAATAATACTAAAGCCCTAAGGTGAAAAGTTTTTGAGGATCAAGATATTAAAATTGTCTCAAAGATTAGTTTTCTTTACATTGGAGAAAATGGCAGAAACCATTTCCTAAATAAGTAAACAAAGTTAACATCAACAATGTGGAAAAAAAAAGTATGTTTCTAATAAGACACACTGAGAGGAGCACAATATCACCTGAATGATATTCTTGCCAAAATGTTTAATCTGAATCCACTCATGATGAAATAATTAGACACACCTGTATTTTGGGGGCATTCTACAAAACTGGCCTGTAATCCTCAAATTTGTCAGTGTCATCAAGGACATACACACATGCATAACACATAAATTTGGAAGATTATTCTAGATTAAAGGAAACATAAGAAATAAAATAACTAAAAAATGTGTGATCCTGTTTTGGAGTCTAAGGGAAAAGAATGATAAGTGGACATTATTGATATAATTAGAATATTTAAATAGAGGCAATTGTATTAGATAATATTGTATACTGTTGAATTTCTTAGCTGGTATGATAATATTGTGGTTATGTTGGAGGATGTTTTTGTTCTTAGGAGATGCACACTAAATTATTTAGGGATGATGTCTTACAATGCAATACACATTCAAATAGCTTATTGAAAAAAGTATAGATAGATTGATATAGATATATACATACATATGAGAGAGATAAGTAATGCTGTAAAATGGTAACAATTAGAGAATTTAGGAGAAGGGTATTATACGGTGTTCATTGAACATCTTGAAATTATGCATAGATTTGAATTTTTTCAAAATAGAATATTAGGGAAAAATGGGGTATCCCAATAGACAGGTGGAATGTAGGAATTTCAGGGTCATCTAATATTCAGAGATTCTTCTTGGTAAATAGACCACATCAAGGTAATCTCTCAGTAGATATCAGGTGGTCAGCTTCTGGGCATGACCTTGTGGTGGGTAGACTCTAAGGTGACCCCTCAATGATACCCTGACCCTTATAATCCACACTTTCGTGTAATTGCCTCTTCTTGATAGTGGGTGAGACCCGTGGCTTGCTCTAGACAATAGAATATAGTAATGGTGAGGGTATAGTCACTCCCTGATTATATAACACTATATAAGACTCTCAGCACTGGATGAGAGTACTGATGGCTCAATAAAGTAAGCAGCCATGTTGAGGAATCCCACATGACAAGACAAAAACAAAACAAAACAAAACAAAACAAACAAACAAACAAACAAAAAAAACAAAACAAAAAACCAAAACCTTTAGGGCCTCTAAAAACATTAAGATATTTCCAGAATCTGAAGGCAGCTTCTAGCTGAGAAAAATCCATCCAGAAAAATCTAAGGTTATCAATCCTACAAAGAAAAGGAAATTAATTCTACCAATAATCTAATTGAGTCTCCAAATGAGACTATCATCTGATCAATACCTTACAGCCTTGTTAGACCCATAGCTGAGGAACTAGATAAGCTGTGACCAGACTCCTGACTCACAGAAACTGTAAGATAGTAATGTGTATTGTTTTGAGTTGCTAAATCTGTGGTAATTTGCTATAGTCTGAACTGAATACTCCAAGATAGTGCAGAGTCAGGGTGGAATTAACAGAAAGTTCACCTGAACTTATCTAGGGTCACAGAACTTATAACCAGAGCAGTTGGCATGTTGAGATCACCCAGCCTTGCTTCAGAGACTTGCTGGCACACTCAGCCATTCTGCTACACCTCTTCTCTTTGTTAAGGGTTGCGTAGCATTTCTTTGTTACAGAAGTTCTATAAACTATTTGGCAACTTAGTATCACTGGGCATGTATTTCCAGTTTGTACTTACCTAAGTCCACAATCTTTACACAGTCATCTTTGTGCATGCTTTTCCTTTCTCATTAGGATATATTTTCAGTAGCCCTACAGATCAGAACCGTTTTCAGCTCTTGACTATTGCCAAGCTGTTAGAATAGAGATGTCTTAAGACTACTTCTTTTGTAAATAATGATAATAGCTATGATTTACTGAGTAGTTACAATGTAATGAGCATTGTGCTGAATATTTTATATTAATGATCTCATACAATCTTCACAATGATGTCATAGAATACACACTCTCATTATCCAACATCTTAGATAAGGAAATAGAGGCTCAGAAATATTAAGTAATTTATTCAAGGTCACATAGTAAAAAAAGATTCAAACTCAGCTCAGTCTAACTCTAGATTCTGTTTTGTGATTACTATTTTCTCCTTCATGGAGTAGGCATACACAACAGACTGAAGGAGGAATAAATATTAGAAGGCTGTTAGAGTAAATCAGAAGGAGCTGATTAAGGCTGTATTCTCAAAGTGTAGTCTCCAGAGAACAGCATCAATTCCACCTGGGAACATTTAAACATGGAAATGCTTGGGCCTCTCTTCAATTGACTGAGTCAGAAACTCTGGGAATAGGGCCCAGTTATCTGTATTTTTATAATCCCTCCAGGGATTCTGATGCTCACTAAAATTTTAGAACCACTGGAGTAATGTGATAGCAGTGGAAAATGAGAGACAAGGGGAAAAATTATATGACTTGAAGAGGCTATAAGGAATTTTAGAGTTCAGTATGTTTGAAACATCGGCGATGGGAAGAAAAGTGGTCACATAGAAGAAAAGGGAATCATCCTTATGTTTTCTCCATCAATTTGATGTTAGGCAACTTTTTTATGGTTTAGGAATCATTTTTATTGTTAACATATAGTGTATTTTTGTTTTCAGGGGTACCGGTCTGTGACTCATCAGTCTTACACATTTCATAGTGCTCACCATAGCGCATACCCTCCCCAATGTCCATCACCCACATACCTTATCCCTCCCACCCCTTTCCACTCCAGCAACCCTCAATTTGTTTCCTGAGATTGAGTTGCTTATGGTTTGTCTCCCTCTCTGGATTCATCCAGTTTCATTTTTTCCTGTCTTCCCCCATGATCCCTGGCCTTATTTCTCAAATTCCACATATCAGTGAGATCATATGGTAATTGTCTTTTTCTGATTGACTTATTTCCCTTAGCATAATACTCTCTAGTTCCATCCACATCATTGCAAATTGCAAGATTTCATTTTTGATGGCCACATAACATTCCACTGTGTGTGTGTGTGTTTGTGTGTGTGTGCGCATGCTACTTCTTTACCATTCATCTGTGGGTGGACATCTAGGCTCTTTCTATAGTTCAGCTATTGTGAACATTGCTGCTATAAATATTGAGTTTCATGTACCCCTTCAGACACTACCCTGGTATCTTTCTGGTAAATGCCCAGTAGTGCAATTGTTGGGTCATAAGGTAGCTCTATTTTCAACTTTTTGAGGAACCTCCATAGTGTTTTCCAGAGGTGCTCTACCAGCTTGCATTCCCACCAAGAGTATAGGAGGGTTCCCCTTTCTCTGCATACTCACCAACACCTGTCATTCCTGACTTGTTAAATTTAGCCATTCTGACTGGTGTGAGGGTATCTCATTGTTGTTTCAATTATTTCCCTGATCCCAAGTGATGTTGAGCACTTTCTTATGGGTCTGTTGGCCATTTGGATATCTTCTTTGCAGAAATGTCTGTTCATGTCCTCTGCCCATTTACTGACTGGATTATTATTCTTTGGGTGTTGAATTTGATAAGTTCATTATAGATTTTAGGTACTAGCCCTTTATCTGATATGATATTTTCAAATATCTTCTCCCATTGGTTGTTGGTTGTATTTTGGTTTTGTTGACTGTTTCCCTTTTTATATTTTTTATATTGTTATGTTAGTCACCATACAGTACATCAATAGTTTTTGATGTAGTGTTCCATGATTCATTGTTAGCATATAACAACCAGTGCTCCATGCAATATATGCCCTTCTTAATACCCATAACTGGGCTAACTCAGACTCCCATCATCCTCCTCTTTAAAGCCTTCAGTTGGTTTCCTGGAGTCCATAGTCTCAAACGGTTCATCTCCCCATCTGATTCCCACACCCCTTCCTTTTTTCCTTCCTCCTCCTAATGTCCTCCATGCTATTCCTTATGTTCCACAAATAAATGAAACCAAATAATTGTCTTTCCCAGATTGACTTATTTCACTTAGCATAATCTCCAGTTCCATTCATGTTGATGCAAATTTGAGTATTCATCCTTTCTGATGGCTGAGTCATATTCCATTGTATATATGGACCATATCTTCTTTATCCATTCATCTGTTGAAGGGCATCTTAGCTCCTTCCACAGTTTGGCTATTGTGGAGACTGGTTCTATGAACATTGAGGTGCACGTTGCCCTTCTTTTCACTACATCTGTATCTTTGGGGTTAATAACCAGTAGTGCAATTGCTGGGTCATAGGGTAGCTTTATTTTTAACTTTTTTTTATGGAACCTGCACACTGTATTCTAAAGTGGCTTTACCAACTTACATTCTCACCAATAGTATAATAAGAGGGTTCCCCTTTCTCCATGTCTCCCACATTTGTTTTTTCCTGTCTTGTCAATTTTTGCCATTCTAACTGGTGTAAGGTGATATCTTATTCTGGTTTTGATTTGTATTTCCCTGATGGCATGATGATGAACATTTTTTCTTGTATCTGTTAGCCATTTGTATGTCTTCTTTGGAGAAGTATTTGTTCATGTCTTCTGCCCATTTCTTGACTTGATTATTTGTCTTTCGGGTGTTGAGTTTGAGAAATTCTTTATAGATCTTGGCTATCAGTCCTTTATCTGTAATATTATTTGCAAATATCTTCTCCCATTCCGTGGGTTGCCTTTTAGTTTTGTTGACTGTTTCCTTTGTTGTATACAAGCTTTTTGTCTTGATGAAGTCACAAAAGTTCATTTTTGCTTTTATATCTCTTGCCTTTGGAGACATGTCTTGAAAAAAGTTGCAGTTTTTGTGGATGATGTCAAAGAGGTTACTGCCTATGTTTTCCTCTATAATTTTAATGGATTCCTGTTTCATATTGAGATCTTTCATCCATTTTGAGTTTACCTTTGTTACGGTGTAAGAGAATGGTCAAACTTCATTCTTCTGTATATAGCTGTCTTATTTTCCCAGCACCATTTATTGAAGAGACTGTCTTTTTTCCACTGGATATTTTTTCCTGCTTTGTTGTAGATTAGTTGACCATAGAGTTGAGGATCCATATCTGGGCTCTCTATTTTGTTCCATTGATCTATGTGTCTATTTTTGTGCCAGTACCATGCTGTCTTGGTTATCACAATTTTGTAATATAGAATGAAGTCAGGCAATGTGATGCCCCCAGCTTTATTTTTCTTTTTCAACATTTCCTTAGCAATTCAGGGTCTTTTCTGGTTCTGTATCAATTTTAGGATTATTTGTTCTAGCTCTGTGAAAAAAGTTGATGGTATTTTGATAGGGATTGCATTAAGTGTGTAGATTTATCTAGGAAGCATAGGCATTTTTACAATATATATCTTTGCAATCCATGAGCATGGAACATTTTTCCATTTCTTTGTGTCTTCCTCAATTTCTTTAATACATTTTCTGTAGTTTCTAGAGAATAGATCCTTTACTACTTTGGTTACATTTATTCCTAGATATCCTATGGTTTTTGGTACTATTGTAAATGGAATCGATTCCCTAATTTATCTTTCTACAGTTACATTGTTAGTGTATAGGAAAGCAACTGATTTCTATGCATTGATTTTGTATCCTGCCACATTACTGAATTGCTGTATGAGTTCTAGTCATTTGGGGGTGTGTTCTTCTGGATTTTCCACATAAAGTATCCTGTCATTTGCCAAGACAGAGAGTTTGACTACTTTTTTGCCAATTTGAACACGTTTTATTTCTTTTTTTGGTCTAATTGCTGATGCTAGGATTTCTAGTACTATGTTGAACAGTAGTGGTGAGAGTGGGCATTATTGTCATGTTCCCGACCTTAAGGGAAAGTTTCTCAGCTTTTCCATTGAGAATGATATTCTCTGTGGGCATTTAAATTGCAGATGGTTTTTAAGAAATGGAGGAATGTCCCCTTTATCCCTACACTTTGAAGAGTTTTAATCAGGAAAGGATGTTGTATTTTGTCAAATGCTTTTTCTGCATCAATTGAGAGGACCATATGGTTCTTTCCTCTTCTCTTATTAGTGTGTTCTATAACAATGATTTGTGAATGTTGAACCAACTTTGTATCCCAGGGATAAATCCCACTTGGTCATGACAGATACTCCTTTTAATGTGCTGTTTCAAAGTATTATGGTCTAAGAATATGCAAGGAATAATCTCAATCCTTTGGTATCAATTGAAATCTGATTTGTGACCTAGTCTGTGATCTATTCTGGAGAAAGTTCCATGTGCATTTGAGAAAAATGAGTATTCTGTTGTTTTAGGGTGTAATGCTCTGTATATATATATGAGGTCCATCTGGTCCAGTGTGTCATTCAAAGCTCTTGTTTCTTTGTTGATTTTCTGATTAGATGATCTGTCTATTGCTGAGAGTGGTGTATTGAGGTCTCCTACTATTAATATATTAATATCAATATGTGTCTTTATTTTGGTTAACAATTGGCTTGTGTAGTTGGCTGCTCTCATGTTGGGGGCATAGATATTTACAGCTGTTAAATCTTGTTGGATAGACCCTTTAAAAATGATGTACTGTCCTTCTGTATCTCTAACTACAGTCTTTAGCTTAAAATCTAATTTGTCTGAGGGGCACCTGGGTGGCTCAGTGGGTTAAAGCCTCTGCCTTCGGCTCAGGTCATGGTCCCAGGGTCCTGGGATCGAGCCCCGCATTGGGCTCTCTCCTTAGCAGGGAGCCTGCTTCCTCCTCTCTCTCTGCCTGATTGTGATCTCTGTCTGTCAAATAAAAAAAAATTAAAAATCTAATTTGTCTGATATGAGAATTGCCACCCTAGTTTTCTTTTGAGGTCCATTGGTATGAACGATGCTTCTCCATCCCTTCACTTTCAATCTTGATGTATCTTTATGTTCAAAATGAGTCTCTTGTAAGATAGCATATGGATGGGTCTTGTCTTTTTATCCAATCTGCAACCCTATGCCATTTCATGGGAGCATTTAGGCCATTCATATTGAGAGTGATTATTGAAAGATATAATTTTATTGTCATGTTGCCTGTGAAGTCCCTGTTTCTATAGACTGTCTCTGTAAATTACTATTCTATATTACTCTTGGGGTCTTTCTCCTTTTATAGAACTTCCCTTAATATTTCTTTTTTTAAAAGATTTTATTTATTTGACAGAGAGAGAGAGATCACAAGTAGGCAGAGAGGCAGGCAGAGGGAGAGAGGGAAGTACGCTCCCTGATGATCAGAGAGACCGATATGGGGCTCGATCCCAGAACCCTGGGATCGTAATTTGAGCTAAAGGCAGAGGCTTTAACCCACTGATCCACCCAGGCGCCCCCCCTTAATATTTCTTGCAGATCCAGTTTAGTAGTCACATATTCTTTCAGTTTCTGCAAGTCTTGGAAGTTCCTTGTCTCTCCATCCATTCTGAATGACCGCCTTGCTGGATAAAGTATCCTTGGCTGCATGTTATTCTTATTTAGTACCCTGAGTGTGTCTTGCCAGCTCTTTCTGTCTTTCCAGGTCTCTGTGTACAGGTCTGACATTATTCTGATGTTCCTCCCTTTGTACATAAATCTCTTCCCTGGGGCACTTGGGTGACTCAGTGGGTTAAGCCACTGCCTTTGGCTCATGTCATGATCTCAGGGTCCTGGGATCAAGCCCTGCATCAGGCTCTTTGCTCAGCAGGGACCCTGCTTCTCTCTCTCTCCCTGCCTGCCTCTCTGCCTATTTGTGATCTTTCTCTGTCAAATAAATAAATAAAATCTTAAAAAAAAATAAAACTCCTCCCCCTGGCCACTTTCAAGATTGTCTTCTTGGGTCTGAGATTTGAAATTTGAACTATTATATGTCGTAGTGTTGGTCTGTTATCCTTGATCTTGGGAGGGTTCCTCTTTGCCTCTTGGAGGTGAATATTTTTTCCTTCCCCATATTAGGGAAGTTCTCAGCTATGATTTGCTCAAATATATCCTCTAGACCTCTCTCTCTCAACCCCCCTGGGAACCCAATAATTCTGATATTAGAATATTTCACTGAGTCATTAATCTCTCTCAGTGTGATCCCTTGGGTTTTAATATGTCCCCCCCCCCAGACTCCTAGGTTACCTTCTTTTCTATCATCTTATCTTCCAATTCACTAATTCATTCTGCCTCATTAACCCTGGCAGTCAGAGTATCCAGTTTAGACTGCATTTCATTCATAGCATTTTTATGTTCTGCCTGATTAAATCTCACTTCCTCACCTAGAGATTCTATATTGTCATTAATATTTTTCTTAAGTCTAGGTATCACCTTGGTAATTGTACTCTGAAGTCTTTTTCTGACATCTTGGTTATGTCCATATCCATTATTTCTGTGGCAGAGGCCACAGTCTCTGTATCTTTCTTTTGTTGGGGGTTCCTCTTCTTAGTCATTCTGTTGAGGGGTGATTGAGGGAATACACAGTGTCCAAATTATTGACCACAACCCAAGGAAGATGCATCTGTTTTATAGGGACCTTAGGGTTGTCAGCCTCCTGTTCTTCCAGGCTGTCTTTTGGGGGAATGGTCTGCTGCACTCTTTCTCAGGCAACCCTGTTTGGGCAGATTTGCCCTGTCCCCTGTGGGATGGGATAGGCTTAATGAAAACCATTTTGGGGAGGCTTTTGTTCTCTGTCGACTTTCCACCTCTCTTCAGAGAGTCAGAACAGAAGTGACTATATCCAAACCTCTGTCTCAGAACAGAGAGATCACAGTCTGCTCTTCACTGAGCTCTCCAGGTCATACTGTCTCCATTTCTGTCTGTGTTGCTAAAAACTGGAGGGTCCTAGGTTGTGGTACCCACAGCAGCAGTCCCAGCCCTTGCTCCAAGGCCCAGGCACATTTCTGATCTTCGAGCTTCTAAAACTGCAAGCTGCTCCTGGTTCAGATGTGTGCCCTTAGAAGCTACAGGTTTCAGTCTGGGGGAGGTGCCCTAAAGTTCTTTCCTTGTCACAACTGGTCTGCAAGTCTGTCCCAGGTCCCCAGGGTGGGAGGCTTTTTGCCTTCTCAGTTCAAGATCACAGAGGCTTCCTCCCCCTTCTGTTTATCTTCTGATATCTGCCCACTGAAATATGCCCTCCCCCCACCCCGCTTCATACTCAAGACCAGCCGCTAGAGATATTCTGTTTGTAGAGATCCAGATATATCTTCTTGCATCTCAGGCTAATTTTGTGGGTGTTAAGAATGGTCTGGTAGATATCCAGCTCAATAGAGGGGACCAGTTGAGATAGGATCCCCTACTCCTCTGCCATCTTTTCTCCCTTGTTGACTGTTTCCTTTGCTGTGCAAAAGATTTTTATCTTAATGAAGTCCCAAGAGTTAATTTTTGCCCTTGCTTCCCTTGCCTTTGGCATTGTGTCTAGGAAGAAGTTGCTGCAGCTGAGGTTGAAGACAATCCTGGCTCCTCAAAGGATTCTCCTCTCACATTGAGGTCTTTCATCCATTTGGAGTCTATTTTTGTATATGGTGTAAGGAAATGGTCCAGTTTCATTCTTTTCCATCTGGCTATCCAATTTTCCCAACACCATTTGTTGAAAAGACTCACTTTTTTCCATGGGACATTCTTTCCTGCTTTGTCAAAGATTAGTTGAACATAGAGTTGAGGATCTATTTCTGGGTTCTTTATTCTGTTCCATTGATCTATGTGTCTGTTTTTGTGCTAGTGCCATACTGTCTTGATTATAGTTTTGTAATAGAGCTTGAAGTTCAGAATTGTGATACTGCCAGCTTTCCTTTTCTTTTTCAACATTCCTCATGCTATTCAGGTCTTTTTTGGCTCCATACAAATTTTAGGATTATTTATTCCAGCTCCGTGAAAAAAGTTGATGGTATTTTGATAGGGATTGCATTAAATGGGTAGATTGCTCTAGGTAGCATAAACATTTTGACAATATTTGTTCTTCTAATCCATGAGCATGGAATGTTTTTCCATTTCTTTGTGTCTTCCTCAATTTCTTTCATAAATATTCTGTAGTTTTCTGAATACAGATTCTTTGCCTCTTTGCTGAGATATATTCCTAGGTATCTTATGGTTTTGGGTGTAAGCATAAATGGGATTGAGTTATTAATTTCTCTCTTTTCTGTCTTGTTGTTGGTTTATAGAAATGCAATGGGTTTCGGTGCACTGATTTTATATCCTGACAATTTACTGAATTCCTATATGAGTTCTAGCAGTTTCAGGATGGGGTCTTTTGGGTTTTCGACACAAAGTATCATATCATCTGCAAAGAGTGAGAGTTTGACTTCTTCTTTGCCAATTCGGATGCTTTTTATTTCTTTTTGTTGTCTGGTTGCTGAGGCTAGGACTTCTAGTACTATGTTCAATAGTAGTGGTGATAGTGGAAATCCCTGCTGTGTTTCTGACCTTAGTGGAAAAGCTCTCAGTTTTTCCCCATTGAGAATGATATTCACTGTGTTTTTTTTATAGATGACTTTGATGATATTGATGATATCATCAGACATCAGAACTCTTCACAGTGTAGTGATATCGTCAATATCTATCACTACACTGTGAAGAGTTCTGATCAAGAAAGGATGCTGTACTTTGACAAATGCTTTTTCAGCATCTATTGAGAGTATCATATGGTTTTTGATCTTTCTTTTATTAATGTAGTATATCACACTGATTGATTTGTAGATGTTGAACCAAACTTGCAGCCCATGAATAAATCCCACTTGTTCATGGTGAATAATCCTTTTAATGTACTGTTGGATCCTATTGTTTAGTATTTTGGTGACAATTTTTGCATCCATGTTCATCAGGAATATTGGTCTGTAATTCTCCTTTTTGATGGGTTCTTGTTCAGTTTTGGGATCAAGGTAATGATGGCCTCATAAAAAGAGTTTGGAAGTTTTCCTTCCATTTCTATTTTTCAGAACAGTTTCAGGAGAGTAGGTATTAATTCTTCTTTAAATGTTCAGTACAATAGCCTGGAAGTTCTGACTTTATGGTGGGGTGATAGAGACTTACAGGGTTCTGACAAAGGCCTTGTTTAAGGTCAAGTTGTTATTCTTAGCCAGATTTGTTTCATATAACTTATTCTTCCCTTAGGATGAGCTCTGTTTAAGATTCCTCATTCTCCCCCTGCAATATATTTCTGGTGGGTTTATTTCACTTGTTATCAGATAAGACTAGATATGTCTGACTTGCCCAGACCACAGGTTTGAGATCAAGTTCTGTTTCCCTACCCTGAACTTTTTTTCTTTAATTCAAAATTATATTATGCAACTATACATATTTTTTTAAATTTTTATTTATTTTTTAAACATTATGTTAGTAACCATATAGTACATCACTAGTTTTTGATGTAGTGTTCCAAGATTCATTGTTACTTTAATTAACATTTTAAAATATACATTAGGGATATTATCTTGTGTCATTAAAATATTTTTCTAATATATAATTATTTTTTAGTTTTATATTCTTATTGTTTACAGAAGTATTCTTATGCATAGATATTTAGCATATCTTTATTTTCTCAGGACAAAGTTCTGACACTAAAATTTCTGTGCCCAAGGGCTATGATCATTGCAAGGTTTTTGGTACTTATTGTCACAATATCATTACCAGAGAGTTTATCTATTTATGTTGCATTCTGTTGTAGTTGATAGCACACTTTTGCCTGAACCTTTGCTAATAGAGCTACTTTGATATGTGAACCTGATCTCTTATTTTTGTGATTTGAATTTTTTGGTAATAGTAGATTGAGTAATTTATATTTGAAAATAGATTGACCACTTGCCTTTCTTCTTTGTGAATTCTATTCACCTCTTTAGTTCAGGCAATGGCAAAGTTTTGTTGCAAAGGAACAGATAGTCAACATTTTAGGCTTTCTGGACAAATGGTATCAGTCACAGCTACTTAACTGCCATTGTAGTGCAAAATTAGCCATTATACAATCCATAAATAAATAGGCATGGATGTGTTCCAATAAAGCTTTACTTACAAAAACACACAGTGTCCAGATTTGGCTCATGGGATATAGTCTATCAACTCCTGATTTATTTCATTATGCTACTGGACATATTTATCACTTTTTTACTGATTTTTGAAGTTTGTGCAAATGTTAAGGACAATTGGCCCTTTATAATCTATGTTGAAAATGTTTTCTAGTATGTTCTAAAATTTCACATATTTTAATTTATTTATTTTCTATTTCTTTTCAGCGTAACAGTATTCATTGTTTTTGCACCACACCCAGTGCTCCATGTAATATGTGCCCTCTCTAATACTCACCACCTGGTTCCCCCAACCTCCCACCCCCTGTCCCTTCAAAACCCTCAGATTGTTTTTCAGAGTCCATAGTCTCTCATGGTCCACCTCCCCTTCCAATGTCCCTCAACTCCCTTCTCCTCTCCATCTCCCCTTGTCCTCCATGCTATTTGTTATGCTCCACAAATAAGTGAAACCATATGATAATTGACTCTCTCTGCTTGACTTATTTTACTCAGCATAATCTCTTCCAGTCCTGTCCATGTTGCTACAAAAGTTGGGTATTCATCCTTTCTGATGGAGGCATAATACTCCATAGTGTATATGGACCACATCTTCCTTATCCATTCATCTGTTGAAGGGCATCTTGGTTCTTTCCACAGTTTGGCAACCGTGGCCATTGCTGCTATAAACATTGGGGTACAGATGGCCCTTCTTTTCACTACATCTGTATCTTCGGGGTGAATACTCAGTAGTGCAATTGCAGGGTCATAGGGAAGCTCTACTTTTAATTTCTTGAGGAATCTCCACACTGTTTTCCAAAGTGGCTGCACCAACTTGCATTCCCACCAACAGTGTAAGAGGGTTCCCCTTTCTCCACATCCCCTCCAACACATGTTGTTTCCCATCTTGCTAATTTTGGCCATTCTAACTGGTGTAAGGTGGTATCTCAATGTGGTTTTAATTTGAATCTCCCTGATGGCTAGTGATGATGAACATTTTTCCATGTGTCTGATAGCCATTTGTATGTCTTCATTGGAGAAGTGTCTGTTCCTATCTTCTGCCCTTTTTTTATATGATTGTCTGTTTTGTGTGTGTTGTGTTTGAGGAGTTCTTTATAGATCCTGGATATCAACCTTTTGTCTGTATTGTCATTTGCAAATATCTTCTCCCATTCCGTGGGTTGCCTCTTTGTTTTGTTGATTGTTTCCTTTGCTGTGCAGAAGTTTTGATCTTGATAAAGTCACAAAAGTTCATCTTCGCTTTTGTTTCCTTTGCTTTTGGAGGCATATATTGAAGAAGTTGCTGTGGCTGATATCGAAGAGATTACTGCCTATGTTCTCTAGGATTCTGATGGATTCCTGTCTCCGTTGAGGTCTTTTATCCATTTCGACTTTATCTTTGTGTACAGTGTAAGAGAATGGTGGAGTTTCATTCTTCTACATATAGCTGTCCAGTTTTCCCAGCACCATTTATTGAAGAGACTGTCTTTTTCCCACTGTATATTTTTTCCTGTTTTGTCGAAGATTATTTGCCCATAGAGTTAAGAGACCATATCTGGGCTCTCTACTCTGTTCCACTGGTCTATGTGTCTGTTTTTATGCCAGTACCATGCTGTCTTGGTGATCACAGCTTTCTAGTAAGTCTTGAAATCAGGTAACGTGATGCCCCCAGTTTTATAAAATTTCACATATTTAAATATCATTTTCCTATTTGTTTCTGCTTTGTTTTTATGCTTAGCAAGGTTTTCCTCACCAGGAAAACAGATAGCTATTTATCCGTGTTTTCTTCTAGTCCCTTTTTGGTTTACTTTTTGTGATTCAATTTTTAATCCACTTGGAAGTAATTTTGGTGAAGCTTGAAGTAAAAAACTAACTTCATATTTTCCAAGTCAACCAATGGTGCCAGAAGCTTTTATTGAATGAACTTTCTTTGCTCCCTGGAGTTTTTTTCAAGCAAAGTCTATACTAAACTGATATGTCTATATTTATCTTAGAGGTGTTGTCCTTTGAGTCTAGTATATGAAAATAATTGTTCTAGGAATGTGTTCATTGCAAGGAGCCTCTCACGCTCCCTTTGTACTAATTTTAGTCCAGTTTGAAATGTATCAATAAATCTACCTTAACTACAGTTTTTGGTATTTTTGTAGCTGCAGGTGTCCTTACACTTTCATCTTTCATGTATCTCTGACTCTGCATTTGTGTATAGTCTTATATTGCTCAGTGGGAGACATGCCTTTCTTACAAAGCTGGGAAATATGTGATCCTCTTTCTGATGTAAATTAGCCTTGTTTCACTCTTGTCATCTGTGATGTGTTTAGTTTCTTCATGGTGTGGAATTACTTGTCTACACTACATTATACCCGTTCTCAAAGCTTTTTTAACATCTTTTTTATTTTTTTTTAATTACCTGGCTCTAAGGATAACTTTAAGCTTTTTACACTCCTAAGGAATCCTACTCTGGACTATTGATCAGGGTAATTGACCTTTCCTTCCCCTAATTTCACTGACCATAGTGCTGTATGCCCATTGTAGTAGTACTTCACTTTGACCACTTCATCTCTGTGGTCTTGTTTTTGTTGTTGTTGTTTGTTTGTTTTTGTTTGTTTTTTAAAGATTTATTTACTTGGGGTGCCTGGGTGGCTCAGTCGTTAAGTGTCAGCCATTGGCTCAGGTCATGATCCTAGGGTCTTGGATCAAGCCCCACATCAGGCTCCCTGCTTGGTGGAGAACATGCTTCTCCCTCTCCCACTCCCCCTACTTGTGTTGCCTGTATCTCTCCGTCTCTGTCAAATATATAAATAAATAGAATCATTTAAAAAAGATTTATTTGCTTATTTTAGAGAGAGACAGTGCATGAATAGGGGGAAGGACATAGGGAGAGAATCTTCAAGCAGACTCCCCACTGAACGTGGAGCCTGAGGCAGAGCTCTATCTCAGGATCCATGAACTCATGACCTGAGTTGAAACCAAGAGCCACCCAGGCACCACTCTACATTCATTTCTGACAATATAATCATTGTAGGACTTTCTGGACTCTGTGGATCCTTTCATTCCAACTGGATTCTCTATTCCATGCTCTCAGACTGTTAGAAGTATTCTGAGGTGTTGGATGACCTTTCCCCATCATTTGAGAGAAGAAGGAATGGTTTCCACATAGAAAACCACTAGGAAAGTTAGCCCCCAAACCCTGGGAAATAATAGTTTCATCTGAATTCCCTTTCTGTTTTTAGCTTAAAATTACTGACTCCTTACAGTTTCAAGAAAAGATTAAAAAAAAGTGTCTAAAATACACAACCTGTAACCTGTAGTCAAATTTTTGTTTCCTTAAAAAGTCATTTTCCAATCTTTGATTTCCTTCTGATTCCATTGTGTATATAGCTTGTGTGGTGGAGGTTGGACAATATGTAAGCAAGCATACATGGAATCTAGAGTTATAAGTTCCTCAAAACTTTGAGGCTAATCAAAACCTTTATAAGGTGTAAGGTCTAATTTTAGCGAGAACTATGTAAACTTTATAGTACTATAAAATCAATAAATACATTTTATTAAAGTTGAAAATACGTAATAATATCCTACAGTGATATTGTAGCATCTAAAAAGTGGATTAACGAAAAATTTTCAAAAAGCAATTACCTCTAATTATCATGTTTTGTATGTTAAATGCAACTTTGGTTTAAGCTGTTCCTAGTAACTTGCAAAGATTTACTTCTAATCTTGGCAGTGTTCAGGTAAGTTTCATTAAGTAATTTTGACTTGTTACGCACTACAAAGAGACTAAGACTTATAGGTAAAATTGTTTGTCCTAGTGTATCCTGTAAATGAATAAGTGGGACTCTCTCTGTATCACCAATATATTTGTGTCTAACCCCACATACCTGGAGGTAACTTTGGATGTAGTAAACTCTTTTCTGTTATCAGAAAGAGGTCTCAAGTGAAGAAAATGCATCTACCACTTCTAGGAAGCATCTCTCTTCCTCTCCCTTGGCTCTCATCATAGCATTTTCCCATTTTCTTTCTGTTCTTATAAACAGATTATGTTACATAGACTTGCCTTTTTTAGGAATATTATAAAATGACCAAAACATGAGGATTTTCTTTGCTCCAAATTCTATTGAAAGCTCAACACTGGAAATAATATGATCTTTGTTTCCTCTATCTGAGTACCTAGTTCAGGGCTACAGGACTGTATACAGTGCAGGCCTGACAATGAATCATTCTAAGGAACATATACTTAACTATGGTAGTATAGTAGAGGAAATAATTGATTAGGAGTTGTGTATTTTTGGCTAATCACCATATCCCTCTGATCACTTACTCCTTTCTATTAGAAAAAGGGGATTTAAGTATTTTATCTCTAAAGTTTCTTAGTTTTAGAATTCTGTGACTCCTCAAGAACTAATTAAGTACTGTATGGTGACTAACATAACGTAATAAAAAAATAATTCTATGATTCCCAAAAATTCTTACTGTCTTTATAGTGCCAGTATAGCACAATTCTCATGCACATGAATTTTGAACTCGGATAGACCTAGGTTAGAGGAACAATTCTATCACTCTGTAGTTACATAATCTTGGACAAGTCATTTGGCCACCCTAAATTTATTTGTTATTTATTGGTCAAATGGGCATAATAATACCTTTCTCACAATGTCATTATGAGGTAGCACATGCAAAGTGCTTTGTACAGTTAATAACACACAAAATAACTCAATACATGTTAACTATAAGCTATATTAGGGCCAGCCCTTGGCAAAATTGTGGTAAGCACAGCTGGAGTGTGGCACCTCCACTTCCCTCTTTCTGTGCTCCTCAGTTTTGTTATTTTCTCTGTGGTCACTGCCTCTTCACCCAACACATCTAGTTAGAAGGTATTGAGGTATTGAGGAGTTCTCTGCTGGGAGCTCAATGACTGTATAATACTGTAGTGATCATGTCTCTAAGCTAGCTGTGTACATGCACAGCTAATGTTAGATGTTTGAGTCTAATATTCCATTTCCCACTTAAGAAAATTTCCCTGGCAATTAATAATGAATATCTGATTCCAAGAACCATGCCTCAAGAGAGTTTTTCCACAGGTAGTTTGCATTAGTTATTAGGAACTCCTTGGTACTCATTTATAAAGCTGATTACAGGCCTGTTTTCTATCACTTACAGAATGTTCATAATAGTTGCTCAAGTTCAGGCAGATTATGCCTCTCCATGAAGCTATATATTTTCAGAGAAAGAAATCTTTATCTCTATTGTATGACAGCTCACATGCATCGCTTTTTTGAGTGTAGCTTATTTGCAGCCTGTGGGAGTTATGTAATCTGCCACTAAAATTTCAGTAAAGAAGAGAGAAGTAAAAGAGAGATATACAACTCATCTTTTCACAAATTCTGTTTTGTTAATAGAAATGAGATTTTAGATCAGTGGTGGATTCTCCTCCCTGTTCCAAGTACCATTGTTACACTATTCTATCCAAATCACTAATAACCTCCACTAATAACCTATTCATTCTGTTTCTCTCTCTCTCTCTCTCACACAGACATGTGCATCCACACCCAACACACTAGAGATGGGTTGTAGTAAGTATATAATGAACATTAGAAATACCCCTAAAGCCAAGCCAATTGGATCTATTTGGATGGGATTTGGTCATTCTTGTTTAGGCCAGGCACTAATTTTTTATCAGTTTGGAAATTGTTCATGAGGTGGTATTTGTGGCACACTACTAGTCTGTGCTTATTTAAGGCAGGGTTTCTCTACTTCCACACTATTAAGATATGGGTCCAATGTTTAGCAGCATCCTGAGCTTAATCTGCTAGACACCAGTAGTACCCCTCCCCTTTCCACTTGCAGCAAACAAAAATGTCTCTAGGTATTGCCGTATATTCCTGAGAGACAAAATTACCCCAGCTGTTTTAAGGCTATCTCCTTTCCCTTGCTGCTTCCCCATTGCTAATTACCACAGATGCAATAACAAAATTCATTTGAGAGTTTGTATCCACATAGCAACTGTTAAAAGTACAGACATGTTTTAGGGAAGGAATAAGACACTATTGATTCTCAACCTTGTCTGCACACACACTTGGATCACTTGTAGATCTTTACAATGTACTGTTGTCTGGGTGATATTTCTCCCTGATATTCTTACATTTTGGGTATGATCTGGGTATTGGGATATTTAAAAACTATTACTATGATTCTAACGTACTGGAAAGTTGAAGAATTACAGTTCTGGATATATCCCTTTAAGAAATAGGCACTGAAAAAATAGTTTTTTAGGAGTTTGACATTACGCAAGTCAAGAAAGCATGGCTTATATGCTGGACTATGGATTTTTCAGGGAGGGAAATTAAAGATATGAATTGAGTGACAGCTAATGTTGCTACCAGAACATAGAGGATCTTAGAGACTACTTTGGACCACACTCTATATTCCGGCAGCCCTCCTAGCCCTCCCCAACAAATAAACACATAAAAATGCTATTTTAATCTACGAACAACTATTTTTTAAGATCTAATTTATTGATGGAGAAACTAATTTTAGGTTAATATCAAGGCAGTCCTGAAGGGAAATAAAGTAATCAAAGAACAAGGTCCTCCAGGTGCTCTTTGGTGACTCATTTGGTTAAGCATCAGACTCTTGATTTCAGCTCAGGTTATGATCTCAATGTTGTGAGGTAGAGCCCCATGTGTGCAGTGCTCCAATGAGCATGGAGCCTGCTTAAGATTCTCTCTCCCCCTTTCCCTCTGTCAGAGCAGAGCATGATATAGAACAGAAAATGAATGAGTTTGCTTAGTCCCAGAGGTAAAAGATAGATATTTGCCTTAGTCCAGACATCTAAAGTTGATTTTATGCAGATGAGTGACAGCTAGCAAGGTCGTGTCTGTCCTCTTCTGGCTGCCTCCCTGCATCACCCCCTAGGCACCAGTGAGTGCAGCAGAACTGGGCTCACAGGGGAAGTCTATGTGAGCACCTCATAGGCATGGAACAGAAAGCTGTGTTTGCACTTAAAGGAATCATTGTAAGTTAACAGGAGACAAAACAAATATTTCACCATTAATTTAGAACTGTGCTATGTCCAATCATAAGCAACCATTTCTGCCAAAACCAAAAATGTTATGTATCTATAGAATGTTTCCAGCTTCTCTTAAGAGCAAATTATGTGTGAATCTGTCATTCTTTGAATTTTCCTAAATTCATCTTGAACTAATTTTTGTTTTCAGATACTATTTTAGGGGAAAAAAATCCCAATTTTTTCATTTGTCTTAAAAGTACTTACTAGAATGACCAAATTGAAGGGTTGCATATTCTCAGATCACAATGCTTTGAAACTGGAGCTCAATCACAAGGAAAAGTTCAGAAGGAACTCAAACATCTGGAAGCTAAAGACCACCTTGCTTAAGAATGCTTGGATCAACCAGGAGATCAAAGAAGAACTGAAACAATTCATGGAAACCAATGAGAATGAAGACACTTCGGTCCAAAACCTATGGGATACAGCAAAGGCGGTCCTAAGGGGGAAATACATAGCCATCCAAGCCTCCCTCAAAAAAATTGAAAAATCCAGAACACAGCAGCTGTCTCTACACCTTAAAGAACTGGAGAATCAACAACGAATCAAACCAACTCCACACATAAGGAGGGGAATAATCAAGATTAGAGCTGAGATCAATGAGGTAGAAACCAGAGATACAGTAGAACGTATCAATGAAACTAGAAGCTGGTTTTTTGAAAGAATCAGTAAGATTGATAAACCATTGGCCACACTAATCCAAAAGAAAAGAGAGAAAGCCCAAATTCATAAAATTATGAATGAAAAGGGAGAGATCACAACTAACACCAAGGAAGTAGAAACAATCATCTGAAGTTATTATCAACAGTTATATGCCAATAAACTAAGCAACCTAGATGAAATGGATGCATTCCTGGAAAACTATAAACTCCCAAAATTGAACCAGGAAGAAATCGACAACCTAAATAGACTGATATCTAGTAACGAGATTGAAGCAGTGATCAAAAACCTCCCAAAAAACAAGAGCCCAGGACCTGATGGATTCCCTGGGGAATTCTACCAAACTTTCAAAGAAGAAATAACACCTATTCTCCTGAAGCTGTTTCAAAAAATTGAAGCAGAAGGAACTATTATCTTTATCTTTCAATATGTGGAAATAATACATTGCTGTAGCTGAAAATATTAAAATTTAAATTACATTCCAACCTGTTGTCAAGATTGTATTAACCGAACTTAAGTACACAAAAAAATTGGCAGTACAATACGATACAGATTATCTTTAGTGATGCAGAGTATCTCTAAGATACAGAATATCTTAGTGATCTATAAATCACTAAGCTTCTCTGTTTCATATTTGTAGAGAGAGAGAGTTGAATTGAGTGCTTGAATATTTGTGTTCAAACTTGTCTCAATATTCCAACATTTGTAGAAATGGGGGAAAAGAATTCAAATTAACATCCAATTTTACCTTTAGAAGACATTTCTTTATCAAGCAGAAGTTATCTTCACATAATATAACTAATATAACATAATTTAAAAAGTATTTAATTGCATAGCTGTTCTATGGGCAGAATATCCAGAGTCACACTGATTAAGGGACTAGAACTGGATCTAGATATTAGGATGTGTCATCCTTTTTCTCCAAAATCAGAAATATAGCAGCAAAGACTAAGTTACTTCCCAAGTTACTGCCCATAGTTATAATGGAAAATTTTATAGTACATCAGGGCAGATAAATAATTTCTATCAAACTTGATGAACTGGCACTATTCATCAAAAGCCACACAAAAATCACTTTAATGGACAATAAAGACTATCACTTTCCTTAATATATTCAAAATATATTTATGGAGCATGTACTATGTGACTGACACTGATCTATTTGTCAAGAAAACAGATTTCAGTAACGGTATGAAAAATATCTACCATCATCACAACATTAGATAATATAATGCTTAGTACAGGGAGTCACTCTGCTTGGTGGCTCACACATAATCTTTCGTTTAATTCTCACAGCAGATCTATGAGATAGGGGCAATTATTCCCATTTTAATAATCAGGCATGGTATCTGGCTTAAGTGACTTTCTCACAGGTACATATGCACTAAGTAGTAAAGCTGAATTTCAAACCTAGGTGGTCTGCTTTAGATCCCAAACTAATAGAATTGATAGTCTAGTTGGAGGTGACAGATGATAACACAAAAGTGCATTAATCAGCAAGACAGTTTCAACTAACAATTGTTATAAATAAAATAAAACAAGATAATGAGTTAAAGAATGGTGGCCAGAGGAAGTAATATTAGACAGGCTGGAGACAGAATTATAAATTGCATTCACCAAGTATTTACTGAACATGCACAAAGTGCCAAACACCCTAATCCTTAGGGATCCATGGTGAATAACCAAATTTCCTATCCCCATGGATCTTAGTGATGATGGAATGGACAGTTAATAAATAATTGCCCAAATAAATACATAATTATAAAATATATTCACAATTTCATGCTACAAAGGAAATATAAAGGAGTGGGAATAATATGATAACAAAAGTAGCTAACTTAGATTGAGAGAAAGTCAAAGAAATCTTTTCCAAAAGTGTTCCACTAAAGATATGTCCTGAATAATTAATGAAAGTTAACCAGATGAGAAGATTCCACAGTAAGGGAAAAGCATATGTGAAGTCACTAAGGTATGACAGAGCTTGATGCTTTCAAAGAACTTGGTGATAATGACTTAAGTATAGCTGTCAAGGAAGTAATGGTGAGAGATATCAAAAGATCCTAAGACTGCTGTGTGAATTAACGATTAGAAAGTGTAAGTTTAAAAGCAGGGAGACCCAGTTAGGAAAATATTCCTAATCTGGCTTGGAAATTCTCTTCTCTCACTTAACATCAGCTGCAGATTGAGCCTTCATCACTGATATCACAACATTTGGAAGAGGTTCAAAAAAAGAGAACTCTAGTGATTCTGAGCAAGAGAAGAATGACAAAGCTTTAAAGTCAGAGAATGTTTTACTAATTACTATATTCTTAATGGTTGGAGTACAACACTCAGTGATAGTTTAGAGAAGTGAGCTAAACAGAACAAACCTAGAGAATGTGAATGCATAATTATTGACCAGACTAAAATATAAGGCCTAGAAGAATTTGGTCTGGCTAAATGCTTCCCAACATTTCATGTGTATGAAGAATCGCCTGAGGATCTTGTTAAAAATGAAGATTGCCATTCAATAGTTTGGGGAAGTGGGCCTTTGATTTTGCAGTTCTAACAAGCTCCCAGGTGACCTCTGATGTTTTTAGTTCCATGACCGCACTATGAGTAGCATTCAACAAGGGCCCAGATGATTTATATGCATGTTGACACTTAAGAATCACTGATCACATTGACATCTAATTAGGTTTCTTCAGGTTCCATGCAAATTTTAGGATTATTTGCTCCAGCTCTTTGAAGAATACCGGTGGAATTTTGATTGGAATGGCATTAAAAGTATAGATTGCTCTAGGCAGTATAGACATTTTAACAATGTTTATTCTTCCGATCCAAGAGCATGGAAAGGTCTTCCATCTTTTTGTGTCTTCTTCAATTTCTTTCATGAGTGTTCTGTAGTTCCTCGAGTACAGATCTTTTACCTCTTTGGTTAGGTTTATTCCCAGGTATCTTATGGTTCTTGGTGCTATAGTAAATGGAATCAATTCTCTAATTTCCCTTTCTGTATTTTCATTGTTAGTGTATAAGAAAGCCACTGATTTCTGTACATTGACTTTGTATCCTGCCACATGACTGAATTGCTGTATGAGTTCTAGTAGTTTGGGGGTAGAGTCTTTTGGGTTTTCCATATGAAGAATCATGTCATCTGCGAAGAGAAAGAGTTTGACTTCTTCATTGCCAATTTGGATACCTTTTATTTCTCTTTGTTGTCTGATTGCTGTTGCTAGGACTTCTAATACTATGTTGAACAAGAGTGGTGAGAGTGGGCATCCTTGTCGTGTTCCTGGTCTCAACGGGAAGGCTGCAAGTTTTTTCCCATTGAGGATGATATTTGCTGTGGGTTTTTCATAGATAGATTTGATGAAGTTAAGGAATGTTCCCTTTATCCCTATACTTTGAAGCATTTTAATCAGGAACGGATACTGGATTTTGTCAAATGCTTTTTCTGCATCCATTGAGAGGACCATGTGGTTCTTCTCTCTTTTCTTATTAATTTGTACTGTCACATTGATTGATTTGCAAATGTTGAACCATCCTTGTAGCCCAGGAATGAATCCCACCTGGTAATGGTGGATAATCTTTTTAATGTGCTGTTGGATCCTGTTTGCTAGGATCTTGTTGAGAATCTTAGCATCCACATTCATCAGTGATATTGGTCTGAAATTCTCTTTTTTGGTAGGGTCTTTGTCTGGTTTGGGGATCAGGGTAATGCTGGCTTCATAGAAAGAGTTTGGAAGTTTTCCTTCTGCTTCAATTTTTTGAAACAGCTTCAGGAGAATAGGTGTTATTTCTTCTTTGAAAGTTTGGTAGAATTCCCCAGGGAATCCATCAGGTCCTGGTATCCTTCTAACCTGTGTCCACAGTCTCTGGGTTTCAACAACAATTCTGACTACTGTCATCTTGAGACAGTCCTCCAGGATGTTCCATCAAAACTCTATGCCTAACATGCATTGCTTATATGGTGTATTGTGAACCCTAAATATAGAAAAGAACAGTCAAAAGTTCAATGAAAAGAGAGGTCTGAAACCAAAGCAAATACAAACTTAATAGAGAGAAGAAACACTCAAAGATGAAACTATGAGTAAAGAAATTATTCAAATGAAGAAGAAAGGGATAAATAAGAATTATCATATAAGAGTAGCATGAAATATTAGAATAGTAGCAGAGATACTAAGATTCAGAGTGAATGTGGACCTACACAAAGAGCTAAGATTACTGAAAATTTTGGAAGGTATACCTCAAATATGGGGAAGAGCAAGGAGGGTCTGATGTTTAAAGCAGACAGAGAAAAAGTGGAAATGACTTACTTACTCCTCTCGTGCTTCTGCCTTTTCTATCTCTGAGAATGGGCCTCCTTCCAGAATAAGTAGTAGCCATATGTTAAGAGAGAATAAAATTTCAAGTGAGGTTAAAGAAAGCACCTAGATCCTTTAAATATTACACTAAAATATATTAAGGGAATATCATATTATAATGTTAATCTTTTTCTGATTTTCTTTGATGAATTCTTCAAGGATAAAAGTGAGGCATTCAAATAGAACCTTAAGGTTAAAAATGAAATTTTGGTAAATTCTGTACATTAAAGACCAATAGTTTGATATGAAATCTGGGTAAAATAATAATCTAAAAAATTTAAAGGGTGACTTATGAGCCCTTACCCAATTATGTAATCACTTTGATGATGAAAATAATTAAACAAATACACCATATTTTTGAACAGGAAGACTCCATATTGTAAATATGTCAGTTTCCCACCAATCATATATAGATTCATTGTCATCTCAGTCAAAATTACTCACAGGATTTTCAGGACCCTAACAGATTCTAAAGTGTATATGTAAGAAAAAAATTCCAAGAATAACTAAGACATTCTTAAAGAAGGCAAATGTGAAAGAGACTTACAGCATAAGATATCAAGATGTATTCTGAAATACATTTTATTTATTTATGTATTTATTTATTATTTATTTTTTCAAATTCTTTTTAAAATTATATTTATTATGTTAGTCACCATACAGTACGTCATTAGTTCTTTATGTGGTGTTCCAAGATTCATTGTTTATGTATAACACTCTGTGCTCTATGCAATATGTGCCTTCAGTACCTATCACTGGGCGAGTCCATCCCCCCACCCCACTCCCCTCTAAAACCTTCAGTTTGTTTCTCAAAGTCCACAATCTCTCAGGGTTCGTCTCCCCCTCCGATTTTCCCCCTTCATTTTTCCCTTCCTAATGTTCTCCATGCTATTCCTTTTGTTCCACAAGTAAGTAAAACCATGTGATAATTTACTTTCTTTGCTTGACTTATTTCACTCAGCATAATCTCCTCCAGTCCCATCCATGCTGATGACAAAGTTTGGTGGTATTTTCACTATGACAGACAAACCAGTGGGACAGAACAGATATGATTTAAACAGAGTTGACACAGCTGCTCAGGGGATAAATGAAAGGGTTTTGGTTATCCATCTGATGGGAAAATAGGAAAATCAACCCTAACTGTTAGGCTTAAATTGTGCATAAAAATCAAATATGAAGAACAAAATTTTAAAAATTTTGAAGGTGGTAGAGGAGAGGGGTTTGAAGACCTCTCTGAAAGAAATCACCATGCTGGGGAGGAGTCAAGATGGCGGAGAAGTAGCAGCTGAGACTACTTCAGGTTGCGGGAGATCAGCTAGATAGCTTATCTAAAGATTGCAAACACCTACAAATCCAACGGGAGATCGAAGAGAAGAAGAACAGCAATTCTAGAAACAGAAAATCAACCACTTTCTGAAAGGTAGGACTGGCGGAGAAGTGAATCCAAAGCGACGGGAAGATAGACCCCGGGGGGAGGGGCCGGCTCCCGGCAAGCGGCGGAGCAACGGAGCACAAAAGCAGGACTTTTAAAAGTCTGTTCCGCTGAGGGACATCGCCCCAGAGGCTTAACTGGGGTGAAGCCCACGCGGAGCTGATCTGGCCTCAGGTCCCGCAGGGTCACAGAAGGATCGGGGTGTCTGAGTGTCGCAGAGCTTGCAGGTATTAGAACGGGGAAGCCGGCTACAGAGACGGAGCCGAGGAGTGAGCTCACAGCTCGGGCTTACCTTGAACCGGTCGCAGGCTCGGTGAGCTCGGAGCGCGGCTGGAGGCCAGGCAGACGGGAGTAATTGGGCGCTGTTCCCTGAGGGCGCACTGAGGAGTGGGACCCCGAGCTCTCGGCTCCTCCGGGCCAGAGACTGGGAGGCCGCCATCTTCATTCCCGTCCTCCGGAACTCTACGGAAAGCGCTCAGGGAACAAAAGCTCCTGAAAGCAAACCCGAGCGGATTACTCAGCCCAGCCCCTGGTAAGGGCAGTGCAACTCCACCTGGGGCAAAGACACTTGAGAATCACTACAACAGGCCCCTCCCCAGAAGATCAACAAGAAACCCAGCCAGGACCAAGTTCACTTACAAGGAGTGCAGTTTCAATACCAAGGAGAGCAGCGGAATTCCAGAGGAGGAGAAAGCAAAGCACGGAACTCATGGCTTTCTCCCCATGATTCTTTAGCCTTGCAGTTAATTTAATTTTTTTTCTTTTTCAATTTTTTTCTCTTCTTCTGCTAAATTTTTTTAAACTTTTACCCTTTTCTTTTTTAATGTTTTTTAACTAGTTTATCTAATATATATATATATTTTTTTTCCTTTTTATATTTTTTTTCATTATTGGTTTTCTTTTTTTGTTTCTTTTTTCTTTTTTTCTTGTTTTTTTCTTTCTGAACCTCTTTTTATCCCCTTCCCCCCCCCTCACGATTTGGGATCTCTTCTGATTTGGCTAAAGCATATTTTCCTGGGGTTGTTGCCACCCTTTTAGTATTTTACTTACTCCTTCATATACTCTTATCTGGACAAAATGACAAGGCGGAAAAATTCACCACAAAAAAAAGAACAAGAGGCAGTACCAAAGGCTAAGGACCTAATCAATACAGACATTGGTAATATGTCAGATCTAGAGTTCAGAATGACGATTCTCAAGGTTCTAGCTGGGCTCGAAAAAGGCATGGAAGATATTAGAGAAACCCTCTCGGGAGATATAAAAGCCCTTTCTGGAGAAATAAAAGAACTAAAATCTAATCAAGTTGAAATCAAAAAAGCTATTAATGAGGTGCAATCAAAAATGGAGGCTATCACTGCTAGGATAAATGAGGTAGAAGAAAGAATTAGCAATATAGAAGACCAAATGACAGAGAATAAAGAAGCTCAACAAAAGAGGGACAAACAACTACTGGACCATGAGGGCAGAATTCGAGAGATAAGTGACACCATAAGACGACACAACATTAGAATAATTGGGATTCCAGAAGAAGAAGAAAGAGAGAGGGGAGCAGAAGGTATATTGGAGAGAATTATTGGAGAGAATTTCCCCAATATGGCAAAGGGAACAAGCATCAAAATCCAGGAGGTTCAGAGAACCCCCCTCAAAATCAATAAGAATAGGTCCACACCCCGTCACCTAATAGTAAAATTTACAAGTCTTAGTGACAAAGAGAAAATCCTGAAAGCAGCCCGGGAAAAGAAGTCTGTAACATACAATGGTAAAAATATTAGATTGGCAGCAGACTTATCCACAGAGACCTGGCAGGCCAGAAAGAGCTGGCATGATATATTCAGAGTACTAAACGAGAAAAACATGCAGCCAAGAATACTATATCCAGCTAGGCTATCATTGAAAATAGAAGGAGAGATTAAAAGCTTCCAGGACAAACAAAAACTGAAAGAATTTGCAAACACCAAGCCAGCTCTACAGGAAATATTGAAAGGGGTCCTCTAAGCAAAGAGAGAGCCTAAAAGCAGTAGATCAGAAAGGAACAGAAACAATATACAATAACAGTCACCTTACAGGCAATACAATGGCACTAAATTCATATCTCTCAATAGTTACCCTGAATGTTAATGGGCTAAATGTCCCAATCAAAAGACACAGGGCATCAGAATGGATAAAAAAACAAAACCCATCTATATGTTGCCTACAAGAAACTCATTTTAAACCCGAAGACACCTTCAGATTTAAAATGAGGGGGTGGAAAAGAATTTACCATGCTAATGGACATCAGAAGAAAGCAGGAGTGGCAATCCTTATATCAGGTCACTTAGATTTTAAACCAAAGACTATAATAAGAGATGAAGATGGACACTATATCATACTCAAAGAATCTGTCCAACAAGAAGATCTAACAATTGTAAATATCTATGCCCCTAACGTGGGAGCAGCCAGCTATATAAACCAATTAATAACAAAATCAAAGAAACACATTGACAATCATACAATAATAGTAGGGGACTTTAACACTCCCCTCACTGAAATGGACAGATCATCCAAGCAAAAGATCAACAAGGAAATAAAGGCCTTAAATGACACACTGGACCAGATGGACATCACAGATATATTCAGAACATTTCATCCCAAAGCAACAGAATACACATTCTTCTCTAGTGCACATGGAACATTCTCCAGAATAGATCACATCCTTGGTTCTAAATCAGGTCTTAACTGTTATCAAAAGATTGGGATCATTCCCTGCATACTTTCAGACCATAATGCTCTGAAGCTAGAACTCAGTCGCAAGAGGAAATTTGGAAAGAACCCAAATACATGGCGACTAAACAGCATCCTTCTAAAGAATGAATAGGTCAACCAGGAAATTAAAGAAGAATTGAAAAAATTCATGGAAACCAATGATAATGAAAATACAACAGTTCAAAATCTGTGGGACACAACAAAGGCAGTCCTGAGAGGAGAATATATAGCGGTACAAGCCTTCTCAAGAAACAAGAAAGGTCTCAGGTACACAACCTAACCCTACACCTAAAGGAGCTGGAGAAAGAAAAAGAAAGAAACCCTAAACCCAGCAGGAGAAGAGAAATCATAAAGATCAGAGCAGAAATCAATGAAATAGAAACCAAAAAAAAAAACAATAGAACAAATCAACGAAACTAGGAGCTGGTTCTTTGAAAGAATTAATAAGATTGATAAGCCCCTGGCCAGACTTATCAAAAAGAAAAGAGAAAGGACCCAAATAAATAAAATCATGAATGAAAGAGGAGAGATCACAATGAACAACAAAGAAATACAGACAATTATAAGAACATATTATGAGCAACTCTATGCCAACAAATTTGACAATCTGGAAGAAAAGGATGCATTCCTAGAGACATATAAACTACCACAACTGAACCAAGAAGAAATAGAAAGCCTGAACAGACCCATAACCAGTAAGGAGATTGAAACAGTCATCAAAAATCTCCAAACAAACAAAACCCCAGGGCCAGATGGCTTCCCGGGGGAATTCTACCAAACATTTAAAGAAGAACTAATTCCTATTCTCCTGAGACTGTTCCAAAAAATAGAAATGGAAGGAAAACTTCCAAACTCATTTTATGAGGCCAGCATCACCTTGATCCCCAAACCAGACAAGGATCCCATCAAAAAAGAGAACTACAGACCAATATCCTTGATGAACACAGATGCAAAAATTCTCACCAAAATACTAGCCAATAGGATTCAACAGTACATTAAAAGGATTATTCACCACGACCAAGTGGGATATATTCCAGGGCTGCAAGGTTGGTTCAACATCCGCAAATCAATCAATGTGATACAACACATTAATAAAAGAAAAAACAGGAACCATATGATACTCTCAATAGATGCTGAAAAAGCATTTGACAAAGTACAGCATCCCTTCCTGATCAAAACTCTTCAAAGTGTAGGGATAGAGGGCACATACCTCAATATTATCAAAGCCATCTATGAAAAACCCATCGCAAATATCATTCTCAATGGAGAAAAACTGAAAGCTTTTCTGCTAAGGTCAGGAACACGGCAAGGATGTCCGTTATCACCACTGCTATTCAACATAGTACTAGAAGTCCTAGCCTCAGCAATCAGACAACAAAAAGAAATTAAAGGCATCCAAATCGGCAAAGAAGAAGTCAAACTATCACTCTTCGCAGATGATATGATACTATATGTAGAAAACCCAAAAGACTCCACTCCAAAACTGCTAGAACTTATACAGGAATTCAGTAAAGTGTCAGGATATAAAATCAATGCACAGAAATCAGTTGCGTTTCTCTACACCAACAACAAGACAGAAGAAAGAGAAATTAAGGAGTCCATCCCATTTACAATTGCACCCAAAACTATAAGATACCTAGGAATAAACCTAACCAAAGAGACTAAGAATCTATACACAGAAAACTATAAAGTACTCATGAAAGAAATTGAGGAAGACACAAAGAAATGGAAAAATGTTCCATGCTCCTGGATTGGAAGAATAAATATTGTGAAAATGTCTATGCTACCTAAAGCAATCTACACATTTAATGCAATTCCTATCAAAGTACCATCCATTTTTTTCAAAGAAATGGAACAAATAATCCTAAAATTTATATGGAACCAGAAAAGACCGCGAATAGCCAAAGGAATATTGAAAAAGAAAGCCAAAGTTGGTGGCATCACAATTCTGGACTTCAAGCTCTATTACAAAGCTGTTATCATCAAGACAGCATGGTACTGGCACAAAAACAGACACATAGATCAATGGAACAGAATAGAGAGCCCAGAAATAGACCCTCAACTCTATTGTCAACTAATCTTCGACAAAGCAGGAAAGAATGTCCAATGGAAAAAAGACAGCCTCTTCAATAAATGGTGTTGGGAAAATTGGACAGCCACATGCAGAAAAATGAAATTGGATCATTTCCTTACACCACACACGAAAATAGACTCAAAATGGATGAAGGACCTCAATGTGAGAAAGGAATCCATCAACATCCTTGAGGAGAACACAGGCAGCAACCTCTTTGACCTCAGCCGCAGCAACATCTTCCTAGGAACATCGCCAAAGGCAAGGGAAGCAAGAGCAAAAATGAACTATTGGGATTTTATCAAGATCAAAAGCTTTTGCACAGCAAAGGAAACAGTTAACAAAACCAAAAGACAACTGACAGAATGGGAGAAGATATTTGCAGATGACATATCAGATAAAGGGCTAGTGTCCAAAATCTATAAAGAACTTATCAAACTCAACACCCAAAGAACAAATAATCCCATCAAGAAATGGGCAGAAGACATGAACAGACATTTCTGCAAAGAAGACATCCAGATGGCCAACAGACACATGAAAAAGTGCTCCATATCACTCAGCATCAGGGAAATACAAATCAAAACCACAATGAGATACCACCTCACACCAGTCAGAATGGCTAAAATTAACAAGTCAGGAAATGACCGATGCTGGCGAGGATGCGGAGAAAGGGGAACCCTCCTACACTGTTGGTGGGAATGCAAGCTGGTGCAACCACTCTGGAAAACAGCATGGAGGTTCCTCAAAATGTTGAAAATAGAACTACCCTATGACCCAGCAATTGCACTGCTGGGTATTTACCCTAAAGATACAAACGTAGTGATCTGAAGGGGCACGTGCACCCGAATGTTTATAGCAGCAATGTCTACAATAGCCAAACTATGGAAAGAACCTAGATGTCCATCAACAGACGAATGGATAAAGAAGATGTGGTATATATATACAATGGAATACTATGCAGCCATCAAAAGAAATGAAATCTTGCCATTTGCGACAACGTGGATGGAACTAGAGGGTATCATGCTTAGCGAAATAAGTCAATCAGAGAAAGACAGCTATCATATGATCTCCCTGATATGAGGGAGAGGAGATGCAACATGGGGGGTTAATGTGGTAGGAGAAGAGTAAATGAAACAAGTTGGGATTGGGAGGGAGACAAACCATAAGTGACTCTTAATCTCACAAAACAAACTGAGGGTTGCTGGGCGGAGGAGGGTGGGGGGGGCGTGTTATGGACATTGGGGAGGGTATGTGCTATGGTGAGTGCTGTGAAGTGTGTAAACGTGGAGATTCACAGACCTGTACCCCTGGGGGAAAAATATATATATATGTTTATAAAAAATAAAATTATAAAAAAAAAAGAAATCACCATGCTGTATAACTTAAACTTATAAAGTGATTTATGTCAATTATTTCTTAATAAATCCAGAACAAAAGAAAAATGAATTCCCTAATGGAATAAAATTCATAGGCATTTCAGAAAAGGAAACATACATGAGCCATAAACATAGAAAAATATTGCCAACTCATTTGTAATCATATAACTGCAAATTTAACATGCATCACTATTCCATATCCTCCATATTAGCAATAATGAAAAAGGCAGGAAATTCCAAGTGTTGGTAAAGATAAGGACAATGGGAACACTAACCCACTGCTTGTGGGGTAAAATGGTAAAACATTGGAAAAACAGTTTTTCATTTCTTAGTAAACTAGTAAACATGACTGAGACATTTACTATTGTCCAAATATACATGTGTTCTCCCACATGCCCTAAATACTTTCCTGTTATGTGATACCATGAAATTAGTTTGGATAATAAGATGTGAGTAGAAGTGGACACCTGAGTGGCTCAGTCAGTTAAACGTCTGCCTTCAGCTCAGGTCATGATCACAAGGTCCTGTGATTGAGTCCCACATCAGGCTCCCTGATCAGAGGGTAGGCTGTTTTTTCCACTCCCTCTGCCCCTCCCCCTGCTCTCTCTCTCTCTCTCTTTCTTTCTCACTCTCTCTCAAATAAATAAATACAATCTTTAAAAATATTTTTAAGTGATGGGATTAGAAGTGACATGTTATTTTGGATTGAAACTTTTTTTCCTTTTATTTTTTATTTAAATTCAATTAATCAACATATAGTATATCATTAGTTTTTGACGTGATGTTCCATAATTCGTTAGTTGTGTGTGACACCCAGTGCTCATCACATCACATGCACTTCTTCATACCCATCCCCCAGTCACCCTGCCCCCCATGCCCACCTCCCCTCCAGCAATCCTCAGTTTGCCTCCTGGAGTTAAGAGGCTCTCATAGTTTGTCTCCCTCTCTGATTTTCTACCATTCAGTTTCCCCTCCTTTCCCCTATGGTCGTCTGCACTATTGCTTATATTCCACTGTATGAGTGAAACCATATGATAGTTGTCCTTCTCTGATTGACTGATTTCACTTAGCATAATACCTTCTAGTTCCATCCATGTTGATGTACATGGTAGATTGAAACATTTAAAAGTGGGTATAAGTTTTCCATTTGTTCTTTCCCTACTTCAGTGACCATGTGTTGTAGTAGTGACATCACAAATAAAAGAAGTTCTGGTCATTGTTTTTAAAAATGGAGGAAAGTTTTTGGCCTGTAATGAACTTTGTGTGAGGGAAAGTATCTTTATTGGATATGTCATTAAGAAATATCTTCTCCCAGTCTGTAGGTGACCATTTAGTTTTGCTGATTGTATCCTTTGCTTTGCAGAAGCTTTTTATTTTGAGAAATGAGGTTAGTAAAGTCACAGGATACAAAATCAACACTCAGACATCTGTTGCATTTCTATACACCAATAATGAAGCAGGAGAAAGAGAAATCAAGGAATGAATCCCATTTACAATTGCACCAAAAGCCCTAAGATACCTAGTAATAACCCTAAACAAAGATGTAAAAGATCTATACTCTGAAAACTATAAAACACTTATGAAAAAAATTCAAGATGACACAAAGAAATGCATAAATATCCCATGCTTATGGATTAGAGAAGAAATATTATTAAAATGTCTATACTACCCAAACCAATCTATACATTTTCTGCAATCCCTACCAAATACAAAGAGCATTTTTTCCAAAGGTAGAACAAACTATTCTAAAATTTGTATGGAATCAGAAAAGACCATGAACAGCCAAAGAAACCTTGTAAAAGAAAAGCAAACCTGGAGGCATTACAATTCCAGATTTCAAGTTATAGTACAAAGCTGTAGTGATCAAAGTAGTATGATCCTGGCACAGCAATAGACACAAAGATCAATAGAACAGAATAGACAGCCCAGAAATGAGAGATGTATGGATGGCTCAGTCACTTAAGCACCCACCTCTTGATTTTGGCTCAGGTCATGATCTCAGGGTTTTGAGATTGATCCCTGCATTAGGCTCCATGTTGACCATGGAACCTGCTTATGAATTCTCTCTCTCCCTTGAAGAAGAAGAAGGAGAAGAAGAAGAAGAAGAAGAAGAAGAAGAAGAAGAAGAAGAAGAAGAAAGAGAAGGAAAGGAAGAAGAAGGGGAAGAAGAAGGAAAATTCAGAAATGAACCTACAACTATATGTCAATTAATCTTTGACAAAGCAGGAGAAAATATCCAATGTGAAAAAGAATCTCTTCAACAAGTGGTGTTAGGAAAAATGGGCAACAACATGCAAAAGAATGAAATTGGATTACTTTCTTACATCATACACAGAAATAAATTCAAAATGGATTAATGACCTAAATGTAAGACCTTAAACCATAAAATTCTTAGAGGAGAACACAGTCAGTAATCTCTTTAACTTCAGCCATAACTACTTCTTTCTAGATATATCTCCTGAGGCAAGGGAAACAAAAACAAAAATGAAATACTGGAACTTCATCAAAACCAAAAGTCACTGAGATTTTGAGCTGTCATTGTTACCATAACAGAACCCAGTCTATCCTGACTTCCTATACCCTATGGTTCAGAAATTCCACTCTTGTATATATACTCTAGAGGAATTCTTGAATTGTTCACCAGTATACATATATAAGAATATTGTGTAAGAATATTGTATAAGAATAACAATATTGCCCATGGTAGCAGAAAACAAAATTAATCTCTATGAGAATTTGAATAAGAAACTAGACAGAAGTGAAAATAAAGGAATCATTTTATGTATATGAATATATATGAATCTGAAAATCTACCAAGTTTAGGAAACAGAGCAAGACCCACAAGAATATAAAGAGTACAGCTCCATTTTTAAAAATTTAATAAAATGCAAATTAATGTATTATGTAGGGACAGATATGTGTGGTATATGATATAAAATTATATATATATATATATATATATATAACACAAAAATCAGAATATTGCTTACCCTTACAGTTTAAAAAATGAGATTGGTAATAGTAATGTTCACAATAATAACAACTAACACTATGTGTAATTATCTAAATACTTTGTATGTATGAATATTTAATAGTGGAAAAAAAACTTATGTGGTAAATGCTACTATTATAACCGCCATTTTGTAGATTGGAAAATGAAGCACAGGGCAGATTTGTTATATTCATCAGTTCATGAAGATAGCAAGTAATTTGGTGGTCTGAGGCATGAGCCTATATCCTTAACTATTATGCTACATGAGAATGGGACATCATGCCCTTCTGAAACACTGATAATATATTTCTTAACCTGGATAGTAGATAAATCAAAGTTCATTTTATCATTATCTTTTAAACTGTACAGAATCATTTTATATATTATTTTGTATATATAATATTATTGTATTTCACATCAGTGGAAAAATAATAAAAGAGAATAACATTTAATTTCTGAAAAAATTGTGAACAAAGCTTTGGGTTTCCTTTTTATAGAGATCACAGAAACAAAGTTGGAAGCATGGATTGGAGGTATTAACATAAGATATGCAGGAAACCCTTGAGGAGACCATAGGTTGTCAAGAACTGTGTGTGTGTGTGTGTGTGTGTGTCCATGTGTGCACACAGAAGCAAATTTTTTTTTTCAGCTTAATGCATGGATTACCAGATAAAACACTGGAGAAATAGTTTGGGTGAGAGCTTTTATATTCTATTGCTCTTCTTTACATTGATTTAGAATGATAATTGTTTATTTTGTTGGCACAGAAATTGGCAGTAACATCCTAGATCATCTAGTGCCAGTGGGTTAATATCAGGGCACTGTAAAGACTCATTGGTGTGAAACTGGTGTGAACAAATGCAGACTGACCAGCCATTCTAGGTAATTTATTCCTTCAACATATTCATCACCAAATTTAAGAGCTCATGGATTATAGACTAAGGAGCCTGCCATTTTCAGTGATGCTTATTCCCAAAACCAGAGTGATTGTGTGGTGAAGTGACAGCAAATAGGTATGTTTAATAGTTTTTCTGTGGTGCCTATGGTGCAGGCATTATCTCTTGGGACATATCCCCTACCATCTAATGGAACAGATGAGATACACTGGCTTAAAATTTGACCCTTCCCCAATACACATAACCAGACAGGGCACATGATACTTCTACAGGACCAAGAACTTGAAGATCAAAACAACTACATGTGAAGAGCACAAGCAACATAAAAGGAAGACAGTAACTGAACAAAACAACACATGAATATGAGACCAAGAATTTAAATTAATAAAGATACTCAAAGCAGTAAAGGAGAATACTAACTTTATGAATAGAAACATGAAGCCTATTAAAAAACATGAATGTGGAGAGGTGCCTGGGTGGCACAGTCATTAAGCATTTACCTTTGACTCAGATCATGATCCCAGGATCCTGGGATTGAACCCCACATCAGGCAGGAGTCTGCTTTTCCCTCTTCCACTCCCCCTGCTTGTTTTTTTTCTCTCATTGTCTCTCTCTCTCTCTGTCAAATAAATATATAAAATCTTAAAAAAAAAGTTTGTGGAATGAAAATATTAATAAAGAACACCATAGAAATAAAGGAAAATATGACTCTAAATGGATAGGAAAAATGGGGGGAAATTTCTATCATAATAATATTTACAATAAATATGAGTGGTCTAAACTTACCAATATAAAGATAAATTCTGAAACTGATATTTAAAAAGTCAATAACATATTGTCTACAAGGACACACTTAAAATAATAGAGAAAAGTTGAAAATAAAAGATAAAATTATGGAAAATATGTACTAGGCAAATAAGCCCTAAAAGAATGTAAGGTAGTATGTTAGTCCCCATTCTTAAAAGAAATAGAACCAATTGTGTGTGTGCATGCTTGTGTGTGTTTGTGTAGACAGGGACAGAGACAAAGGGGAAAAGGAGAGAGCAAAAACAAAAGTAAAACTAAAACCTCATTTCATCCTTCTCCAACATGTTTCCCAAGGATGAGATTAACTTGGGGCCATAAGCCATGGTTAGAAGTAGGCCCCCCTCCCTTGTGTTACAATGGTTCAATTGAGGCAAGCATGGTCTTTTCCAACTCCACTCAGCTATTTTTTGTCATTGGAATTGTAATTTCTTTGTCTGCATTTCCTGGGTCTCATCCACTGGAATTTTAAGAGTCATCTTTTTTGCTTGGTGTGATGAAGTCATCATTTCTATTAGAGCTTGACTTGAGAAACAATTATAGTTATTTTATATTGTTTTCTTCAAGGCAGTGTCTTAAATATTATCATATCTTATTGTCTTCAAACTCTTTCTTCCTAGAAAGTAAAGAAAGTAAGCCGAGCAGTGGTTTTCTTATCAGGAATTCATAGCAGACCTATTTATCCCAAATTAGCATATCTCAATAACTGTCTCAAGGACACAGACTGAATAGTTTTTGGAAAAGGGTCTCAAAAAAACCTTATCTTTTGGAGAAGAAGTATATTCCCACAACTACTTTCTTAAATCTTTTCTTTCTGTGTGGAAAATGAATGAAAACAGAATCTGAGTTCTCACTGTCCATTGCTTGCCCTGAATTCCTGCAATGATTACTAATATGAGAAGTCATGTTAGGCTATGCCCTCCTAAGGACAGTGATAGAATGAAACTTGACCATTCTCTTACACCATACCAAAGATAAACTCGAAATGGATAAAAGACCTTAACTGGAGCCAGGAATCTATCAAAATCCTAGAGGAGATCATAGGCAGTAACCTCTTCGACATTGGCCACAGCAAATTCTTTTCAAGATATGTCTCCAAAGGCAAAGGAAACAAAAGCAAAAATGAACTTTTGGGACTACATCAAGATAAAAGGCTTCTGCACAGCAAAGGAAACAGTCAACAAGACAAAGAGGCAACCCACAGAATGGGAGAAGATATTCACAAATGACACTACAAAGGGCTGATATCCAAGATCTATAAAGAACTCCTCAATATCAACACACACAAAACAGATAATCATGTCAATAAATGGGCAGAAGACATGAACAGACACTTCTCCAAAGAAGGCATACAGATGGCTAATGGACACGTGAAAAAAATATTCATCATCATTAGCAATCAGGGAGATACAAATCAAAACCACATTGAGATACCACCTTACACCAGTTAGAATGGCCAAAATTAACAAGACAGTAAACAACAAGTGTTGCAGAGGATGTGGAGAAAGAGGAACCCTCTTACACTGTTGGTGGGAATGCAAGTTGGTGCAGCCACTTTGGAAGACAGTGTGGAGGTTCCTTAAGAAAGTAAAAATAGAGCTACCCTATGACCCTGCAATTGCACTACTGGGTATTTACCCCAAAGATACAAATGTAGTGAAAAGAAGGGCCATCTGTTCCCCACTGTTCATAGCAGCAATTCCCACAGTTGCCAAACTTTGGAAAGAGCCAAGATACCCTTCAATAGATGAATGGATAAAGAGGCTATGGTCCATATATACAATGGAGTATTATGCCTCCATCAGAAAGGATGAATACCCAACTTTTGTAGCAACATGGACGGGACTGGAAGAGATTATGCTGAGTGAAATAAGTCAAGTAGAGAGAGTCAATTATCATATGGTTTCACTTATTTGTGGAGCATAAGGAATAACACGGAGGACATTGGGAGATGGAGAGTAGTGAGTTGGGGGAAATTGGAGGGGGAGATAAACCATGAGAGATTGTGGACTCTGAGAAACACACTGAGGGTTTTGAAGGGGCGGGGGGGTGGGGAGTTGGGTGAGCCTCTGATGGGTATTATGGAAGGCACATATTTCATGGAGCACTGGGTGTGGTGCATAAACAATTTTGCAACACTGAAAAATAAAATAAAATGAAATGAAATGAAAAAAAGAAAACAACAACAAAAAAAAGAATAGATGGTGATATTGTTTTATTCTTTGTCTAGCTTTAACCTTAGTAAATACCAATTACCAGTAGTGCCCATACTAAGTGCTTTAGGTACATTTTCTTATTTATTAATCAAAATAGAGAGATACATACTGTTGAGAGATATATACTTTTGAGATATATACTGTTGTTATCTCTTTTCCATTTTTCATATGAGAAAAATATGGAGCATAAAAAGATCAAAAACAGTCCACATGTCATAGTCAGCAGTAAGGATAGGACTAGAGATCAGTCCAATGTGATTTTGAGCCCACACTCTTTCAATAACTTATGCTGCATGATTGATGAAGAAACTAACACACTTCTTGGCATATAGTAGGCACTGACTGCCAAGTAATAATTACAACTGAGACTGGATGCATTGCTGCTCAGTAAGAATCTTAAGCCAGCTCAGCTCTGTAATCATGCTTCTGAATTCATGCCATATCATGAAGTGGGGGTGCCAAATGCCGGGTGTTATTGTTTTAAATGAAAGGGAATTAAAATAAATTTTAGTTTTGGCATTTTAATGAGAATTTTATGATACTCCTAAGAATACCCATATTCTTGGTTTTCTTTCCATCCTCCCAAAATAATGCTTTTAAAAAACATATTTCTCTTGTTTAGTTCCTCCCTATGGCTTAGTAGATCAAATCTAAATCTCTTGGTCCTGTATTCAAGGTGATCCATAATACACACCATGTCCTCTGCTCAGGTATTTTTGGGGCTCTCTCACTACCACTATTGCCTCTTTTCACCCACCCCCCAACATACCCACCACTTTCTTCATAGTGTTCTTTAATGCCATTTTACCTTGTTTGGAATGCTCTTCTCCATCATATTGATTCCTACTTATAGGTATCAAAATATTTTACCACAATATTTCGGATGCAATAATAGTCACATTTATTTTGTTTGTTTTAAATAAAATTAAATAAGGTTTGAGCAACCACTCTTCAAGGTTGATGAAAAGTTCAAAGTCATTCATTTGGGATTTTGTATGGGAGTGCCTTCTCCCTCCTTATGATTGAATTGGAGTTTCAAGGGATTTTTAGTGTCCCCTTCACAGTCGCCATTGCCTATTCCTTCTTTTTATAGTCACCTATTACTGCTTTGACTCTAGTTCTCAACAATCTATTATATGCCATGGCTTCCTAAAGTATTTCTTAACTTCTAGACTTCATGCTTTATCCAAAATGGTCCCTTGAAAGCAGGAAGCTCTGATAGTAATTTTACTCAGTTCTGCCAAACTTGGCCACAAGGAACCATCAAAACTCACAAGGTATAGATATTTAGTGCTTTCTACAGGATATCATTCAAGCATCTTTATTCAAGTTATTGCCACATTCAAATCACCATTCTTTATAAGGCTTATTCCTCCTCTACTCCTGGCACAATCCTTTCACCAGTCTCTAGAGATCAAGGTGCGTAAGGACATGAATCTGCTTCCCTTAAGCATTTGAACCACCAAACTACTATTCTATCTGTGCTAAATTGCAAACTTGGCTACAAATTATTTTCACCCTTCTACATATATCCCCTGGCAAACTGACTTTTATATTTCTTCCATCAAGAGATTATTTTCTCTGCTGCTTAAATCTAGGCTTGTTCATGTGACCCATATTGGCTAATACAATATTAGTAAATGTGACACAAGCAAGAGGCCTGAAAAGTGTTTGAACTTTGGACCTTGCTTTGTCTTGCTGTTCTTGGCATGCAGCAGTTACCATGTAAAGAAGCCCAAGTGAGCCTTCTGGAGAATTAGAAAGCCATGAGGAGGAGAAGTGAGGTATCATGGCCAAAAAGACTGTACCTCCAGATAAGTGAATGAGATCGTCCTGGATCATCTACTTTCTACCTGATGAGCAAATGTAGATGTATTAGTGAGGACAATCAAGATTAGCTGAGCCAACCCATCACAAAAGTACCTGGCAGAAATATGAGCTAATAATAGCTGTTGTTTGAATTTACTGTATTAGTTTTGTATGATAGCCATAACAAAGTACAACAGACTGGGTGACTTAAACAAGAGAAAGTTATTTTCTCACAGTTCTGGAGGCTAGAAGTCTGAGATCAAGGAGTCAATAAGTTTTTTTCTTCTGAGGCATCTTTCTCTGGCTTGTGGATGGCTGTGTTCTCCTTGTGTCTCCATGTGGTTTTCTCTCTGAGCATGTTTGTGTCCTAAGCTCCTCTTCTTATAAGGACAGAAGTTATATTGGATTTTAATTTAATTACCTTTTTAAAGACACTATGTCCAAATACAGTCATATTCTGAGGTACTGGGGTTCAGGACTTCAACATTTGAACAGAGGTGGACACAATTTAACTTATAACAATTCGTCATTCCCTTTGTGGGGTTTCCTCCCCCAAACAAGGTTATCTTCAGGGTGTCAATTCCTCCTCACTTGATCTAAAATATAAAATCTCATTTATTCCTTCTCTGGAGTTAAGGAGACCCCATATCTCTAAGATTCTACTCTCTTCAGTGGGGATAAAAAGCACCAAGAAATTTGCTCATTAAACTATAGAATTAATAAATTATCACATAAGATACGAGCCCTTCAGTGCCTTCTACCATGGGATTTTCTTTAACTATCCCAATTCTAAAAGATCTTTCACTTCCCTGAATTTCTATAACACTGACATATTCTTACCACGCTGTTGGTACTTAAACATATACTATCCTGCATTGTAATCCTAAGGCATAAAATGTGACACCTCATCAAGTAGACTTTTAGAGGGTAGAGCTCTGTTAGGTAATTTATACTTCTAACTTAAAAGCTGTCCAGGCAGTTGGCACCCAATTACTTTAGTGATATTACATCTTGCAATCAATGACTCTAATAGCATGTGTTTTCATTTTAATTTGTGTATAGTCTACCTCTCATACTTTTCATGAAAAAATGTGAAGACCCTGTGTTTTTTTCCCTTTTGTCATCATAGAAATGATCTCAAGGTTTTAGTGCTTATAATGAACTTCAGAAAAGAGATACCTAGAACACTCACAGTCTTTAGTGCTAGTACTTCACATTTTGAACCTCACAAAGATTATTCAAGCAACAAAAATAGCTCTTATAAATATATTTAATTATTTAATTTCAGACTATTAAGTTATTATATTGCATATTGTATCTAAAGCTAAACTCAGAAATTCTAGTCTTTTCCCCATTTATGGGTGCATAAGAAAAAGTAAAGCAATCTTCAACCTTAAAGTCTTTATGGCTGTTATTTGTTGCACACCAGAAATGTTTCAATAAACATGCAAAGATAGAAAGTGATGTTTTTTATATCCTAGTTAAAATGAAAACAGGAACTATCATATCTATTGACTGAAAGATGCAATATCACTAAACTAATTAAAACTGGAAATCTTGAATACCTAACAAGCTGCTACAAATAGGCCTGCTCTGGGCTACACACACTTCTGACACATCCAAAGGGAGTTGTCTCTGAAGAACACAGAAATGCAGTGGATGACTACCTATCTTTATACCTAAGTGCCCCTGACAATAGCCAGTCAGGCTTTCCCCACCTTACTTAGTTTGACCTCTGTGTTTACTATAATCCAAGAATGGGTCACTCCTATTTCCTTCCAACAATTACTTGCCATAACTTTCTTCAAGAGCTAGTGCAGAAATTGCCTCTGTGAATAAATAATGATCATGATTTGCGTTTACTCTATGGCAGGTCCTGTCCTAAATATTTCTATATATTAAGCCACTTGATCCTTTCAATGATTTTACAAGGCTATTGCTATTCTCACTTTTTATTCAGAAGGTAACTAGTCACAGGGAAACTAAATAAATAATTCACATTGCATAGCTAGTAAGTGGAAGAAGGAAGATATAAACTGAAAGAAGTTTGTACCTAGACCTCATGTTGTTAACAATTATACCATGATACTATGATAAATTTATTCTGCATTCTGTTCATACTGATATATACATTTTGGATATCTTTAATATCTACTGCATGCCAGATACTAGGTTATGTATTCATAAATGTTATGTCAGTTAGTCTTCAAACCATCTCTGAGGTAGGGACAGAGGTATTAGATACTTAGGTATTCATAATTCATACAAATATGTAAAGATTGTACCAAGTTAAAGTTATCCATCAAACTTCCTTAAATTGCACTTGAAAAGCATTCATGGTTTTGTGTATGTATCGCTCTATGATAATTCTTATGCACAATAAAGTTTGAGAGTCCTTGAGCTGAACTAAAGGAAAGAACAAAAACAAAAGGAAACATTGTATGCTGGTGCCAAAAAATTCAAATCATACTGCTTTTGGATAATTATCAAATTACTAGAAGAGGAGGGAGAATGAAATTTCTAACATTGGAGGAAGGAGAAAATTCTAACATTGCTGATGGTCTGCACATTTTACTTTACATTATTTTTATGTTAGACCTCCAAAATCTTATCATGTACTATCAGTTTTGTTTGGTATGAGATTTACACAAGACAGTGTAATTGTACCTTGAGGGTGATTGAGGTGTTAGTTTATTAAAGTTAGCTTGTAGGTTAAATACAAAAAAAAATAGAATGTGGTTCTATAATACTGTTATTATCATCATTTACAGATGAGGAAAACAGATCACCCAGCTTGGAAGTGATGGAAGTATTTTCTACCCTGATTGCAAAGCACATTCTGTTTCTACTATAACAAGCTATTTTTCTTTTTTTTAAATTAACATACAATGTATTATTTGTTTCAAGGGTGCAGATCTGTGATTCATCAGTCTTACACAATTCACAGCACTCTCCATAGCTCATACCCTCCCCAATGTCCATCACCCAACCACCCCATCCCTCACACCCTCCTCCCCTCCAGCAACCCTCAGTTTGTTTCCTGAGATTAAGAGTCTCTTATGGTTTGTCTCCCTCTCTGGTTTCATCTTGTTTCATTTTACACTTCCTTCCCCTATGATCCTCTGACTTGTTTCTCAAATTCCTCATATCAGTGAGATCATATGATAATTGTCTTTTTCTGATTGACTTTTTTTTTTGCTTAGCATAATACCCTCTAGTTCCATCCATGTCCTTGCAAATGGCAAAATTTCAGTTTTTTGATGGCTGCATAATATCATATATATATATATATATATTCAGACTATTCAGGGTCTTTTCTGCTTCCATATAAATATATATACATATCACATCTTTCAACTGTTCATGGACACCTAGGCTCTTTCCAAAGTTTGGGTATTGTGGGCATTGCTGCTATAAACACTTGGGTGCATGTGTCCCTTCAGATCACTCCATTTGTATCTTTAGGGTAAATATCCAGTAGTGCAATTGCTGGGTTCTAGAGTAACTCTGTTTTCAACTTTTTGAGAAACCTCCATACTATTTTTCAGAGTGGTTGCACCAGCTTGCATTTCCCACCAACAGTGTAGGAGGGTTCCCCTCTCTCCACATCCACTCCACTATTTGTCATTTCCTGACTTGTTAATTTTAGCCATTCTGTCTGGTGTGAGGGTATCTCACTGTGGTTTTGATTTGTATTTCCCTGATGCCAAGTGGTGTTGAGCACTTTTTCATGTGTCTGTTGGCTATTTGGAGGTCCTTGCAGAAATGCCTGTTCATATCTTCTGCCCATTTCTTGATGGATTATTTGTTCTTTAGGTGTTGAGTTTTATAAGTTCTTTATAGATTTTGGATACTAGCCCTTTGTCTGATATGCCATTTATAAATATCCTCCCATTCAGTCAGTTGTCTTTTAGGGTTTTTTTTTTTTTTTTTTACTTTTTCCTTTGCTATGCAAAAGCTTTTTATCTTGATGAAGTCCCAATTGTTCACTTTTTCCCTTGATTCCCTTGCCTTTGGTGATGTTTCTAGGAAGAAGTTGGTGTGGCTGAAATTGAAGAGGTTGCTGCCTGTGTTATCCTCAAGGGTTTTGATGGATTCCTGTCTTGCATTGAGGCCTTTCAACCATTTTGAATCTATTTTTGTGTGGGGGGTAAGAAAATGGACCAGTTTCATTCTTCTTCATGTGGCTGCCCAATTTTCCCAACACCATTTATTGAGGATACTGTCCTTTTTCCATTGGACATTCTTTTCTGCTTTGTCAAAGATTAATTGACCATGGAGTTAGGGTCCATTTCTGGGCTCTTTATTGTGTTCCATTGATCTATGTGTCTGCTTTTGTACCAGTATCATACTGTCTTGATGATTACAGCTTTGTAATAGAGCTTGAAGTCTGGAATTGTAATGTCGCCAACTTTGGTTTTCTTTTTCAACATTTTTCTGACTATTCAGGGTCTTTTCTGCTTCCATATAAATTTTAGGATTATTTGTTCCATTTCTTTGAAAAAAGTTGATGGTATTTTGATAGGGATTGTGTTAAATGTGCAGATTTCTCTAGGTAGCAGAGACATTTTCACAATATTTGTTCTTCCAATCCATGAGCATGGCATGTTATTCCATTTCTTTATGTCTTCCTCAATTTCTTTCATGAGTACTCTATAGTATTCTGAGTACAGATTCTTTGCCTGTTTGGTTAGATTTATTCATAGGTATCTTATGGTTTTGGGTGCAGTTGTGAATGGGTTTGACTCCTTAATTTTTCTTTCTTCTGTCTTATTGTTGGTGTATAGAAATGCAACTGATTTCTGTGCATTGATTTTATATCCTGACACTTTACTAAATTCCTATATGAGTTCTACCTGTTTTGGAGTGGAGTCTTTTGGTTTTTCCACATAAGGTATCTTATCATCTGCAGAGTAAGAGTTTGATTTCTTTGCCGATTTGGATGCCTTTTTTTGTTGTTGTCATTGTTGTTGTCTGATTGCTGAGGCTAGGACTTCTAGTATTATGTTAAATAGTAATGGTGATAGTGGACATCCCTGCTGTGTAACTGACCTTAGGGGAAGAGCTCTCAGTTTTTCCCCATTAAGAATGATATTCTCTGTGGGTTTTTTATAACAAGCTTATTTTGGAAGAAGTAATACTATGGCTAAGAGCTCTGAGTCTGAATCTATATTGCCTATGTTTGAAGTCTAGTCTGATGTAGACTTGCTGAGTGTGGGAAAAATAAATTCTTTGTGCTTCAGTTTCCTTACCTATAAAATGTGAATGGTGAAGATAATGGTAATGTTTTACCTTCTTCATAATATTGTGAGAATGATATTAAAAAGAAAGTTTACATAAAAACTTTCAAAAATGCATGTCACATGGTAAGTGCAAAATACCTTTTATTATTAACTATCTAGTTCTTGTTTACAGGCTCAATTTCAATAGAGTGGAGTTGGGGAGGTTTAAATAGATATTCTATGCTGATTGCTCTTTGTGTAATTTTGCTTCCTGGTATTGCCTAGAATCAGTCTTAGAAACAATGAGAGGAAAACAGCTTTGATTATAGTGCTCTACTATCGAATAAAGGCCAAACCTGTTGTGTTCCTAGTTAAAAAGACCTGATAGAAACACCTACATCTACAACAGCTTTCCCAAATATGTGAATGCAGATTCACTTGTTAAATAGATAGGACACCTAAACACATCAGACTAGGAAGCAGATGGAGACTACATAATTATGCTAACATTTATGTTGTCAGTATACTCTCCTGGGCCAACATTACAAGATTCTTGGGTGTTTCTTTCCCCCTCTTTGGAAAGCTTCAATTCACATCAATGGTGGTACGAATTATATATTTGCATCAGGAGACACATAAACTTCAAACAAACTGTCAGAATGAATATGCCTGGGCTGCAGTTTGATAAACAAATGTATTACAAGGAACCCTGAGTAAATTCCCTCCTCCCATCTCCTTGTGGGATGATCAAAACAGTTGTAAATTTTAAACAATGTAGGTCATTAAATTGTGCATCACTGAGCCTGAATTTTTTTCTCTGGAGTTCTGGCTATAGGGATGGCATCTGGAGAGCCCGAGGCCTTGTGGAGACTGGTTAGTGATAAAATTATGAAAAGATATTTGGATTCTCTCTGGAGGAGGTGTGTGTGGCCAGTGGGGAATGATAGCAGAGATGTTGAGAATAAGTTTTTGTTTAAAGGGCTGGTAAATATTAGTCCAGAGCAGTCTTCCTTAATTAGGGATGGATAAAATAATTACTTCAGATGTTACAAAACACAATCACCAAATTTTATCTAAGAACTACTGCAGAAGAATATCCAGGGTGAGAATATTTTCATTAAAAAAATAAAAAGCTCTTCAGATGGTTCTTCTCTGCATTCTGGGTTAATTACTGCTGTTTTATTCACTTTAGGATGCAGGATTACCAAAGGAACTTGTCAAAAACATAGAAATCAAGTCCCTTACCCATCCTCATATTCTGATTTAGTAGATCTTGTGGTAGGCCCAGGAATCTGCACAGCCAGGTGCCAATTTGTTACTAGTTTACTAGTAACTGGGAAGTAATAACTAGTTTCTGGGAAGTAATAAATTAGAGCATGATTATAATGATGACTTTTTTTGTTTTATGTTTCAAGCTTTAATATACCAAAGACCACCGGTGCACTAACTTACATAGTCAAATTAATTTGGGTTTTTGAAGACCTTAGAATGAAAGTCTCCCATCAACACAATTTAATTGAGAAATATCCTGAGATTGCAGGCTGAGTTGCACTAAACTGTTATTTGTAACTGTTTGTCTGTGAGTTGAGATTTTTCAATATTGGGCAACAAAAAAACTGAAAGGAAATAATTAGATGCTGCAGCCAACGTAAGTCTGTAACTGCCATCCATAAACTTGATTTCAAAATGTTCTGTTCCTCTTAATAATTTCTTTAGATCTCACTGACTTATTTTTTTTTTATTTTCAGCATAACAGTATTCATTGTTTTTGTACCACACCCAGTGCTCCATAAAGTCCGTGCCCTCTCTAATACCCACCACCTGGTTCCCCCAACCTCTCACCCCCCCACCTCTTCAAACCCTTCAGATTGTTTTTCAGAGTCCATAGTCTCTCATTGTTCACCTCCTCTTCCAATTTCTCCCAACTCCCTTCTCCTAACTCCCCATGTCCTCCATGCTATTTGTTATGCTCCACAAATAAGTGAAACCATATGATAATTGACTCTCTCTGCTTGACTTATTTCACTCAGCATAATCTCTTCCAGTCCCATCCATGTTGCTACAAAAGTTGGGTATTCATCCTTTCTGATGGAGGCATAATACTCCATAGTGTATATGGACCACGTCTTCCTTATCCATTCGTCCGTTGAAGGGCATCTTGGTTCTTTCCACAGTTTGGCAACCGTGGCCATTGCTGCTATAAACATTGGGTACAGATGGCCCTTGTTTTCACTCCATCTGTGTCTTTGGGGTAAATACCCAGTAGTGCAATTGCAGGGTCCTAGGGAAGCTCTATTTTTAATTTCTTGAGGAATCTCCACACTGTTCTCCAAAGAGGCTTCACCAACTTGCATTCCCACCAACAGTGTAAGAGGGTTCCCCTTTCTCCACATCCCCTCCAACACATGTTATTTCCTGTCTTGCTAATTGTGTTCATTCTAACTGGTGTTAAGGTGGTATCTCAATGTGGTTTTAATTTGAATCTCCCTGATGGCTAGTGATGATGAACATTTTTTCATGTATCTGATAGCCATTTGATGTCTTCATTGGAAAAGTGTCTGTTCATATCTTCTGCCCATTTTTTGATATGATTCTCTGTTTTGTGTGTGTTGTGTTTGAGGAGTTCTTTATAGATCCTGGATATCAATCTTTTGTCTGTACTGTCATTTGCAAATATCTTCTCCCATTCTGTGGGTTGCCTCTGTTTTGTTGACTGTTTCCTTTGCTGTGCAGAAGCTTTTAATTTTGATGAAGTCCCAAAAGTTTATTGTGGCTTTTGTTTCCTTTGCCTTTGGAGACATATCTTGAATGTTGCTGTGGCTGATATCAAAGAGATTACTGCCTATGTTCTCCTCTAGGATTCTGATGGATTCCTGTCTCACGTTGAGGTCTTTTATCCATTTTGAGTTTATCTTTGTGTACGGTGTAAGAGAATGGTGGAGTTTCATTCTTCTACATATAGCTGTCCAGTTTTCCCAGCACCATTTATGGAAGAGGCTGTCTTTTTTCCACTGTATATTTTTTCCTGTTTTGTCAAAGATTAACTGACCATAGAGTTGAGGGTTCATTTCTGGGCTCTCTACTCTGTTCCACTGGTCTGTGTGTCTGTTTTAATGCCAGTACCATGCTGTCTTGGTGATCACAGCTTTGTAGTAAAGCTTGAAATCAGGTAACGTGATGCCCCCAGTTTTATTTTTGTTTTTCAACATTTCCTTAGCGATTTGGGGTCTCTTCTGTTTCCATACAAATTTTAGGATTCTTTGCTCCAGCTCTTTGAAGAATTTTGGTGGAATTTTGATTGGAATGACATTAAAAGTATAGATTGCTCTAGGCACTATAGTCATTTTAACAATATTTTTTCTTCCAATCCAAGAGCATGGAATGGTCTTCCATCTTTTTGTGTCTTCAATTTCGTTCATGAGTGTTCTGTAGTTCCTCGAGTACAGATCCTTTACCTCTTTGGTTAGTTAATTCCCAGGTATCTTATGGTTCTTGGTGCTATAGTAAATGGAATTGATTCTCTAATTTCCCTTTCTGTATTTTCATTGTTAGTGTATAAGAAAGCCACTGATTTCTGTACATTGACTTTGTATCCTGCCACATGACTGAATTGCTGTATGAGTTCTAGTAGTTTGGGGGTGAAGTCTTTTGGGTTTTCCATATAAAGAATCATGTTATCTGTGAAGAGAGAGAGTTTGACTTCTTCAATGCCAATTTGGATACCTTTTATTTCTCTTTGTTGTCTGATTGCTGTTGCTAGGACTTCTAATACTATGTTGAACAAGAGTGTTGAGAGTGGGCATCGTTGTCGTGTTCCTGATCTCAACAGGAAGGCTACAAGCTTTTTCTCATTGAGGATGATATTTGCTGTGGGTTTTTCATAGATAGATTTGATGAAGTTCAGGAATGTTCCCTCTATCCCTATACTTTGAAGCGTTTTAATCAGGAATGGATGCTGTTGTAGCCCAGGAATGAATCCCACCTGGTCATGGTGGATAATCTTTTTAATGTGCTGTTGGATCCTGTTTGCTAGGATCTTGCTGAGAATCTTAGCATCCATATTCATCAGTGATATTGGTCTGAAATTCTCCTTTTTGGTAAGGTCTTTGCCTGGTTTGGGGATCAGGGTAATGCTGGCTTCATAAAAAGAGTCTGGAAGTTTTCCTTCTGCTTCAGTTTTTTGAAACAGCTTCAGGAGAATAAGTGTTATTTCTTCTTTGAAAGTTTGGTAGAATTCCCCAGCGAATCCGTCAGGTCCTGGGCTCTTGTTTTTTGGGAGGTTTTTGATCACTGCTTCAATCTCGTTACTAGATATCGGTCTATTTAGGTTGTCGATTTCTTCCTGGTTCAATTTTGGGAGTTTACAGTTTCCCAAGAATGCATCCATTTCATCTAGGTTGCTTAGCTTATTGGCATATAACTGTTGATAATAACTTCTGATGATTGTTTCTACTTCCTTGGTGTTAGTTGTGATCTCTCCCTTTTCATTCATAATTTTATGAATTTGGGCTTTCTCTATTTTCTTTTGGATTAGTGTGGCCAATGGTTTATCGATCTTATTGATTCTTTCAAAAAACCAGCTTCTAGTTTCATTGATACATTCCTTGTATCTCTGGTTTCTACCTCATTGATCTCAGCTCTAATCTTGATTATTCCCCTTCTTATGTGTGGAGTTGGTTTGATTTGTTGTTGATTCTCCAGCTCTTTAAGGTGTAGAGACAGCTGCTATGTTCTGGAATTTTCAATTTTTTTGAGGGAGGCTTGGATGGCTATGTATTTCCCTCTTAGGACCGCCTTTGCTGTATCCCATAGGTTTTGGACCGAAGTGTCTTCATTCTCATTGGTTTCCATGAATTGTTTCAGTTCTTCTTTGATCTCCTGGTTGATCCAAGCATTCTTAAGCAAGGTGGTCTTTAGCTTCCAGGTGTTTGAGTTCCTTCTGAACTTCTCCTTGTGATTGAGCTCCAGTTTCAAAGCATTGTGATCTGAGAATATGCAGGGAATAATCTCAGTCTTTTGGTATCGGTTGAGTCCTGATTTGTGACCCAGTATGTGGTCTATTCTGGAGAAGGTTCCATGTGCACTTGAGAAGAATAAGTATTCTGTTGTTTTAGGGTGGAATGTTCTGTATATATCTATGAGGTCCATCTGGTCCAATGTGTCATTCAATGTTCTTGTTTCTTTATTGATTTTCGGCTTTGATCTGTCTATTTCTGAGAGAAGCGTGTTAAGATCTCCTACTATTAATGTATTCATATCAATATGACTCTTTATTTTGATTAACAGTTTTCTTATGTAATTGGCTGCTCCCATATTGGGGGCATAGATATTTACAATTGTTAGATCATCTTAGTGGATAGTCCCTTTAAGAATTATGTAGTGTCCTTCTGTATCTCTGACTACAGTCTTTAGTTTAAAATCTAATTAGTCTGATATGAGAATCGCTACCCCAGCCTTCTTTTGAGGCCCATTGGCATGAAAGATGCTTCTCCATCCCTTCACTTTCAGTCTGGGTGTATCCTTTGATTCGAAGTGGGTCTCTTGTAGACAACATATGGATGGGTCCTGTCGTTTTATCCAATATGCAACCCTGTGCCATTTTATGGGTGCATTTAGGCCATTCACATTGAGAGTGATTATTGATAGATACGTTTTTATTGACATCGTGTTACCTTTGAAGTCTTTCTTTCTGTAGATTGTCTCTATATTTATGTTCAATGCTATTCTTAGGATTTTTCCTCTTTTATAGAACCCCCCTTAATATTTCCTGCAGTGTTGGCTTGGTGGTTGCATAGTCTTTTAAGCCTTGCCTGTCTTGGAAACTCTTGATCTCTCCATCCATTTTGAATGTCAGTCTTGCTGGATAAAGTATTGTTGGCTGCATGTTCTTCTCATTTAGTGCCCTGAATATATCTTGCCAGCCCTTTCTGGCTTGCCAGGTCTCTGTGGACAGGTCTGACATTATTCTGCCGGGCTTTCCTCTGTAAGTAAGGAGCCTCTTTGTCCTAGCGGCTTTCAAGAGATTATACCTACAATTATGATTCCTCAATTTGACTATCAGGTGCCTTGATGTTTTTCTGGAATCTATAATCTTGGGTGGAGACCGTTCGGCCTCTAGTACATGAACACTGGTTCCATTTGTGAGATTTGGAAAATTTTCATGAAGAACTTGTTCCACTATATCTTCTAGACTTCTTCCTTTCTCCTCCCCTTCAGGGATTCCAATTATTCTGACATTGGATCATTTCATGGCGTCATTTATTTCCCTGATTCTGTTTTCATGGTTTCTAAGCTGTTTGTTCCAGGCTTCCTCTTGATCCTTTCTCTCTATCTGTTTGTCCTCCAGATCACTAATTCTATCTTCTGTCTCAGTTACCCTAGCTTTGAGAGAATTTAGATTAGATTGGAACTCATTGAGAGCATTGTGAACCTCAGCCCTGGTAGCTTTTCGCTCTGCCCTAACATTGTGAACATCCTGTCTGGTCGCTTTCAGCTCGGCCCTAATCAATTCTGTTTGGTCATCCATGGCTTTCTCCAACCTAGCTGCTATTGCCTGGATAATTGTTAGCCTGAATTCTCTTTCTGACATATTGCCTATGTTGATAGCCATTAGCTCTGTTGCAGAAGGTCCTTCCTCTGTATTTTTCTTCTGTTGGGCATTTTGGTGAGAGATGACTGAACAGATGTAGCTGGTTGTATCGACCGTGGTGCAGTCTGGGTGCACCCTGGAACACTTCTGAGCAATTAGGATTCCCCGCCCAAATGAGAGAAAAAAGAAAGGAAAAAGAAAGAAAAAAAAAAGAGAGAGAGAGAGACAGGAAAGAAAGGTAAGATGAAATAGAAGGTTTAGCCCAAATGGGCCCCAAGGTAAGATTTATGAGGTATTCAAACAAAAACAGACAAACAAAAAGACTGATAAAGGTATATAACAAGAGAAAAAAATTATATATATGCAAATAAAGGAAGAACCCTGTCGAAGAGAACCCCAAGTGTAAGATTTATATACTATCAGGACAAACACAAAACACAGAAACACTGGTGGAAGAAAAAGATGGGAGAGTGGTTATAAATTCTCAGTGAGGGTGAGGAAGGTTGTTTTGATTCTTCCTGGATGTATCTTGATATCTTTGTTAAAGTACTCAACTTTCCTAGGATAAAAGGGGATCAAAAATTGGTTTACTTATAGTGGTAGTATTGATTGGGGAAAGGGGATTACTTTGAAATTTAACTCTATATGAATATTAGAAAATAAAAATAAAAAAGGAATTAGACTAAACTAAACTAAAATTAAAAAATTCAAAAAATAGAAATGTAAAAGAAAAACACAGGTGTATGTATCAAAAAGTTCAGGTTAGAAGGTTATTATGGAATTTGATGTACTGGACAGCTCACTGTGATGGTAAATAGGTTAAAAAATTATCTATAAAAAAATAAGCCAGAATAGTGGGAACAAATTAAAAATAAAAGTTGTCCTATGAAGTAGTGGTGTTGGTTCTCTTGTAGTCTTTTTTTTTTTTCTTTCCTGGTTGGTTTTCTGGGGGAGGGCCCTGCCATGTGGGTTTTCAGTCAATGATGTTCCCTGAGTCAAGTTCTCCAGTCCCCCTCAAGAGGGTGGGCTCTGAGCAAACAGGTTTTTTCAGACTTTTGTTCTCTGGAGGTTTTTCTGTCTGTTCACCTTTTTTTTTTCTCTTGCCTTGACCGCTTTTGATGGTTTTTGTAGGTTTAGAGGAAAGCAAACTGCACCCTGACCTCCCTCTCAGAGAGAAGCCTCAGTCTGTTCTTCTTTGGGTGTTGCAGAGCCCATGTAAATCCCCCCTTGGCCGCTGGCAGAGCAGGTTCTGAGTCGCGGTCCCTGGGGACGCAGGATCTTCTGCTTCTACCCAAAACCACGGCAGCAGCGGTGGCTGTCTGGGCAGCTCCAGACTGCCAGAGAGGTTCCAAGCAGTGATTGCACACTGAGATTTTCCCGCTGGCCCAGGCTGGAAGTGCCTGGTCTTTCTGGGTCTAAGAGCGCCCGGCTTGCATGCACCTCTTTCAGGGGAGAGTCTGGGGCGTGCGTCTTAGGCTCTGAAACAATGGTGCATGTCGAAGAGCGCCGGCTGGGCCTTTGTACCTCTCTCTGGGGATGATGAGGGGTGCGCGCATCTCAGGCTCTGTAGCAGGGCTCGCGCATTCTGCCCTCCGGCAACGCCTCTGGCGTGGCTCCCATCCCCTCACAGGGGCCAGAACCCACGCAATCTTGGGCGTGCTGGTAGCTCAGGGACCAAGACCTGGTTTCTCCGCCACACTCTCTCTGGCTCTGTGCCAGGGGAGGCTGTCCTGGGACTGGGGACTTAAGCCCCTGTCCCTAGCTGCCCCGATTCCCACAATTTCCCCCCTGTGATCTTTTGCTCTTTTGGAGTGCTTTCAACCAGTCTCCAAGGTAATGCTGGTCCCCAGACGCAGGGCACTCTCGCTCGTATTAGGGGTATTACTTTCCAACCGGTTACCTCTGGTGGCTCCCTCCCCCTTTTGTTTATCTTCCGATATCAGTCTGCCTTTCCCACTCTGCTTTACCTGCCCACTGGTGTCTTCTGCCCCTGTAGAGATCCAGATGTGTATAATTCTGATCTCAAGCTGATTTCATGGGTGATCGGAGTTCTTTGGTAGGTAATCAGCTCACTTTAGGGTACAGGTTGAAAAGGCGCCTCCTCCTACTTCCCCACCATCTTGTCCCTCCTCCCCTCTATAATGATGACTTTTATCCCTGGAAAAGCCCGTGTATTTCAGAGTTAAATACATAGGTATGCAGTAAGTACCTGTCTTGTATATAACATCGAGCTAGACTTCTCTGTACTTAGGATGATGGAAAAGAAACACAAAATATGGGTCTTGTAATTAGAATCTTTCTATGCTCCTGAAAAAATACATTTTACCCACAGAGACTAAGATAAGCTAAACTTTTCATACAGCAGGGCTTTGGTTATGAGGAGGTTGGGTGATAGACTTAGTGGATTAAGGGATGGTACCTCAATACAACCCTTTCCACAGCTCCCTTAGCTTCTTCCCCTTATCCCAAACACTTCTACATTGACCACCTCAATGTACCACTGGCATTCTGGGCAGTAAACACCATCAAACTTCTTTAACCAGACAATTTACTCTTAGAGGAATGGATTAATTTTTCAAGCCAGGCTTCTTCATTTCTTTTCCTCCTCTAGCTGTCATTCCTTTCACTCTAGTAAAGATATTGCCTCTTATCTCCCCCAAAAGAGGTGTAAATTTCTTTCTCTTAGATACTTGATTGAGTTTATCAATCAAAGAAGGAACAACACATTTTGCTTTAGAAGTGTGACTGCTCTTTGTAGGAGGGAATGAACACAGTGGTTCTCTCACTTACCTTGCTCAAATATAATGTCTACATGCTCTTGAACTGTGGCCTGAGGAAATGCTGCATTTCTGCTCTTTAGGGTAATTTTCTCTTGTCACATTAGTTGCCACTCTGCATTTGCCACCTTTTACCAATGTTCATTACCATCCGTTTTATTCTACAAAGACAACGATTACTGTCACAAACCAACATGTTGTTGCAAAACCAAGTGACAGATTGGTGTTCGTATTCTGAGTTAAAGCTCTATAATGACAAGTTTCTTTGTTGGCTTTTTTCCCCCTTGGTTTGAAGCTTGAGTCAGATTTCATAGATCTTCCCTGAAATCTGTCTTGACTTACAGACTCTGAGATACTTTCCACATTATACAAATAACCTAAAGAGGAAAACCTATTTTCTGGCAGTCATATGTTTGTGTTGCATTTTTAGGTATTTTGATATCTGTATTCTCATTGGATTATCACAACACTTCTCAGGTATAGGTCAAATAGAGGCAATCACTCTTAGTTTACAGATAAGGAAATTAAAGTAAAATGCTTAAGTGATAGTCCCCTGATCACACAGTTCAATACTAAAAAAAAACATTTTAGATGAGAACCAGACCATCTCGAATCTGGTTCAGGTTTTTTCTTACACTTTTAATATGAACTAGAAATTCTGTATTGTACTCTGGAAATTTTTTTAAAAAGTGAAGTAAGATGGCAGAGACTGCTAGTTACTTATCCTACATCTATTTATCCCGTCTTCTTTACCAGTAAAACTCTTATATTATTAGTTATCATCATATATTCAGCTATAAGATTATAATTCCTAGTGTATAGAAGATGCTTCATCAAAACTTCATTTCCTGGGGTGCCTGGGTAGTTCAGTCAGTGAAGTTTCTCACTTGGGCTTGGGTTCCTAAGATCAGTCTGCTTCTCCCTCTCCATTTCCCTCTGCCCCTCCCCCTGCTCATGTGCTCATGCACTTTCTCTCTCTCTCTCAAATAAATAAATAAAAGTATTTTTAAACATTTTATTATTATGAATTATTATTTATTAATATTATTTATATTCTTTATTATTATTTTTTAAACTATTTTTTTATTTTTAATTTTTATTTATTTATTTTAAAAATTTTAAAATTTATTTTCAGCATAACAGTATTCATTGTTTTTGCACCACACCCAGTGCTCCATGCAATCCGTGCCCTCTCTAATACCCTCTACCTGGTTCCCCCAACCTCCCACCCCCCACCCCTTCAAAACCCTCAGATTGCTTTTCAGAGTCCATAGTCTCTCATGATTCACCTCCCCTTCCAATTTCCCTCAACTCCCTTCTCTTCTCCATCTCCCCTTGTCCTCCATGTTATTTGTTATGCTCCACAAATAAGTGAAACCATGTGATAATTGACTCTCTCTGCTTGACTTATTTTATTTATTTGAGACTTTATAATTCTATTCATTTTATTTGAGATTTTATTCATTTATTTGAGAGAGAGTGAGAGAGAGCACAAGAAGAGGGGAGGGACAGAGGGAGAAACAGACTCCCCACTTAACAGGGAGGCCAATATGGGGTTCAATCCCAGGACTCTGGGATCATGACCTGAGCTGAAGGCAACTGCTTAACTGCTTAACTGACTGAGTCACTCAGGTGTCTTGGGCCTTGGCATTTAATAAAAAAGTATATCCCCAGAATCTTTACCCTTTCCACCTGCAAGATGCAGTATGGGTGATGAGACTTTAGGGATTGACAATACCACAAGATGGAAGGAGCCTGGATTCTAGAATCATCATGTGGAAGAGAGCTGTCCATGAATCAGCAATATCCACCCTAGACAAGGAGTGGGAATGCACTTTTATTGGTGTTTGAGTCTCGCTTTGGCTTTATTGAATGAAACAGTCTCATCATCTATTCTATTATATTCAGGCATTTTTACAGTTTGGTATTACCATCTGGTAAAGTTCTGAAAAGTTATATTGACATAAAATTTATGGGGAAGGATTTCTGGGAAAGCTCCTAAAACAGGGATCAAGTAGATAAGGAAAGTACCCCCTCCCTGATTAAAAAAAAAAAATTACTTCCTATGTCTTTGAGTATGGACATATTGTCTGGACTTTTAATAACCATATTAGAACATGAAATGTATTCAGAGATAAAGTCATATACAAAGATTGGTGAAACAGAAATATACAAGGATCCTAGGTCATTGATTACTTC